>NW_015175358.1:2794660-2819889 GCF_001447785.1 Gekko japonicus
AGTGGCCTTCAAGGGACTTGGGTAGAAGTTCATTCCCAGCCCTACTACCCAAGATTTAATATATTTTTAGGAGATTTTTATTTAAGAGTCCCGCTCCAAGCAACTTACAATTAAAACAATAAATTATCAATAGAAAAACAAACAAACCATTATAACAAGCCCAGGGACATAACAAAGCATAAAATTATCCATAAGACCAGAAGCAAACCATAAAACAGCTGGAAAAATAAAGCCTGTAAAGAAAAGCCTGGTAAAATGAAATGTTTTGGCCCCATGCATAAAAGCAGGTGTCATGGGGGAGGCCATTCCAAAGGTGAGGTACTACCACAGAAAATGCCCCGTCTCCATTTACCACTTGTCTCACCTCTGAAGACAGGCGCAGAGTGAGCGGGGCTTGAGAGGCAGATCTTAACTGGTGGGCTGAACAGTGCAGAAGGGAACCGTCCTTCAGGTACCCTGGCCACATGATGCTTAGGGCCCTAAAAATAAGAATGAGCTCTCTGATCTGTGGCCAGAAACAGTGCAAGTTATTTAAACAAAAATACTTGGGAGTAAAGTGGGGTCTTGAAGCATCCAGGCATGTTTGCTACAACTCTTATAGTCCTGCCCTAAGTGGGTAAGGAATACTCTTAGGATACCTTGTGTAGTGGATGAGCATAGCAGGGCGTAAACAAACCACTACCTGGATTATTCGGGCAGCATTATCATAAACAAATACCTTGGATTTCATCCAACCTGTATACTCGTACTAACAAACATCAGCACACAGACTACCTATCTTCGACAAAAGAAATGCCCAGTAGATGTAATACAGCATTTCCTTAAGTAGTTCCACATTTCAGCAACATTCCCTACCCATGCTTCCATATTATATGCATTTCAAAATCAACCCATAAACTGACTCCCCACTGCAATGGCCAAGTGCAAGTACAAGCTCCAAGGAAAGGTCACGAGAGGAATTGGATCGTTTGGGGGGGACAGGGAGCCTCGGGGTTAATAAAGGCAGCTTGTTCCTTGCTTATTCTTTTCAGATTTAGTTTTCTGTTCCTATTGGCTTTTTGTTGTTGTTTCTTCACCACCACCCCTAGGAGAGTTTCTCAGTCAGGGGTGGGGATGTCAGTAGCAAGGGAAGAGGCTCCCATGGTCAATGTCTCCAAAATAGCAGTTTGCACGGCAGGCCAAGAATGGGCCCCTCCTTTTTTGGCACTGCACAAATAAACTGCCTTGGGCTGAATAATTGCAGACATGCGGTAGTGGACTCCACGATATTATTTAATAAATCTGTAACTAGACTGCCTAGGCAAAGCAGATGGGGTTGCTTCAGCCCCTAGTAACACAAGAGACTAGGTGTGAAACACCACATTTTCAACTTAAACTTCATAACAAAATTTTCACACATGACAAACAAAAGAGAAGATGATATCCTCTCATATGCTGTTGAGCATGGGATATAATGCAGAAGAGAAGCGGAGTGCACATGCTCACCGATGCAGACTTTTATGTTCTCATTACCTAGGCTGATTTTAAGTACAAATCAACTTAAACCTATGTGTTAAAGACCCCCCACATTCTAACTGAAGACTGTGCAGAAAGATATCTATAGCCTACATCAGGACTGATTTTAAGTTACTTTCAAAGATTTACACAGGAATCATTCCTGTAGTTAAAGCTGCACCATCCTGCAGACTTTGCATTTGAATGCTTCTTTCTCATTCACTCCCCCCCCCCATTATAACTCTGGTTTTGTATATACCAAAGCAAACCATCACCAGTTCGCTTTCACTGTCAATTGGTCCAGCGGATTATTAGGATGAGAGAGAAAAAATGGCCAGGGCTAGAAAAAAGACAGACCTTTTGTGCCTCCTCTGGCATTCCAAGCTCTCAGCTCCTGGCTCCACGAAGTCTGATTTTGCAGCGCTGCTGGGAGCTATTAGTTTACGAAAGGACCAGCCCGCCCACCCAAGCACAGCCGACTGCAAGGGGCTCCTCTTACACCACCGCCATGTGCCTTTCATTCTGCTTTAGAGGAGCCTGAAAGGTTGTTGATTTCACTGAAGACAGGAAACCAATCAAAAACCAGAATGGCCAAGGGAGAAGAGAGCAGAGGTCAAAAGAGGCAGAACAGGATCCCTTCCAGACTGTGGGGCTGGCACAAAAGATATTAATTAATGTGCACTTTATTGGAAGGATTTGGCACCGTCACTGTCCATTAGCTTAGTTCAACATAAACTAATGTCTTCTTTACATTTGGTTCTTCCTTCTTTGCCCTTAGTCAACCTCTGCCTTCTGTTTATAGATGCAGGGATCAGCCACTATATCATTTTCAGATTCTCTTTTCCTCTTCATCCATCCACTCACTTGCTCCTTCCCTTCAAAGGGAAGGAGGTGCCAGTAAATGCTTTTTAAGCTACCTTCATAATTCTTCCCTTCCTGTTCTAATACCTTTTTCCATCTCTGAAAGTGATAAATAGAAAAATATAATTTATCTGCTGATGGACACACAATCCCAATTGTACAACTACCTCCAAAGTTCGCATTCTTAATACAAACTAACATGCTAAAGGCAAAAAACAAACAAACAAAAAACTTTCTATAGTATGAGTCCCATCCACAGCAGCACTTTCCAGGAACAGATTTAGAGTTAAGGTTGCATTCCTATAATTAACATTAGACTTGGGACTTAGTTCCAAGAAAATGCTTAGAATCACACTACATCCCAGGCTGAACACTTTTTAAGGGGTGCCACTGTACTCGACTGTGAATGTTGTTATCTATGGACCCCCATGATACTTTTCACAGGGGTCACTCAAATGCTTCTTGTCTCTTCTATTCCTCTCTGGTGTTTTGGGCCCCATCCCTTCCACTCTTCCATCACTATTAGAGGCATAATAAGCCTCTTTGCCGTATTCTGGGACTATTAACTAAAATGTCACTGATGAAGAAAATACACCAAAAGGTACCTCTACAATATACGCCCCCAAACAGTTTTAAAACTGATTTCCATCACATTGTCATCAAGTAACTCCAAGAATCACATTTCTAAAGCAGCAACCAGGAGCCTTGGAGAATCCTCTGTTTCTCCAGAAAACCACACTGTCCAAATTTCCATTAGGAAAGGCATAATGGCTTAGCCAGTTAAAACCAGTTATGTTTGAACCAAAAGCAGACCACTTTCTTCCCTGTTTTAGTAATATATTTGAAATGGGAAATGCTTTTAATATCAGAGAGTGCACACACAACCCTTTTTAAAGTTAATGCTGAAAACCATCTAAACCTGGGATGGAAAATCTAGCATGTTAAGTGCTTCTGAAGTAGACAGCTCCCACGAATGATCCCACAATATGGACCAATTAACTTCTCTCAACCCCCTCCCCCAAACTAAGGTGATTTACAGTACCATCCCCTAATCTAAACCCACTGGAACCAGTGAATGCAGACTGGAGTAATTCGGCAGAAGATGGCATAGTTAGTGCTCTTTTTCTTGCAACTACAGGGCCCCTGAGAACACCACTCGCAGATTAATCTGGGGCCGCTTCCCAGCATCAGCTACCATTAGGAAGGGATGCAGGAGTTACAAAAACAAGATATTCAATTTGGACACTGAGGAGTCTTTAAAACTGTTTTAAATATGCCATAGAGGGACTGTATATTTGGGGGGATGGTTAATATTCAGGTTAACACTTTTATTCACTTTAAGTCTATTTCTACAACTATTCCTCCTGTAGATCAGCACTTAGTTTGAAATGCACTAAGATCTGCGATTCCTACAATATATCTGTAGCAATGGTTGAGAAGAGTATCTGTTTAGTCAACATCTGCACTGACATAGCCTTTAATTACTGTTAAGTGGGGGCAGGGGAGAAGAGAAAAGGAGAGAATCTGGTCCACAGAAGGCTACAGAAGGAGAGGCAGTACACTGTCATGACCCACACCTACAGCATCACGGCCCACGCCTCAGCAGAGTTATACCACTACCCCACCCCCCACTGACTTCCGTGGATTGGTATAACTCTGTTCAGGACTGTGCTGATGTTCTCTTAACCAACATGTAAATGAATTACTACTGCAGTTGTGTCTAGATTCGGCATGCAGTAACTCAGATACACGTCAGCCTGCCTTAACCTGGCACTGTTCAGCTCTGTTGGTTCTGCAGGAATAACAGAACAGTGGAAGTAAAATTCTTACTTCTTAAGCAGCTATTTCTTTAACAAGAAACTAATCTTCCTTCCTCTCACAAACGAGGCAGCCAACATTCTCCCAGCCCTCCTTTTCTTTGTCCTTCAGCAGCTTCCTGGGCAGACACGAACAGGTGATGATGTTACTTGTAATTCCACAAAAGGGGCACAGATGTGGCTACAGAGCACACAATTTGGGATCTTGACTTCATTATAAGGGGTGGACATTTTTAAGTCCTAACGGGCTTGAGCACTCAGCCATACTAGTAAAATCTCACAAGCCAGGGGGCTGGAGGAGTCACAAGCAGATGTCCTATGGACAGGGTTCAATACCCTGAACATCTCTGTCTCTCCCTATAGTCAGGGAAGCAGAACAGTTAAATCCTAAGCAGAGCTACTACAAGCTAAGGCATGGGTACAGACTGAAGCAGCCCCTCATAGAATTACACTGTAAGGTATGAAAACTTATATAGGGTGCTCAGCTGAGAGTGACAGGTGCCCTTGGCAAAAGGAACATCCTGCCAGGGGAGGGAGGAGCCTCTTGTGCCAGCGGGACAACGTCTTGCACTAACAATATGCACACACACCCCTTAGCTGAGTGACAGGACGTAGCACACAGATTGCAGAAATAGACAAAAAATGCAGAGCTACATACACCCTTCCAAGTCCATTGAAATAAATGGGCTCAGAAGGGTGCAAGTGTGCTTAGGACTGCATGAAAAAGTTCAGCTGCCTTCCAGCAGAAGTTTGAATTTTCTCTCTGCAGGCAACCCTCTGCAGGCAACCTGGCCCTGAGGATGCATGAGGAAGACAACTGAAAGCCTCTGTAAGCGCTTCCTGGCCATGGGAAATTAAAACTGAGTCCAGTGGCACCTCAGAGACCAAAAAGATCTTCAGGGTACGAACCTTCGAGAGTTAAAGCTCCCTTTATCAGACAGAGTAGGAATGGAGATCTTATCCCAGTCAGAAGGTGGGAGGAGTGTTGTAAAGAAAGCCTGTAAAGGATGCAAAGGTACAATGATGTTGTAACTAGATCAGAGGGGAAATGCTTGGGGTCACAAAATTAGCATCTGCAGTGAGATAAGAATCCAATGTCCTTCCCACCTTCTGACTGAGATAAAAAGACTCAGATCTCCCTTCCTACTGGTGTCTGATGAAGGGCGTTTGATCTCTTGAAAGCATATATGCCCTGAAACTCTTGTTGGTCTCCACGGTGCTACTGGACTCAAATCTAACTGTGCTACTGCAGACCTACATAGTTTCAGAGGGTAGCCATCTTCATAGGAAATTAGCTGATCTTTATGATGCCCCAGAATTATCTATAATCTTTGATGCAGCTACTGTTCTGGAATACATCCAGGAGCCAGGAGGTAACAGACTCCCAAGTCTGCAGGTAAAAACAACAACCTCAGAGTGCTTGCAAGTGAGTCCTCTCTTTGATAAAAGCAATTCGAGAAGCAGAGTTTGTGTTTTAAGAAAAACAGCTGCTTAACTGGAACATGAGACTACTACACAGGAGAGGCAGTGAATCCCATTTAGCAAGCAATTATTAATAAGCAAATTTCCTTGTCCATCCAGGACACAAATTGAAGAAATTAACAAAATGTTTGCAAAGGGATTAAACTGGAATTGTATATGCAACCAGATGTGAGCCTTTTACAGCACTACAAATGTGTGTTATTCTTAACCACAGATTTGGAGGACCAACCTTATAACAAGCATTAGAATTTGCTCCCCCCCCCCAAAAAAAGGACAATATAGTCTATTAAAATGGAAAGGACCTGGCACAAAAGGCAGTATCCACAGGGTATCACAGTACAAACATAAAGTACTTCTGAACACATCTGCTTTGACTGTGTTGCCACTGAAAACTTGGCAAGATTTTCAATTACCTCACAATAATAATCCCTTTAGCCTCAAAGTGATCCTATAGCAACCCAAATGGGTTTAACAGCAAAAGGAAGGAAAATTGGATTAATTAATTACTCTAGAGAAGCATCTGGACAAAAGAATTCCTAATGCTCTGAAGGACTTATTTGTGTATTTCAGGTTTGTTCAGGCTTATACACACTGGAAAACATACCAAAAACTCACAGAGAAGCACCCTATCTGAATTTCCCTCCAAAACACAGTCAGTGCAGAGGCTTAGGTACAGTTGTGTTTAACTACCATGTTCATTCTCCCTTTGGAGTCTATTTCATTAAGGTGAGATGCAGTCCATTTGGGGCCTTTTTCTTAACTTTTACCAGCTGCCTTTTGCCTACTGTATTGAACATCTCCACCTGTTTCCACAGATGTTGCTGCTGCAGTTCAAGGCAAACACCTGGCCTTTCACATCTATGCATGGTGGATTTCAGAGCAGATTAGACTAAAAAATGAGTTTGGCCTAGTTAATGGCCTATCAGCATTTAGATTATAAACCTTGTTTCAACAGTTAAGACTCTGGCTGTCTCAAGTACCCTTTCAGCGGAGGACCTGCAGAGTTTTGTTTAACAAAAGGTGATTTACATTCAGTTAGCTGCCTCAGAGTGACAGATTGATTTTATTTCAGTTTTATAGATGGCCCTTAAGCCTCTGCAGTGAGTTCAGCTTAATGCATATCAATGGAAGCTGTGCCACTACAATACATTCAGGATCAAGGCAGACACTTCCAATAGTTTTTGAGCTAATGTCCACTGGATGCTGTGGAACTGCCCTCCACACTAACAAATAAATGCATGTTCTGGGTGGTTCATCAGTGTTGCTAACTATTCTGTTTGTATAGGGTTCCCTACAAGCACTTACCACGATCCGGCAGGGGAAACATGCCCCCCGGCCGGACCATTCCTCCCTGTAACACACCATGCCATCGCCAGGAAGTGATGCTGGGCGATGCTCTGGCAATGGGGCTGAAAACTCGATGGTACCATCGAGTTTCCAGCCCCATTGCCAGAGCGTCGCCCAGCGACACTTCCTGGCGACGGCATGGTGCGGCGCGTCTGTTGTCCCCACGGGAATGATCCTGCGAAGACGTCTGTGTCCCCCGCCAAATCACAGTAAGTACTTGGGAAGCCTGGCTTGTGATAATGGGCCCTTCAACAAGCTTCCATTTGGCAGTGTCAGTTAAACCTTGTTAGGATGCCCAAGGGGCTAAGGCCTGTCTCCTATCCAAGCCCCATGTTAAACTTCCCAAGTTGTGGCACACAGGCATCCCTCCTTCTGCTCCCACAACAGCACCTTCAGAAACATGTCCCATGGCATCCTGCCAGTTTTAAAGCACCACTGCCCTAGACAAATAGGTAGAGCATCTCTAAGGGGAAACAGATGTGCTTCATTTCCTGAGACAGCAGAACTATTTTAACTACTTGTTTTCAATCCATCTGCATTCTCTATCATTCACAGGGTTAGGTATAACTGGTATTTCCATAGATAATAACAGATGTACATTCTTTAAATATGATTTTATACTCACCTTTCTTCAGATTATGGCTGACTTCTAAACAGTCAATCCCCTGGTTGCCAATGGTGAGCAAAATCTCCACCAGACAACCAGGGTTACAAAAGTTGGTTGTTCTTTCCTTACAGACATAGATGTGTGAACAGGCAGGCTAATAACAAGTTTTAGAGCTGTACCCTATGAAAAAAAAAAATCTGTATGCATTTACAGTGCCATCCTAAACCGAGTTAGACCCTTCTGGGTCCATTTAAGTCACTGGATTCAGAATGGTATAACTCTGGCCAGAATGGTTCTACTAGACACATGTATTAAATATGCATATAAGAAAACTTAAAAGTCCTAAAGACAACAAAGCATATGAGGAAGATTAATCTCACGAGTAATTCCCTATTCTTTAACATAGGGAACACCTCTTAAGGCAAGGCTCGTTAATTAATAGTTCCTCATATTGAAAATAACATACATGGCTTTATAGTTTGCTCACGGGGCCACCTTCTAGTTGACCATAGGGTTTCAGTTGACTAATTTAATTGATCCATTAAATGTTATAGCTCTGATTAAAAAAAAAAAAAGGGGCTGAAGTTATGTAGGCTTAATTGCAAGGCCATGCTACTCAGATGTCACAAAACTGGCGCGAAGAAACCTCAAAGTGTGCCAGTCATACGTTTGGGACAGCTCTGCCTCAAGGAACCGAGAGGACTGCCCAGCCTCAATGGCCTAATAATCCCTGGTATCGCTATTGAGACTGCCAAAAAGGGGACCAACTGTGGCAGGACACCTGTCTGATGCCGAATGGCTAAAATCAACCATTCATTTCACACAGGCCAGCCAACAGCTGTCAGATGGTAATAACTTCGTCACTGCCAACCTGGGCTGCAGCTGATCCAGTGACCTCAAAGTGAGAAGCTCCATATGCCATCCCTAATCTGCTAGAAGCCATTTAGTTCCTGAAAATAATTAGTCAAGCTTTTTCCCTATTGCTTGTTAAAAATGATATTTAAATACAGCTGGAAAAAAGTAATTGATCAACTGAAACAATCAATTATTTCATTGACACAGAACAGCAGCACAGCCCTAATTAAACAGCACTGCACCCAAAGGGAGCCCGATCTACATCATATTGGGGGGGGGGGGCTGCTGCCGCCACAACAACATTTGCAAGCTTTGTGCATCTCTTGCTCTCTACAGGTTAACAAAATCGGGAAGTTCAAAACCTTGGCCAGAAAGCAGGACTTGCTAAGAGCCTTTGAAAACCCTTCCACCTATCAAGCAAACTTTTACTCAATTACTTTTCTATTAAGGTAGGGTTTTTTTTTATGTTTTCATAATACAGCACCATTTAAAAAAAAATGATGGCATCTGAAGAGGGGGGGAAAGTGATCTGTCAGACTAACTTCTCTAACATGAATAATCACCATAAAGATTTTCCTTTAAGAGCTGGTCTCCACAAAAGCCGCAGCCCTTCGGATTGCCCTAGGGATTTTAAATATGACTTTATTTTGTGTGTGTTTTTATATTGTGCACCGCCCTGAGCCTTGCTTCACAGGGAAAGGCGGTTTAAAAATCAAATTCAATAAATAAAAAAATAAAATATCCACCCAAGCACACCCTTATTTCTCCTGTCTTACCAAAATAAATAGGTGGCTTATGGCATAATAAAGGCAAATGGAAATTTTATTTCTGCATAAGCTTTGTCTGAACTTTTTCAGAGTCTCTTAGCAAGATGCAAAAGTTTTTTCTCAGTAGCCACAACAATTCAAAATCTGTGATTAATTATGATTTACTAAATCTGGGAACAGAATCAAAAGCAAAACACCCCTCCATCCTAAGCAAATGTGGCCAATTATTCTCCTTTGCCTGCCTCAATACTCTCCTAACCTCTACGGACAAAGCAGTGACTTCTCCACAGTCTTGCCAATACCGGCACATGCTGAGCGTGTTAGCCTGTGTCTCAGAAGAACATGTGGCAGCCCTAGGACGCCTCAGGCAAAAGCTGCCTGCCTACAAAGAAGTTCAACAGCTTGATCACATCTTCCTCCCCGCAGAGTTCCAGAAAGAATGGTTAGCATTAAGCTACATTAATGCTAATATATGAGCACCTTCCCCTCCCAAAAAAATGGAGGGGGAGACTTGGTATGAATTTCAGGTTTTGCCGCTTCAGCAGACAAACAAAATATTAGGAATTCATAAGGTATAATGACTTACTATTTTGCCTTAGAACTAGATGAACCCTGTACACACATCCCCAATAAAAATGTTTATCGGTTTGAAATCTTGATCACTAAAATGAAGACCCCTGAAAAAGCCATAGCAAGTGCAGAAGCTTGGTCAGATCCCTGAGGAGGAAAGTCCACATGGTATAGCCTGATCTTGTCAGATCTCAGAAGCTAAACAGAATCAGTACTTGGATGGGAGACCACCAAGGAAGCCTCTGCAGAGGAAGGCAATGGCAAACCATCTCCACTTCTCATTTGCCTTGAAAGCCCCTTGCTGGGATCACAATTAAGTCAGCACATATGTATGTATAATGGTCCAAAGGCATCATGATACAAGTAAAGCTCAGAAGGCTGGGCCTGGAAGCTGCCTGGAGAGCAGTGCACCTGGGGGCCATGCATAAACTGCTCAGATGTTGTTGGATGAAGAGTGGGGTATATATATCTGTCACATCTTTATTTCATCCTTTTTCCATGGAGCTCAGGGCAGTGTATGTAGCAGCACCTTCCTCTGTTTTATTCTCACAACAACCCTGTAAGATAGGGAAGACGTGACCCACGGTCAGCCAAGAGCTTTCATGAACAACTGGGGATCTGAACCCAGGAATCTGGCATATTTGTCCTCCGTATCAATTCTGTTCACAGAGCCATGCCTGCAACATCAAAAAGGCACAATTTCAGCCAGAAATGGGCAACATGGACATCTGCAGATGTCAGCCTGCCAGCTCTGAGTAGCAAATGTCCTGTGTCAAACTTATGACATCTGACAGTGTTAGCTATAGAGCTACCTCAACTATAGTCTGTATTCAACTTCCTACAGCTCCCATACCTAATTCCTTTTTGCACAGTCTCCAAATGCCCTTGTTCATATAGGCTTGTGTCTAATGCTGTGCCAAACCATGATTTGGTTCTATGGGAATAAGCCTGGAAGGATCCACCACCACCATTCTCCCATGCTGCTGCAACATAATCAGTTGCTTCCTGGTTTTCCACCAAGAATAGTCTTTCATTACCTCTGAACCAGCAAACCCAGATTTCAAGCTGGGTCCACAGTTTTGGAATCCTGGTTTGAAGAGCAAAGCAAATCAGTTTGCTAGTTCAGATGTAACAGAAAACCATCATTTCTTGAAAAACGGGAAGTAGTTAAGTCATAGCAGATGAGGGGGCCACAGTCTGATGTCCTGTATGCGAACTGTGCCCTGACCTAAATCACCCAAGCTAGCCTGGTCTGGTGAGATCTCGGAAACTAAGCAGAGTCAGCCCTGGTTAGTATTTGGACAGCAGATCACCTCGGAAGTCCTGGTTCACTAAGCAGAGGCAGGCAATGGCAAACCACCTCTCAATGTCTCTAGCCCTGAAAACCCTACAGGGTGGCCATAAGTCAGCTGCAACTCGACAGCACTTGAGAGCACCACCATGTAAAAACTGTGGATGGGAGCCTACGGGTTAGTTCCGCTAATGGTGCTGCTTCCCGCCAGCCACAAGCCTCCTTCCATAAGTGGAAGAATATCTTACATTGGGGGAAGGCGCCACTATTAGCGGAACAGATCTATGGGATCCAGCCCTGTGAACGCCTGTGAAAGTGAAATTGAAGTAGAACATGATGAGGGGAGAGCGTGGAAGCCCAGTGATCCCTGAAGTTCATTCACACGGCACCAAACCAAGTACAGTAAAAAAATGAGCCATAGCCTTCCACGCTCAAAAGACCGATCTTCAAAAGGTGTTAATTCAAAGCTAAATGGTAAGTGAGTTCAATGATAAATGGCCTTTGACACACAAAATGCTACAGCTCTCAGAGGTAATGATATCATTTGTGCTTTGCTGGAAGCAGCCCCGTAACATAACATTAGCTGCTTGCCAATGAAAAATTGTAAAATACATTACAGATATGATTTAGCACTCTGGATACATTTCCAAACACACTATCCAATGCATAGCCAAGACAGAAATAAAGATATTTTCAGCTGTCCGTGTCCTCTTTTAATGTCAAAAATTGAACTTAAATTAGCACTTATGTACCAAGGATAGCCAAAATTAGATCTGTTTATAATTAAAGCAATTGGGACATTTTAAGACCCTAATTTCTCCCCAAACTCAGTGGTGTTCAACACTTACAGCAAATCTGGGGCATAAAACAGCCCATGCTAATAAATTAACATTAAAAAATAATTTCCAACATGAAAGATGGCTTAATAGAGTGCCTGGAAAGAACAAAGCCAGAGTTCTGCAGAAAGCCCGCCAGATAAGAGTACATTCCAATCTGCCCTTCCTCATAACTTCAAGGGGGGGGAATGCCCTGGGGTGTCTCCCCACCTGGCTGTGCCATGAGGTGATGGGGGGGGGGGAGCTGTTATTTTCAGCATAGATGTGTTCTTTCTCTCCAGTAAAATTTTACCAACTGTTCAGATAAAAGTTATATCAGAATTAGAACTTTCCAAGAAGCTCTCCTTCGTTGGAAGGATCCAACTTTACTCTCCTTTAAGCTATTCTAAAGGATGCAATGGATAAAGGCAAAACCCCATTAAAATAATCATTGTTCTACAGAGTGCAAGCTTTTCTAACAAGACACATTGAACTTTGCAGGTCTCCGGTTTGTCAGATACTAACTGTTATGTAAAACAGGCTTAGGGATTGTCTGTTACATTTCCCCCGTGGCCCATGCACAGTCCTCTTATAAAAATGGGGGTCTAGTGAATGAATACACGTACAGTGTACAAAGATCTTTTAGCAGATGACAAATTTGCTGTTCAACACATGGCCAAACTCTCACACAATAAATTAACCATTTGGCAGCCACTGAGCTATTGCTGGAGCCAAACCAATTAGGGCTTTAATGTGATCCCAATTTCCTTTTTCTGGGAATAAGAGGGGAGGAGGGGAGGAGGAAAGAAAGGGGGGAGGTTAAGTAAGTAAATCCCCTCTTGCTTTATAAATCCTTGCCAATCATCCCAGATAAACCTGTCACCCACAGCTCTCAGATCTACATTCACACTCCTGAACTCAAGAAGGGGGCTATGGGTGATCACACATGGCGCTCAGTGTTTCTGAGCCCCAACATGTGTTTTCCATAGTTAAGAAATTCAATCATTTTAAAAATATTTACTGAGTTCAGTCTTTAATCAAAAAAGGATGGCCAGAGATAAAGCAAGCTTAGTAGAAGTTACCATTTCTAAGAGAAGAGTGGCAGAAAAATCAGTGATGTCACCAGATAAACTCTGTTCCCTGCCCTGGAGAGTCTTCTGCTCTTTAGTGGGATTAAAAGAGGTGGGAGAACAAGAACACTTGGAATTCAAAGTCAGATCCACAGAAAGACTGCTTTGAGAAGAGGGGAGCAGGGAAGGATCTGGTAATATAACATCTCCAAAAGTAGTGGGGGGGGACAGAAGGAGGTAGGTACTAGGGAGAGTATTCTATTCTCCTTCAGATATCTCAGAATGGCTTACATGGAAATTAGATCATTTTGCACCATTCATTTGGCTTCTTAAAGCTCTGTCAGTGTTGAATGTCTACAAATGATTTAACAATGCTATCCTAAGTAAGGTTATACCCTTTTAAATTCACTGGGCTTAGAAAGATATAACTTTGCTTAGGATGCTTTCTCCACTGGACCCCCCACCCCCCACCTTATGGAATGGTCTGCCTGATAAGGTTAGGAAGACTCCCACTCCCCTGGCCTTCTGCAAACTATGCAAAACTGAATTCTTCGGGAGAGCTTTTTTTACACAGGTGACAGGGACTTCTCTTGCCTTGAAAAATCTCACGGGGTCACCGTAGATCAGCTGTAATTTGTCAGCAAAAGAAAATAGGGCTGTACTGTAATGAAATTGCTCAGAAAGATGCTTTGGCAAAGAGATCGGAACTGTGGAATATACTACTGTGGTTAGTGCATACTGTCTGTTGATGTAAGTATGTTCTTACTATATAATTTCTGCATCATTTAACATTTATTTATTTATTTGCATTATTTATGGTCCACCTTTCTCACAGGGACTTGATGGATTACAAAGAGTAAGTCATTATAATCAACAAAGTGGGACATTCAATAACTAATGCATTAGGATTTTAGAAGTCTGGAATCACCATAAGAGAAGCAAAGCATAAGCATTAACATGACACATTAAGCAGTACTAGTAGGATCCAGGGGGGAGAAGTGGAAGCAATCAAAGGATGACCTGCTAAACACACCCCAGGTCTGGAAGAAGGGACTCCACCGCCATATCAGTACTTTTCACACGATAATGACCAGTGTGTTTGCACAAGGCTTGATCAACAGAAACAATACTTCCTGTTGAGATGCATCAATTCCAAGTGATCAGCAGGGCTATTAAGGAGTGGGCTCATTCCTAAGAAACCCTGAATAGAAAGAAAACAAGGAAGCAGCAAAAGGGCACCCAAGACTGGTTCTCTTGAAGACTGTCATTTAATGTTTGGATTGTCAGCAGGATTCCTCTACAGTGTTACAGGAATGATATTGTTGGTGCACCAAAACCCACCAAATATTTACTTTAATTTCTTAAAGGGTCAGCAACAAATTTTTTAAAATGCAAGTTAGATTTCAGATTTGACATCTAGTGAGATACTCTTACAACTCTTACAACATCCACCATTCCTGATTTAGACATTCACTGAACTCACACAGTCATCTAAGAAGCCAAGTTGAAATCAGCATTTACGGAAAGACCCCCTCACAAAAAAAAAAAAAACCTACGGCAGATTTGAGAACAGCTTCTATTATTTTTGTGCACACTGATAAGCATAACTCTGGACGCTGGGGACATTTGGACCTGACTGTTTCCACGACATGCACAGAAGAGACTTCCAGTTCTCACACACTGTAAGAACGGTGAGAAAACAAGCTTGCCCAAAGTGAATTAGAACCTCCAAAAGAGACACTGATAACCTATGGAGTTGTCTGATTAAACAGAGTTGCTACCACCCTGAGTCAGAGCAGTGGATAAATCTGAGAAAAAGCAATACATCAAACTACAAGCTAGGCTAACAACAAACCAAACTGTTATCTACCATTCCTTCGCAACATACCAAATATACAGGGCATCTTCTTTCCTTGGGTTTGCACATAAAGCCTTTGTATAAAACACATTTAGTTTAGTTCCTTGAAAAATGTGCTAGGCCCAAGGCATTTCTCCACCCAGCCCCCTTTTTATACTTTTATTTTAACGTGAAGCCTGAGGAAGTGTTCTAGAGAACTCAAAAGCCTGCATGCTGTGTGTTTACAGGTCACTGCGTTGGTCCCAATAAAAAGTATTACACCTTGTCCATAACAGAACCCACAAAGCAGCTTACAGCACATTTATTTATTTATTTATTATTACATTTCTATCCCACCCTCCCCGCAGGGCAGGCTCAGGGCGGCTCACGTTCAGCGGCACCATGAGCCGGGTCATATAAAACATATAAATACCTAAAAATGAAATAAAACAATCACATATTAAAGAGTTGAGGACTAAAGTTAAAATGCTTGCGGAGATGGTCAGTCCTTCAGTCAGTTAAAGATGGCAGGCTATAAGATGTAAGGACATGTCCCAGTTCAGCGGTATCCAGTCTCACACGATGCTGTATCTCAATCTCCAAAATCCAAACATGCTCTTGCATATCAACTGGTCTCACGTATCAACTTTAACATTAAGCCACTAAACCCAACCTGGTAACTGGCCACCTGCTGAGTATGTTTTCTGCAGGAGATAAGACATGGAAGATTTGGATGGCCATCCTAAGCAGAGTTTCACCCTTTTGAGTCCATTGAGGCTTGAAACTATTAACAATGGCTCCAAGGCTAAAAACCTACACACACCTAATGCAACTGACATCAGCACAAGGGTGTTCAGGATCAAGGTTGACCAGAGAAGGTCTCACCACTGTTCCCCAGTAGGCAGTGATCCAGAAAGATAAGTGCATCCATCTATGCAAGGAATTGATTCAAAACAGAAACTATTAACCCGTCAAAGTCCACACTTGGTAGTACTGATAAATTAAGCCCAATATATTGTTTTTCAAAAGTGAAGGTTATAATTATGTAACAGACAGACTACAGATCTGTTGTGCAATGAGTACCTATATGCAATACATCTTAACACAACCCCAATGGACTCTCCTCTTAAATAGCCACGTTTTCTCGTGCAAACATCTGGAATACTATAGGGAAGAGGGAGTGGCCAGGAGCCTGGGGAGGTGGCAATTTAGAACTGTGAAACAGTGAGGGAGGGATGCAGGGGAGACACACGATTAAATATGTAAGGGATGCCTCAGTTGGCCTTCAGTAAAGTTTGCAAAGATCCACAAATATGTTTCTCTTCCCACCTCACAAACATACACCACAATATAAATCTCCAATTTCTGATTTCATTTTTCCAGCAGACACTGAACAGAGGGTACAGAGACAATATGAAGGAATATGCTGCATAGTACGTATTTAAAAACAGTTCTAACAGAAAGGGAATCAATCATAGGGTTGCCAACTCTGGGTTGGAAAATTCCTTGAGATTTTGGGGTGGAGCCTGGGGAGGGGGGAGTTTGGGGAGGAGAGGGACCTCAGCAGAGTATACTGCAATAGTCCACCCTCCAAAGCAGCCATTTTCTCCAGGGAAACTGATCTCTCTAATCTGGAAAGCAGCTGTAATTCCTGGAGATCCCCAGACCTCACCTGGAGGTTGTCATCCCTGATTATCATCACCACAAGGAAGCTGTTTTCTTCAGCCATAACATGTGCTTCATACCTAAGTCCTCCACCCAACCTACCTAAAATGGGTAAGCTATAGACCCTATAGAATGTGAGAAATCCAATGGGGGGTAGTGGTAGCGTTGGTCGAGGATCTGGGAGACCCATCTTTGATTCCTCACTCTGCCATGGAAATCTGCTCACACCTACTGCACAAGGTCATGTCATTATGAAGATAAAATGGAGGAGAGAAGAACAATGTAAACTACTTTGGGTTCCCACTGGGGAGAAAGGCAGGGTATACATGAAGTAAATAAATAAGTTTCACTGAGCCTGTCATACTGTGCACCTAGGACTGAATGCATTTCTGCAATGAACAGTCCCAAGTGGCTCCCATTTAGAGTGCTACATACCTGTGAATCTCAAAACACAGTTGTCTCTACTACAGTCTCTGGGGATCAATACAAAGAAAGCCATAATGCAAAGTATTTTCATAACTGTCCCTGAACAAATTTCCACACAAAAGGCTTTTCTTTCTCTCTAGGTTACTCAGGAAATAATCTTTACCACAAACACAACACACAAAGAACCCACTGAACACAACTGCAGCTGGCGGAATACCCTACCTTGAAGAATAATTTTGATGAGCTACATGCTCTTCAAATACTGCCATTTTATTAAGAGCTCATTTTGCAGTTTTTATCTGTTTGTATCTTGTTCCAGGCTGCGTATTAAGCTATTTTAACAACAGATAAGCAGGATTAAATTTTTCTAAATTGAAAGCAAACATAGCTTCAGAACAGTAACCTTTTCCTAAGTGCTAAATTCAATAACATGGTTATGGTGTACAAAACATACAGATTAGGCTCACAAACTGTGGATCAGGAGGACACCCTGGAGGATGGGGAGGGGGGGGGTTGATCTACGTACAAGAGCGAGAGGAGCTTGCTTCTTCCTTGTCAACTCCCCTCCCCCAAATATCCTATATGGGAATTCTGCAAGCATCAACTATAGTTAGAAGCTACCCTGTTTCTGTCCTTCCAGTCCACATGGAAGACAGTGAGGTGGTCCCTGTTGCTCGGGTAGTACAAGATCAAAAGTTTAATATCCATGAGGGCTTGGCATCTGATCAATAAAAACTATGGTCAACTGACTGGTCAAAATGAGAAATAATGGGTCAAGTAAACCCTTAATTTTACTTAGAATAATTTAATCAATAGGTTTGGTACTTAAACCAGTTAGATTAGCTAACTTATGTCTGAGGAGATACAGAGGGATAAAAATGTTTTAAATAACCCAATTAAATAACTGTTACTATAAAACAATGAAAATTAACTTTTTAAAGTTCTAATAATTTGTTCCAACATTAGGTATGGTTTCTATACATGTAAGTAACTGAACGGTTCTTCTCCGACTTTACCATGAAACACATGGATCTGCTTACAGTTACACATATTATAATCTCTCCTTATATATAATTGAGTAGTGGTCCCACAACGTTCTATGCACTCCAAAATCAGTTGGCTCCGTGATGTGTCAATCACAAGGTGTCTCTACCCACTGGCTGTGTTGCCTGAGTTCTCTCCCACCCACTGCAGCCTAGGCCACTCTTCTCTGATTGGGCCAGCGTTTCAAGGTCATTTGCATATGGAAGCTGACTGGACTTCACTCCATTCCACACCTCAAACTCCCTCCCCCTCACGAAACAGTTGGAACTGTCAGTTGCATATGGGACCTGCTCTATTCTGAGGTAAAATATGTCCTCACTCAAAACACATCACTTCCCCTTCAAAACAAACAAACCCAATAACACAATCGTGCCATACCACAAAAAAGACAGATCACACCACAAGCAGAAAGAATACCACAAGGCAAAAAATGATAGGAAAAGGTGCCAGCAGTCACCAGCAGTCACCCCATTACTGCCCTGTGGCAGTCAGGGCTTCAGAACACGGTGGGGGCTGCTGGTGGGGGGGAAATGGAAAGCTGATCAATGAGGGGGGAATGTAGGTTGATGCTTGGCTGGGAAGTAGATAGGGTTGCCAACTCCAGATGGGAAAATCCTGGAGATTTGAGAGATGGAGCTTAGAGAGGGTGAGGTTTGAGGAGTGGGGCCTCAGACAGGTATAATGCAATAGACTCTGCCCTCCAAACCAGCCATTCCGTAATGGGAAATCACTGTTGCCAATCTCCAGGTGGGGCCTGGAGATCACTCAAAATTACAATGCTCTCCAGATGGCATTGATCCGTTCTCCTGGAGAAAATGGTGGACTTTGTGTCCTTATACCCTGCATAGGTTGCCGTGGCAAATTGATTCTGAGTGCCCATGGCCTTGGCACTCTCACAGAGCCTCTTTCTAGGGCTCATTGTATTTATTTCCACAATGGGACTTATTCCTAATTAAAAAATAATGCAAAAAACCAGCAACTATTAAAAGATAAAGGTTAATTTGTATTTGCTTCATTTATACCTTATCTTTCTCCCTAATGAGAACCCATCATTCTCATCTCCATTTTATCCTTACAACTACCTCATGAGGTAGGTTAAGCTGAGGGTGTGTGAACAGGCCCACGTTCACTCAGCTCAGCCAGTTTC
This sequence comes from Gekko japonicus, assembly GCF_001447785.1. Lineage (NCBI taxonomy): Eukaryota > Metazoa > Chordata > Lepidosauria > Squamata > Gekkonidae > Gekko > Gekko japonicus. The sequence goes on from NW_015175358.1 coordinate 2,813,756, forward strand.
CAGTTAGAATTCAAACTTGGGTCTCCACCGTAACCATGGAGATAGATCAAGATGGGTAGCCATGTTAGGTCTCTCTGTAGCAGTAGAAAAAGCAAGAATCCAGTAGGACCTTAAAGACTAACAAAATATGTGGCAGGGGTATGAGCTTTCCTGAGTCACTGCTCACTTCTTCAGATATCTGAAGGTATCTGAAAAAGTGAGTAGTGACTCACAAAAGTTCATACCCTGCCACATATTTTGTTAGTCTTTAAGGTGCTACTGGACTCTTGCTCTTTTCTATGGTAATCACAACACCACAAGACAATCTTACCTTTTAAAAGGTACTTATGTTAAGCAGAGTCAGATCACCAACAGGAACTTCTCAGTGCAAACAGCCAGATCATATGGAGAAGATACTTTGCAGGTTTTTGAAGCAAGGCAGAGCTATGGTTGATCCTAGACATTAATTTTACCAGCCTCCTTGGAGATTCCTGTAGTAATAGCAGATGGTGAACAGGAGAAACTTTTCTGTGCTGCTACCCCCACTATGCTCGCCCAAATGTTCCAGAAGTAAAGGCAGCAGATATCCTACTTGTTAACAAATGACTTTTTTTTAAAAAAAAGCTATGATCTATACAATGGCATTCAGTGAATATTTGAACACAGTCATATAAGAGATGGCCATTTGATTAGCATACCAATCCCAATATTTTTTTTGTCCCAGGCCACAGATTCTTGCATGCAGTCATTGCGATGGCAAGAATGCTACTGTATTTTATAACTGCCATACATTCTCTCTTCCAGCAGAGTTGGAGAGGTGAGTCTCGGACAGAACAATCAGAAGGTCTCAGGTTTAAAAAGCACAGAAAACACTGGCAAACAGAAGCATCTTACAGGACACAGTTTATGTTTGGCTTTCCAAGTCCAGTAGCAAAAATAGGACATTCAGTATTAGTGGTCAAACTCACATAACTGTAATTTGAGCTGCTCATAAATGCTGGTTTCTCTTTACTCAATTTAATAATTTAACCAACTGTATAGTATTTTGAACATCCTCTAGTTAAATAACTAATAGTTTGTTTTTACTGGTATATTGTAATTTGGTTTCACTCAGCAACTGCTCCCATCCCTTTCCAGGTCAGTGTCAGCACCAGTCTTTAGGCTATTCTTCTACCAGACTAATACCCACTGCAAAACTGTTTTCTCATTTCCCTCAAGCCTTGGGATGCCTTCTTCAGCATTCACATTGCACAGGCCAGCCAATGATCATAATTCTGTGCTCATATTAGTCAATACCAATATTTTTCGGTTTCTCAAAGGTATCACATTGTCGGCTCACTATGCTACGGCTCAGCCTGAAATCTACTTTCAATACACAAATCCATATATTAACAATCACTGCACAGAACTAACAGGATGTTAGCACAGTAACTCCCTCACATACACTTAATACCTAGAACATGTCCATAGCAATACTAATGCACTTCCTCACACATCTGCCTAATTTCCAGCTTTCAAAGAATCCATAGGGTAACTCTTACTACCCTAGCACAGTGCATACATGGGGTTCCAACTTAATAAGTACATCAACATTCAGAATACAAGAAAGCAGGCATATTAATTCGCAAGCAAGTAAGCAACATTCCATGGATCGTCCAGGCTAGCCCAATTTCATCACATCTCAGAAGCTAAGCAGGCTCAGCCGTACTTAGTGGAAGAAGGAGGAGAAAAAGGAGGAGGAGAAAAAGAACGAGGAGGAGGAGGAGGAGGAGGAGGAGGAGGAGGAGGAGAAGAAATAATTGGATTTATATCCCGCCCTTCACTCGGAGTCTCAGAGTGGCTTACAATCTCCTTTCCCTTCCCCTCCCCACAACAGACACCCTGTGAGGTAGGTGGGGCTGAGAGAGCTCCAAGAGAACTGCTCTTGAGAGAACAGCTCTGAGAGAACCCCAAGGTCTGATCCAGCAAACCAGTTCACAGAGAGATTTGAGGGCATACACAAAGGGGCTAATATGTCTCAGCCAGCTTCAGGAATGCTTCTTTTCCAGGGACAAACCAGTTGGGAACTACTGAATTGCACTGCTGTTCCTGAATCTTCATGCTCCCAGAATGGTAGTAAAGTGAAGTCCTGGATCGCCTAGTATGGTATTTGCATACATAAGTCTGGAAATCAGCATGACAGCTTCCCAACCTTGGAGGCAATCACCATCTCAAAAGAAGGTCAAGTAATCCCCTAACACAGCATGCCACTATAAAGGACATGAAACTCTTTTTCAAGTTCATGCGCTTGAGCTAAGCAGAAAAATCCTCTGCCAATTTCCCCCAACAAAGAACACAGTTAGATCCTAACAATTTTGATGGATCTAAACTGCAAGTTTCTTATTCAGCCAGAGCACAACCATCACAAAGAGAGACACTTTTCAAATTTCCATTCACTCCCATTGGACCTTTTTCAAAAGGGCAGAATGCTTCTTGTGCTCATTTGGAGCCGCCTGGGGCAGTATCTTTTCAGGTGCCAATTTTCACTGCCATGAATATTCACATTAAAAAAAACACGGCACCTAGAATCTTCTAGGGGAGTGATACTTGTGTTTTGGCAGATATGGTCATAAAAAAAGTGTATAAGTTACCAGAATAAGGCTCATGAACAAATCAGTGTGGTGCAGTTTCAGAATGGTGAGCTGGGATATAGGAAAGCCACCCAATGCATTTTCAGTAACTCAGCTCAGCTATTAAGCCCACTGGGTGGCTTTGAGTGCCTTACCATGTCTCAGTCTAAAATATATCATCCGGTTGTTCCAGTGCTAATATATTGCTTCGAATTCCCCAAAGGAAGAGAATGATACCGATGCAATAAACACACACCCTATGCATTAAAGTCCAGCATGAGCCACTGTTTTTCCCATCTATCACCCACTTCATAACGGAGAAAGGGAAAGAAGAAAGGCGAGGGACAGATGTAATACTTGCTCCCTGCCAAAGAGAGTTAGCAAAAACTCCTACTAAAAAGCTGACCGGCTCACCGCAGGTCAAGAGAGTTAGACAAGCATCAGCAGATCTACATTCTACCTTATTTATTTTTGTTTACAAAAGCCATATGCTTCCTTTCCAGAGACCATTGTCTTTAGACCATTTCTATGTTTCTTATGAAAAGTAAAGTGGGACAAAAGATGCTTCTGTAGTTATCAGAATGGACTCAAGAGCCAACAGCTAGGAAACAGGAAGGGCTGCCTGAAGCTCATGGTCAAGGTTCACTATTGTGTCTCCCACAGAAGCCAGCACACGGGAGGGAAGAAGTTAGAACTCCAGAACACAGAACTGGTGCACAGACACACACCTACAAGAGCCTCACGCTACTCTATCAAGAAGGAGGGCATGGTTTTAAAAAACAATCAAGCCATTACAGAAGGGCAAGAAGGTTTAAAAAATGCAACCAAATTGTAAAAAGGTAATAGAAACTGAGTTAGATGTTACAGACCAGTGGTCCATCTAGTCCAGGAACCTGTTTCACACAGCAGTTAACAGGGCACAGAGGCCATGGCCTTCCTTGATGTTACCTCTTAGCACTGGTATTCGGAAGTATGCGGTCTGTTTATATAGAAGTTCACTTCAGTCACCACAGCTAATAGACTTTGATAGTCCTCTGTTTCATGAATCTGACTAACCCCCTTTTAAAGCTATGTTGTGTTAGTGGCCATCACTATATCTGCTGGCAGTGAATTCCACCATTTAATTACTTGTTAAATAAAGAAGTACCTCCTTTTGTACATCCTGAATCTATTGCCCCTCAACATTATTGAGTGCCTCCACCCCAAGCCTATGGTACAGGAGGGGAAATTTCTATCCACATTCTCCACCCCATACATAATCAAAACAGATGAGCAACAAAGTGAAGAGACTCAATGGCATGGTAAGAGGGATGCCACCGACTCTAAACAGCAAATCTGCTGAAGATAATACTCATCCATCTCATGTCATGTTAGCCTCCCTCCCTTTAATGTTTTGCATTTCACCACTGTTCTTTATATCCTCTTACACATATGTTCATCCTACATAAAATAAAGGGGAAAACATGCATCCACTTTTATTTACGGATCAGAGTGTTGGATAACCAGAAAAAAAACTACAGTGAAACAAGCCACAATAGAACCGACAAGGCCATAGTTAATGTTGGGATGGAATTTTTAAAAAGGCAGCAAGAAACAGATGTGGCTCTGCTGAAGTGAAAATAAGTTGCAGAAAGCAAAGCTGCAAGTGCTGGTACTTGCAGGAACGAAGCATGAACATGTGTGCAACAGGACCACACAGTGAAAGGCAACAGACTGGAGCAAAGGCCCGAATGTAATGGATGCATAATACCAGCATCCAAACCCATGGATGGGCCAAAAGTAGTGTCAAAGCTAAGGAGTGGCTTGAACCCCTGCGTAAGCTTCACAGCTGGAGAAAATCACAGTTTTTAAGGGCCAAAAGGAGATCCACTCTTTCTCTCTAAAAGAGTGCAATGCATCCTGGCGCAATGAAAAGATGGGTGGGGGAGAGCTTCCAGTCTAGCAGCAAAAAGGGACCTGCCCACCAGTGCCTGTGTAGTGATGAGCTGTCCCTCAGCACAGCAGTCAATGGGATCAGATCAGAAGAGTTCTGCTAGAGCAGCAATTAGCAAACCTGTATAAGACTGAAAAGACTGCTACCAGGGCATGAGAAAGTCCCTGTACCTTGCAAGCCAGCCTAAAGGCAGAAAGTAAAATAAAATTAAGCAAAATACACATCCATTCCAGCTGATAATTATGTAGTCCTCTTGAACATATATGGCATTGTTTACTAGATGTAAAGAAATAAGCACCAGCTCAACTTGATCCTTTCTGGGGATGCTCAGTTGGGCTCCCCCTCCCCCAAAGGAGATAAGTTAACAGAAAATGCTAAAAATTATCACTGTGATATAAGGACTCCGGGATCTCCATTCCTATATCTGACAAAGGGAGCTTTGACAGGTGAAAACTCATATCTTGGTCTCTAAGGACTCAAATTACTTGAGTCCAGTCTACTGCAGACCCGCATGGCTATCCTCTGAAACTATGCTAAAAATTAATCACCGTAAAGGTGTTTGTGAAAACTGAGCCCTGGTTAACCAAATGACCATGAGGTCCACAGTGCAGCTATATCGTATACAGACCATATTTCTTTGTAGACGTGGGCCACATGTGATGTCTGTAACCATCTGCTTTTTCTGATGATTACTTCAAAGCTATTTCATAGCCCATGTTGAAACACAAAACACTCTTCCCCTCCTACAAAATACACACCATTTCTACACATGATGGCTGCATTTGCAACCACTTTTTCATAATGCCTGTCTTAGCCAATTATACTAGCATTATAACTCTGGTTAATTGCTTTACTTCTGCACACCCTGTTCAACTGATAATTCACTGCTTGCAATTCCTCATGATCTGCCTCCAATTTTCTCCTCAAGAGAAATGTGAACAGATGGATATTTTTTTTAAATACCATTTTTTTTAAACGCAGAGAAACAGCTATTATTCAAAATCCAAGACTGTTGGCCATGGTGCCATTAATTGTATAAGGCACCAATCCTAAGTAAACTTAATATGGAGTCTTTCAGTGAAAGATTTACTTCTGAACAAACATGCTTATGTAAGAACATGAGAGGAGCCATGCTGAAATCAGACCAATGGTACATCTAGTGCAGCATCCTGCTTCCAACAGAGGCCAGTCAGATGCCAAGGGGGAAGTCCACAAGCAGGGCCCACAGACAAAGCCCATACCTGCTGTTTCCCAATATCTGCCATCAGAACACAGAGGTCTGATTTGTCTGGGGTGGCTCACAGCCAACAATAGAACTCTTCTCTATAAATCTGCCAAACTGTCTTCAAAAGCCACCTAAGCTCATGGTCATCACTGTATCTCTTGGCAGTGAATGACACAAGTTGTATGAAGTACGACTTCCTTTTCTCTGTCTTGAATCAGCTGCCAAGCAGTTCTACAGGGTGACCAGGAGGTCAAATATTATGCAAAATACACCATGTTGAATTTATATATCTCTACCATGCCACCTCTCAGTAATCTTTAAAAAAAACAAATGTGGAAAATTCCCAGATAATTTAACTTGGCATAATACAGCAGGTTTTCCTGCTTTG
>NW_015175358.1:2819904-2825862 GCF_001447785.1 Gekko japonicus
AGACCTTCAATATTACTCTTGAGATGCAGCAACCGGAACTGAATTCCAAATGTGGTTGTTCCTGAGACTTGCATTAGAGAATGACTATATGAAAGTAAGTGTCAAGCGAATTATGGTGACAGCAGCAAGGGGTTTTCAAAGCAAGCGAGAAGCAGAGGTGGTTTGCAATGGCTTTCCTCTGCAGATTCTTCCTTGGTGGTCTCCCATCCAAGTACTAACCCTGCTTAGCTTTTGAGATGGGGAGAGATCCTACCATATCATGCCACCTTCCCTATCCATCCTTTCCTGATAATCCATAATGTGAAATTCTTATGATCACAGTGCACAACTAGGTTTCCTAAAATGGGACTCAGCATCCACCTTCCTCTACTGTGGTCCTCTCCAGTAGTTGCCCCATTTCATGTCTTAGTTAGTTGCAAAGGTAATTCATATAAGCATACTACACACACATTACATTAATACTTTATTTTGAAAGGGGAGAGGGTATTATTAAGGCACAACCTTAAGCATTCTGAAATGGTCCAAGAAAAGAAGAGGAGCAGATTTGCCTGGCACCATGGAAAAAATACTTATTTTAGGGGGGGAAATCTCACTGTTCCAAACAGACGCTTCCCAAACTCCTATTCCTCTCATGGCATAATACACACATACAAATTACCCAAAAGACACATAGAGGAACAGAAAGAAAGGGGCTCCTGCAGGAAGGCACTGCTTCTGAATCCTCCCGGGGAGGTCAAGGCATCAAACGAGAAAGGAATCGGTGTATAACGGATACCGGGGGGGGGGGGGGGGGGGGGGGGGGAGGGGAGTGGGGAGAATTTGCAAGGACCAGAGGAAGCCGCTTGCAGAAGATGACAGATGTAGCGAGAAGGGGGAGGAGGGAACCGCAGACTTGAAACAGAGCCCGCCAGTAGAGGCGTATGAGGAGGATAGGAAAAAGAGAGGATCCGGTGAAGGGACCGCAGACAGAAGGGAATGAGCGGGGGGAAGAGGGCGGCGGCAGATGAAAGATCCGGGACAGAGGAGTCCGGCGGGACCTGGAAACGAGCGCAATGTGCAAACCGAAGGGAGGGAGGAAGAGAGGGCAGGCCGGGAGAGCAGATGGGCGAGACAGAATCGGTGACAGTGAAGGGGAGTGGGAAGAGGAGAAGGACGAGGGCAGGCAGAGAGAGAGAGAATCAGGACGGATAAGAGGCTAGACCGGCTCGAAATCCTCTGGCTGCTCCTGGGCAACAACCCCGACTGAGCCCAAGGCTTTGCAAACTGAGTAAACTTCCGAGCGGGCATGCACCGAAAAAGGCTGGGAAAGGACCGGGGGGGGGGATGCGGCGAGGAGCGCGGCGGCCCCTCGGCAGAGGGTCTAAGAGGGGATCGGAGGAGCTGACAGGTTCTTACACTGGGAGGCTCCCGGGATGCCCACCATCGCCTCGCTGGGACTGACTCTGCTCCTTTGTTCCGCCCTCCGCACCGGAGACGACGACCGGGACGAGACGGCAGCCAGGCAGGCAGGCAGAAAGTGCCGCCTACGCCGCGCTAGGCCCCTGCCTCGGCCCCGCCCCTCCGCCTTCGCCCCGCCCCTTGAGGGTGATGTCACCTCATCTCTGTCCACGCCTTCCCGCCCCCGGTCGCATCTTTCTTCTCCTCCTAGCCGCGTGCGCGCGCGCGTTTGGCGCTCGTTTCCGGGGGTGTGGGCTGTTCGCCTGGAAAGTTTACCGCTCCGCCTGGGACTGCGACTTCCTTCCACCGGCGGTTGTTAGCGGGGAATAAACCCCGCGGGGTCCAAGGGAGCTTATTCCGAAGTAAATGCTCAGAATCGGCAGCTTTTGTCTGTTGTTCCTCATGCTTGCTTTCCTCCACTTTTTCTGCCCCCCCCCCCCCCCCCCCCCGCGCAGCCGACTTCGTGTCTTTATCGTGGAGGGGCGGGGGAATCGCTGTGGTCGCGAAGCAGATGGATGGGAGCCTCGGGGGGAATAAGTTTTAGTACCTTGTGGGACACACAGTTCGCATCCTTGTAGAATCCTGATTGCTCAGAAGTGTGCGTAAAGGAAATTAACCAGGCTTTTGGATAACTTCTTGTGGGGCTAAAATTCCCTTTGGTATAACTCTTTTTAAAAAATCGCAAAGCCACAAGGAGTTTATCTTTCTCTGTCTTTTTTATACGGTTTGGTGGAAACAACATAAACCTTGTGTTCGCTTTTCTTTTTTAAAAAACAAAATTGTACTGTCTTGCAGAACAATGCAACAGTGTTTGCCTAGGCCATGAAACATGTAACACAGACCTCAGGGCTGCCTGTACAAGAGCTGCATGCTCATTTTTGTGGTTCATGTGTCGCTTTTGAAGGCAGATAGCTCACACTCCCTTTGGGCTCAGGCTTATTCCATAATAGGAAAGATTGGGAAATTCTCCTCCATTACCACCCGCCATCTCTCCAAGATAGTATATTCTCTGGAGGATTTTAATAGGCCAGTTTCCCCATCTCCCACTCCCACTATTTGTTTAACCAGCTCTAAATAGTTACAGCCACAAACAACACCCACCAAGGGAAGACCATCTGCAATTCACAACTATGTTCAAAACTATATATTAAATTCATTGAAATACAAAGAAGGGTTAGTGGTCACAACCCAATAGAGTGTATAGACATTGATCCAACAGATTGCTCAGAACAATTAAACATAGTTTACAAAAAAAACATATTCAAAACCAGCAATAGGCTCTTCTGTAATTCCATACAAAGATAGTGTCCATAGACCTCCGAACAAAAAGTAACTGCAGCAGAAGACTCCCACTGTGGAAAGAAGAACGCCCTCTCCCCGGTATAAATCAAGTGTTTCAACAGCAGCTGATAAAATGGAACCCGATTTCCAGAATAACATAGGCACAGCTCAAAAGCTTCAATGGAATCCTAGGGTATGCTAGCCCAGGCTGTTTGCCCTCCCCCCTCCTTAATTTAGAAATAAATATTTTTCTGCATAACTAGGCAGTCGCCTGAATATCCCCCCCCCCAAAAAAAAACAACCAACCACCTTGTTTGTGGCAGGTCTCTTTTGCTGCCTTTGTTACAGGCCTGTCGCCCTGAAGCTTGCTACTACGGTAGAAGAAACAACCTGGGGAACCAGGAGGAATCACTCCTCCCAAATCTCCCCTCATGGTCTTGCATAGCATAGTTTCACTGTCTCCCTCTTCTCTTAACCCGTTTGGAGGGCAATGAGCAGGGTCCATATTCTATTCTAAGCAGTGTTGTCTTGTGTGTTGTTAATTTCCAATGGCATATCTTTCTGCCTATGTGGGGAGCCTTATCTTGTCCATGGATGGCCTGGTTTTGTTGCTTTTGTGATAAGCACAAACCACGCACTTTAGTATTTGATATAATGAAACAATACTTAACTAGCCAGTTAAGCGTAGTCTATGACTTAGATTTGTTTCCGAGTTTAATTTCATATTGTGCTCTGAATTAGATGGGCCTGGCTAGCCCGATATTGTCAGATCTCTGAAGCTAAGCAGTGTTGGCCCTGGTTAGGATTTGGATGGGAGACCACCAAGGAAGTCCAGGGTTGCGATGCAGAGCCAGACAATGGCAAACCACTTCTGAATGTCTCTTGCATCGAAAACCCTGTGGGGTTGCCATAAGTTAGCTTTGACTTGACAGCACTTTCTACCACCACCAGTTGGCAATAAATATTGATTTTCTCAGAAATACTTAGGCAGAAAAATCCTATGCAGATGGCATCACTAAACCTCCCAGAACATTAGGAAACTACTCCCTGCCTACAGGTTCCTAGTGTACCAGGAGGCTGGTTGTTCAGGACTTTGCTTCTGGGCAGGCATGATCCCTGCAGGGCCTTTCTCTTTTCAGAAACTAATCTTTGGGGTACTGTTTTACTCTTTTGCCTTCTGAGATCAGTCAGCCTAATAACTTGCCTTGTCAAAATGCCGTTAACTTTTATGAGCTACCCGAGAGTAGAACGTATCCTAGGATACATCAGAGGACTCCACTGGGACATGGAAGCTTGCTGGGTGACCTTGGGCCAGTCACATACATATACAGCCTAACCTACCTCACGGGGTTGTTGTAAGGGTAAAATGGAGGAGAGGAGAATGATGTTTGGGTTCCTTTGAAAGAGAAAGGCAAGGTATATATGACGTTAATAAAAGCAGATTCTGCTGTGTTGGGCACAGGGCAGAATTGCTAACTACAGGAAAAGGAAGGGTGTTTTTTTAAGTCACAATAAGGAGCCAAGTTATCACCCTGGGCTAAAATGGTAATTAACCACCTCCTGGTGATACACCCATAAGCTACAGTATTTCACCAAGTGTTCCTTGGCTTCGGAAACTGTTAGCACATCTGGTTCATTATAGGGCTTGCAAAGGTTCATCTCTCCTTCTATATAATTGTATTTTCGCATGGCAACATTTGATGCATGCCAAAATCAGTTGGCTGTCAACAGTGCTCCCTCTAAGCGGTGGAGTCTTGTGAGCAAAAATTCTGCTTTGTGAGCAACTGGCATTAAAGTTGTGAGCAAGCGATTTGGCTACTGCATAAATTCGCTTGCTCTGGAGCCCTCCTTCCTGAGTTGAGACAAAAATGTGTGAGCCGGAGGCTAAAAGACTGTGAGCTAGCTCACACTAACTCAGATTAGAGGGAACATTGGGCCTGTCATATGTGTCAATCACAAGGGCTCTCTATCCATTGGCTGCATTGCCTCATTCCCGCCCACACAAGTGGTGCCCAGCGACTCACCCTCAGTGTGCTGGGAGCCAACACGCCGGACAGACGCTCTGGAGGGAGACCGGTGAGGAGGGCAAGCCCTCTCATGGTGGCACCGCCGGAGCTGCCTGCCCAGGCACTGGTGGCCCGTTCCCCTCGGCCCCGGGCTCTGGGGAGGGCCAACAAACCAGATTGCTGCTACTACCACCGCCGCCCAGTTCCACCAGCGGCTCTGCGGGGCGCCCAGCAGCTCTTGGCTCCATGTCTCCCGCTGTAAGTTCCGCCGGGAAGCCGGTGTGCCCCCATACCCGCCCAAAGATGGACTGGGGGGAGGGTCTTTGCCCTGTCAGTCTCCCCACCAAGGCCGGATGTGTCCGCGTTCTGCCCCACACAGCCCCCGCAGCTCCCCCTGCAGAGGCTTGCTTGCAAAGTCCTTCCCCACTGCCCTGCGCTTCTGCCTCTTTCCTAAAGAATCCCCAGAGAGGGGAGAGCCGCTCCTGCTTCGGATCTGGGTCAGGCCTTCCACACCTGCAGCCCCCTCCCCCCAAAAACGCAGCATTGCGAACTCTGCCTGGGCGGGGGAATCTTTCTCCCAGCACCAAAAACCAGACCGGGGGGGGGGGGAGGACACACAGGCAGACCAACTGCACCCGCTGCTTCACTTGCAACCAGTCCCTCTCCAACCAGTTCTTTCTTTTAATTTTGCACTCGAATCCAGCCAAAATGGGGTCCAGACGAGGGAAGCGCAGCCTAAGGGTGGAAAAAACCCTTGGCACATGGACAAAAGCCCTGTTCTGGACTGTTCCGTTTCCCTTGGCCCCAGGGTCTTGGGATTGATCTCTTTCTCCCTCCCTCCCTCCCTCCCTCCCTCCCTCCAACTCTCTCTTTCTGCATACTCTCCAGACCCTCTTTGTAGAGACCTTTGCATTTATTTCCACAACGGGCCTCATTCTATCTCCCTTATAAATAAAAGCCGAATGGTGGTGGCACTTCTCTAGAACATTCCACACGCTCCAAGATCAGTTCGCTCTCTGATCTGTCATTCAGAGGGTCTCCCAATCCACTGGCTGCTTTGCCTGAGTCCTGCCTCCAACATTCTAAACATTTTGCTGTTCCTCTCCCCCCCATAGCCAGTCAGAACACAGAGGTTATTTGCATATGCAGCCTCATTGGCCTTTGCCTCGGAACAGGTCGTTTGCATATGCAACTTGATTGGCTTTTGCCTCTAACATTCTAAACAGTTTGCTGT
>NW_015175358.1:2826533-2874529 GCF_001447785.1 Gekko japonicus
GGGCTTCATCATGTGCCCCCCACCCCTCCCCCGGGGGAACTGCGTTCCCCCGCGATCCCCCCCCCCCGAAATGACCTCTGCATACTGAGAGGCAGTCCCAAAGGTATGTGGGTCCCTGACCACTAAGGGCCTTAAAGGTCAAAACCAAATGTCCCTTTAGCGTGGAGGTGAAAAGGTTCTGAGGGTTGCTACAGAGAGAGGAAGAGCCACCTTGCGACTTCTTTTATTGCTGTCAGAGTGCATTGGTTCAGAATTACCTGGAAAGAGGGAAAAGAGATTGTTGGAAAAAATGAAACTGAATAGAAACTGTTGTGTTCGGACAGCGACTGCGCACGTGGTTGAACTGAGCACGCAGTCTCCCGAACAACCAGAGCTTCGCTCCCAGAAACAATAGGGACAGACAGGGCTTTTTTGTAGAAAAAGCCCAGCAGGAACTTATTAGCATAATAGACCACACAGAAACTCATTAGCATATTAGGCCACACCCTAAGATGACAGCTTATTAGCATATTAGGCCACACCCCCACGCTACCAGAAGTGTGGTCATCCAGCCACACCCACCTTTTGCTTCTTATTCTGTTTACCTTGTTTGTTGTCAAAACCCAGGGCTTTTTTTGTAGCAGGAACCCCTTTGCATGTTAGGCCACACACACACCAATGTAGCTAATCCTAATGAGTTTCTGCTGTTGGGTGTGGCCTATTATGCTAATGAGTTCCTGCTGGGCGTGGCCAACTCGGGAGCCAGCCGGAACTCCGTTCCTGTGCGTTCCTGCCCAAAAATAGCCCTGGGGACAGAGGATCCTAGAAACAGCCTATCGGCTAATCCGGATCCTCAAGGGAACCTATCTAATGGAGGCTAATGTAAATAAGCCAATCACAAGTATGTGGGTGTGTGTGGGTGTGTTTCTGTGTGTGCATTTAAGCAGCCTGTAGGCTTGCCCTTGTATCTCAAGTTCTTGAAATCACTAAGTAAAGTATGAGCTGAAATCTCTCAACAATGCATCAGTCTCAGTACTTTTCAGAAACATTCCCACTTTTTTCAAAATAAATGAACATGCACAGTGTTATTAGCTACTGCCAGAATGTAACCTTTGGCCTTTCCCCAGTCTGCTTGGGTTTATGTGACCCATATTCATGTACTCAAGAATTTACATGTCCAGAATTGAAGTGTAAATGTATGGAAAGCCACATTGCTCTTGAGTTTTCACAGGGGCAGTAAGATTTTTTCTCCACCTTGTAGAGAGTGAAGAAGTTTCCTTCTGGCTTTTTTGGGGTTATTTTTATTTTATGTAATGGTTTCTGGTATATGATTAGTGAGTTTGATGTTTCTTATACTGGATTGGATCTACCCAGCTTTCTCACTGGTGAAACAGGAGCTGGATCCCTTTTGACCACCCAAAATGCTGTGCTGGGGACAAAAGCCATGTGGGGCAGGGGTTGCAGTGAGGAGGAGAATTAGGTGAGGTGCAGTGAAAAGGTCGGCAGCATCCAACCCATTGTTTTTGGTGGTTTTAATTTTGTTGTCGTTGAATGTAAGACCACTTTGACCTTGGGGAAAGTAGTACAGAAATATTTCAAAGAAATAGCCTCCATCATTGAATCCAGACTGATGATCCAAATTTTGGCACTTTTTTCTTATTTTAAAAAGGTAGTTTTCAAGGCTTCATGGCAGTACTTTGGGAACAAAGTGTGAGTCTGTGTGTACAAAAACAGCTGTCCTTTTAAAAAGGATCAACTAACATGTCACAAAATAGTGGGCAAGCATGTGAGTGCCCTGGAACTCTTCATCAAGCAAACCAGAAAAGGGGGTGGGGGGTGGGAGAGATGGCTTTAGAAAAGCCCAAGATTGCAGATGGAGCAGATATGGTAAGGCAGACGTAATAAGGCTTGACCATGCTGGAGCTAACATAATTATTATGTCATCCTTTCCTCCAAGAAGGTTCTATTGGTATACATGGTTCTCCCTTGCCCCATTATATCCTCACAGCCACCCTGTGTGGTAGGTTAGACTGAAAGAGAGCAAGTGGTCCAAGGTCACCGAGTGTGATTTGTAGCATAGTGGGGATTTGAACCAGGGTCTCCGTGGCCCTCGCCTGACTAACCCCTATGCAACACTAATTTTATGTCTTCATTGATACAGTATAATCAGTGCGCAGAGTGATTTAGAAGTGGGTTCCAGATCAAATCAAGTCTGAACTCTCCCTAGAAGCTAAAATGACTAACCTGAAGCTGTTGTTCTTTGATCACATTCTGAGAAGACAAGAGGCACTGGAGAAGACCATAATGCTAGGAAAAGTTGAAGGCAGCAGGAAAAGGGGAAGACCCAACCTGAGATGGATTGACTCAGTCAAGGAAGCCATGAGGGCCCTCAGTTTGCAAGACCTGAGCAAGGCTGTTAACAGGACATTTGGGAGGTCATTCATTCATAGGGGCACCGTAAGTTGTAAGTGACTTGATGGCACTTAACACACACACAAAGACATCAGTGTGCGTGCCACTTTATGAAATAAAAGGGGAAAGGTCTTTGCCCCAAGGATACAATCAGAAATTTGATATAAAGCAGCCAATTAAGAGAAGGAAACAAGGTGGAGGCAGGGATAAACATGGGGAACAGCATTCATTCCCAGAAAAGTCAGGTCTTGAAGGAGGATTTGAAGGAAATGGGAGAGGCAGCATCAGGGTATTCTGGGTGGCAAGTCCACACAAAAAGAGGAACAAGGGAGAGAGGGCAACATTGTTTGAGGAAGCAGGAGGAGACCTTTCTGACAACTGAGACTGATAAAGGTGGAGAATTGTAGGCCACACATAAAAAGATGTATCAGGACAGTAGAGAAGAGAGATGGGGGCATGGAAAGCCTTTCTTGCTGGATTTTGGAGCAGGCAGGGATCCAGCATTAAGGAAAGATGCCATGGAGAATGATGTTAGAGGTGAACAGGCCTGTAACTACAGTGGGGCATCTCAGGGCTAGCCCCCCCGACTTGCTGGCAAGGGCCCCTGACTTCCCATCCAGCCCAGGGCGTCACAGCCTTCTCCCCTGGATTAATTTGATTAGCCAGTGCCCCCTAAGAAATTTAAATGCCCCCCGACTTAAAAGATCCTGGCTACGGGCCTGGAGGTAAATGATACCGAGCGCTGGATACATAAGAGGGAGCTAAGGCACACCAATGGAAGATCAGGGAGGAGGGGGTTGAAGTAGTCAAAAGGACATGCTATTACTGTGAGGTTAGAGCTCATTGATGCTGTGCGGGGGGTACGAAACACAAGTCCTTTATTGTAAAGGAACGCTATGCTTGGAAAGTATTCTAGCTGTCTAGGCTAGGGATGGAGAGGTCTTGCCCTCCTGGTAGTTAGAAGGAGAAGCAGGAAGAGAAGGGAAAGCAGGAACCTCTGAGATTAGCATTCTGGGTAAACAAAGAGTCAGCAGAAGAGCAAACAGGATGCCGAGGAACTAGCCAACCTATCTAGCGTACTAGCTTTACTACTCCCCCTGAAGTGTTGTTGTGCTCTGTACAAAGGAACTTTGCACAATTCTTCACCTCCAGCAAGTACTGAAGAGATTAATGGGGGAATAAAACTCCCTCTGGGCCAAATATCACTTAGGATCAGTTAGCACAAAACATGCGCTGCACCTCAGGGGCCGGCATGTTAGCGAAGGCTGATGATTTTAGTCTTTGCCTATACTTGGAAGTTACCCCTGCACCAGGAAGATAACGGCCCACATTACAATGCGCCAATCAGCAGTCTCCAGGCCCCCATCTCCCCATTTTTAGACAGACAGGTTTATCTGTTTTCTTCCAAAGCAGGCTGCAGCCCGGTGTTTTACAAGCCTCCCAATTTCTCATTTTCTGAGTGGTGCTAACCTATCTCAACGCCTAGCCTAGCAGACTGCCTGCCATCTGCCATCAGCAAAACAACATACAGTTAAATGTTAAATACACAGCAATGCCATGTGACACCTAGAAAAACGCAATGGCTTAAAGCTATATGGGCTTTGTTACATAAACGGCATCCTGAAATTAGTATTTGCTTTTTGAAGAGTAAATAGACATTCTGCGCTTTCTGCCTAGCAGATGCTAGGAACAACAGTTCTTTCCTGGGGGGAAATGTGTTTGATGACCCGAGGGGAAGCTGAACTCCCTCTGCTCTCCAGATTAGGGTCCAAAGACAGCGTGTTTCATTAGTCAGATGATCGGTTTATGCATTCTCACCATTTTTGCCTGCTGGCTAAGAGTTCCAGAGTGACCAGGACTGAAGCTAAAGATTCAGACAGTAAGCAAAGATTTTAAAATAATAGTTGGGCTAGCCACTCAATGGGCAAGAAAACATCCCAACCTTTCTAGTGTCTCATTCAAGAGAAACATATTCAATATAAACCTATCTTAGACATGGTTTGCTTTTTATTACCAAGGAACTGGATCACCTTTGGTGCCATTGCATGAATATTTATTTCTGTAATTCCATCAATGTTATTTCTGATAGTGAAAAAGGAGAGTAATTGACTGTAAACCAAGCAAAAATATATTTAGGAGTGTTTGCACTAATGCAGTGGTAAAGAGATCCTCGATCCCCTTTGATATAAGTGAGCATTATAAACAGCAGGATTGGATCCACTGGAAGGTTGCTGTATGCGCACAGGTACTTGCACAGTAGAAGCATATAGCAGAAGTGTAGGAAAAAACCTCCTGCTACCTTGTCATATTAAATTAAACCCCGGAGCACCTGGGTGCAGAGTTGATGCATATTTTCTACCAATGTCCAGTTATAATTCCGTTTTGGAAAACAATTCTGGAGTTAATAAGGGATATGACAAGATACAGCCTACCACTTGAGCCTAAGGTACTTTTGTTGGGCTTTCTTAAGCATACTGTCATGAATGAAACTAAAACTTGGACTAGGTTGGATAATTTGTGTTTAGCTGTCAATTGCTGCCCACTGGAAGAGAATACACCCTTCACCATTAAGGTATTGGTATAAGCATGTATGGTACCTTGCACTAATGTCTAAGTTAACATTTTATGGAAAAGCAAAACAGTTGGCAATACATTTATAGAGAAATGGGCATTTTTGTAATGGAGTGGACGGATCAATGATAAAATACAACCCCATGCCCTTTTGGGATTGTTTTGAATGGTTAATTTTCCTGGACCCATTTCAATCTGGCTTCAGACTGGGATTTCGAAAAGAGGTACTTTGGTCACCTTGGTTGATGACCTGTATTGAGAGCTAGGCAGCAGGAACGTGACCCTGCTAGTTCTGCAGAATCTTTTAATGGCCTTCAATACTATTGACCATACTATCCTACTGAGTCAACTCTCAGCACTCTGTGTAATGGTAGTTCAGGTACTATCTGGGGGGTCAGTCTCAGAAGGCAGTGTTGGGGGTTTCCTGCTATGCCATGTCGTATTGGCCTGAGGGGTGCTGTAGAGTTCCATCTTAGCCACCATACCATTTAATATCTACATGAAGCCAAAGTCATCAGAAGGTATGGGCTGCAGTGTCACCAATATGCAGATGATACTTAGCCCTACCTTTCTTTTCCACCTAATTCTAAGGATGCTGTTGATGTTCTGAACTAGTGCTTGGAGTCAGTAATGGGCTGGATGAGAGTGAACAAGCTGAAACTTAATCATGACAAGACAGGGGTTCTGTGGGTTAGTAGAAAGGCAGATCAGGGGCCCAAGACCTCTCCTGTCTTGGATGGGATTATACTCCCCCTGAAAAGCCTAGTTTGCTACTTGGGAGTGCTGCTTGACACAGCAGTCACCTTAGGAAACCAGGTGGCTCAGAGTGCTTTTGCCCAGCTTCAGCTGGTGTCTCAGCTGCACTCATTGCTGGATGAGTAAAACCTAACTACAGTCATTTGTGCCTTAGGCCCATTATCTTACTGCACATTTTCAGATCAGTAAGCCTTTATTCTTGACTTCAGATTCTGTGCCAACCTTACACACCATTCTTTTCCCTCTGGTGTATTTATTCTACAGCTGCAATTTAAAAAAATGCAGTTTTCTAAATCGGGGTGGAATCTCACTTGTGACGTGGGAGGAGTGTCCAAAGGTGGTGTGTGGGTTTTTTTAAATTTACACAATTGTCCTATTGAAGATGCATAGTAGAGTCCAGCAAGTGCCTTCTATTTAAATCCTCATGGTTCAGGTTTTGCACATGCATTTTAATGTTAGTTCCTTGAATGAAAGGAACAGAAAGGAATGCAGGCAAACATTGAAAATGACCAGACTTTTTTCAAAATTGACAAGCAGCTGCGAAGCCCTATTTTCCATATTGCCATACACAGGGGATTCTCTGCTGTGTTATCCACCACTTGGAAAGAGTCACTGCTCTCATAATACAGGGGAACATGTTCAGTAAAGCTTTTGACAGGGTTCCCCATGATGTTCTGGTGGGTAAACCAAAGGACTGTGGACTGGACTCTAGGATAGTTAGGTGGATAGGGAACTGGTTGGAGAATCATACTCAGAGAGTAGTTGTCAATGGCATTTCATCTGAGGGGAGGGATGTGTCCAGGGGATGCCACAGTGCTGGGTACTGGGCCTGGTACTTTTCAATATTTTTATAAATGATCTGGATGAGGGTGTGGAGGGGCTACTCATTAAATTTGCAGATGACACCAAATTGGGAGGAGCAGTGAACACACCAGAAGACAGAGATAGAATTCAATGAGATCTGAACACACTGGAAAAGTGGGCGGATGTGAACAAGATGCAATTTAACAAGGATAAGTGCCGAGTTCTACATCTGGGTAACAAAATGAGAAACACACATATAGGATGGGGGATACACTTCTGAGTAGCAGTGTGTGTGAACAAGATCTTGAGGTATGGGTGGACCGTAAGTTAAATATGAGCAGCCAGTGTGATGCGGCAGCAAAAAAGGCTAATGCAGTCTTGGGGTGTATTGATAGTGGCATAACATCCAGATCACAAGGTGTCATAGTCCCACTGTACACTGCATTGGTCAGGCTACTCTGAGTCCTGGACTAGTGTGCAGTTCTGGAGACCTTATTTCAAAAAGGATGTGGACAGAATGGAGCAGGTGCAGAAGAGAGTGACAAGGATGATCAGGGGCCTGGTAATCAAGCCCTGTGAGGAAAGGCTGGGGGATTTGGGAATGTTCAGTCTGGATTTCAGGAGGCTGAGGGGGGACATGAGTGCTCTCTTGAAATATCTGAAGGGCTGTCACTTAGAGGAGGGCAGGGAGTTGTTTGTTCCTATTTGCAGCAGTGGATAGGACTTGCAAATCATGGGTTTAAATTAAGGGCAGGAAGGTACCGGCTAGATATGTGGAAAAACTTTTTTACAGTAAGAGTTGTGCAACAGTGGAATTGGCTGCCTAGGGAGGTGGTGAGCTCCCCCTCACTGGCAGTCTTTAAGCAGCGACTGGACAAACACTTGTCAGGGATGGTCTCTAGCCTGATCCTGCATTGAGCAGGGGGTTGGACTAGATGGCTTGTATGACCCCTTCCATACAGGAGACTGTTTTATTTAGGACTGCATTTGAATGATTTAGGGGTTTTTTATTGGCAGTCCTAATTGGAGTTTTTAAAAGTGTGACCTTTCATGTGTTTTTATAATCATTGCTTATTTATATAGTAAGCCACCTTGAGTTCCTCAAGAGAAAAAGTAATAGATGTTTTAAATACAGTATTATTACTAGAAATGTACTTGTCAAATGTTTAAGATGTGACTCCAGCTATTTATAAATATTAATATGCATATAATGTTTCATCATTATTATGTTTGATTTATTTTTGTGATTATATATCTAATATATCTTGTATCATTAATATGATCAGATTGTGTGATAGCTATAATATATATTAGATCAATATAGATTGAAAAATCTCATTATTAGATGGTATGATATATCATTTTTACAGTTAGATTGTATTATATATCAGTATGGATAAAATCCACATTAGAACATTTAAAACATTCTAAAATAGTCAGATAATCAAAGTGCTCACAGTAATCATTCCTTCGGAAATTAAGATGGTGTGCTGTGTGATATAATAAGCCAGATTTCCAACACATCTATCTTCTAGCGTCTCATGCTGGTGTGGCTCGATCACCAAGCTGGGGCCAGCCCTTTACCACAGATGTTGGTGGTAGTGGTGGACGGCTCCTAGTTGAAAGCCTGGTGGAAGAGCTCCGTCTTGCAGGGCCCTGATCTCTTCTGGGAGCTCATTCTACCACCATGGAGCCGCCACTGAAAAGGCCCTGGCCGTGCTGACAGCGAGCCTGGCATCCTTAGGGCCTGGGATAATTAATCGATGTTGTGACCCTGACCGTAGTGCCCTCTGGGGTATATATGGGGAAAGGCAGTCCCTCAGGTATGTTGGACCCTGGCCATATAGAGCTTTAAAGGTAAGTACCAGTACCTTGAAGTGAATTCGGTATGCTATTGGCAGCCAGTGCAGTGCCTTCAGCATAGGCCGGATGTGCTCCCATCTAGGAAGGCCCATCAAAAGCCTGGCCACGGCATTCTGCACTAGCTGCAGCTTCCAGATTTGTGACAAGGGCAACCCCATGTAGAGAGCATTACAGTAGTCTAGTCTCGAGGTGACCATCACATGGATCAATGTAGCCAGGTCATCATGGTCGAGGAAGGGAACTAACTGCCGAATCAGCCGAAGATGGTAAAAGGCTGACTTAGCAGTGGCTGCTACCTGGGCCTCCATTGTTAAGGAGGTATCCAGGAACACTCCCAAGCTCCTAACCTCCGGCACTGGCACTAATGGTGCCCCACCAAAGGTCAGGAGTGAGATCCCTACC
The DNA here is from genome assembly GCF_001447785.1 of Gekko japonicus. Lineage (NCBI taxonomy): Eukaryota > Metazoa > Chordata > Lepidosauria > Squamata > Gekkonidae > Gekko > Gekko japonicus. The sequence goes on from NW_015175358.1 coordinate 2,835,321, forward strand.
CCAAACCGCCATGACTCCGGCACAGGACCTCCGACTTCGCCGGATTTAGCTTCAGCCACGACTTGCAAGGCCCGGTCCAGATCTTCTGGTCTGGAGTCCGACTGACTGCCCAACATCAAATAGAGCTGGGTGTCGTCAGTGTACTGGTGACATCCCAGTCCATACCTCCAGGCAATCTGGACAAGGGGGCGCATATATATGTTGAATAACATCAAGGAAAGCACTGCCCCCTGAGGCACTCCACATTTCAGTGGGTGTCTCCTGGACTGCTGTTCCCCTAGTGCCACCCTTTGTCCCCAACCCTGGAGGAAGGAAGCAAGCCATTGCAAGGCAAGCCCCTGGATCCCCATGTCGGCAAGGCGGTGGGTCAGCAGCTGATGGTGGGCGGTGTCGAACACAGCTGACAGGTCCAACAGGAACAGTACTGCCAAACCACCCTGATCTAGATGCCTCCGGAGGTCGTCAGTAAGAGCGACCAGCACCATCTCCGTCTCGTGTCCCGGGCGGAAGCCGGACTGGAAGGGATCTAATACGGAAGTGTCATCCATAAAGCCTGCAGCTAAAAGAAGTTACTGCTGGACATGTAGCATTGCACAAGTATAAATGCAGCATCCAAAATATTCACACCTGTCACACCTACCTCCATCTATATCTGTGCTGCGTTATGTGGGGTCTCTGCTTTGTGTTGTTAGTGTTACTGGTGTCAATAGTCTCAGCCCATCCTTGGATTCTGACACAACCTCCCAAGCTGGCTTGCACTGCTGGCACATATATCAGGAAGTAGAAGTAGAAGAACAATCTTTGTTCCTGATGTTCTGCTGGCACAGTGGACCACAAGGTAAAGTGTTTAGTCCCTTCCAATCTGCTTTGACCAGGCTTTGTCCTGAATATGCAGCTGTCATTGGAAGTAGCCTTGTATATAATAGATGTTAGGTAGCATTCCTTCCTTCCCTATATGGTCTGTGGGTGGTGGGAGTGTGACCATTTGGAGTTTTCAAGGCAAGCTACAAATCGAGATGGTTTGCCATCACCAGCCTCTACATAGCAACCCTGGGCTTTCTTGGCAGTCTCCAGTGTTCCCTCTAAGCTGAGTCAGTGTGAGCTAGCTCACAGTGTTTTAGCCTCCAGCTCACACATTTTTGTCTTAGCTCAAAAAGGATGGATCCAGAGCAAACTAAGTTATGCAATAACCAACTCGCTCACTCACAACTTTCATGCCAGTAGCTCACAAAGTAGAATTTTTGCTCGTAAGACTCCGCGGTTTAGAAGGGAGTATTGGCTGGTCTCCCAACCAAGTACTGACCAAAGCTGACCCTGCTTAGCTTCTGAGATCTGACAAGACTGGGCTAGCCTGGGCCATCCAGGTCAGGGTCTGGTACCCTTTATTATGATCTGTGTATTAGTAATGATACAGGCAGCAAACCATTACTGGCTTTAGTCTTTCCTTATATCCCAGATGGTTTGTTTTTACATTGATAATTTATTACTTTAATTCTGAGCTGCCTCGAGCAGGACTGTGAGGAGGAAGCATGCTATAGGGTTGCCAGCCTCCAGGTGGTGACTGGAGATCTCGTGGAATTACAAACTCTTCTCCAGGTGAGACAGATCAGTTCGCCTGGAGAAAATGGCCACTTTGAAAGGTGGACTCTATGGCATTATACCTTACTGAAGTCCCTCCTCTCCCCAAACCTAAACCTTCTTAGGCCCCACCCCAAAATCTCCAGGTATTTCCCAACTGAATATGTCCTGAATATGCACCTAAACCTTCTTAGGCCCCACCCCAAAATCTCCAGGTATTTCCCAACTCAGAGCGGGCAGCCCTAAGCATAAAAATCCCCTAAATAAATAAAATAAATAGATACCTGTGAAAGTCAAATGTAGGGCTGCTAGACCTCCCGGTCTGGTGGGGTTTATCCGCTTTTGGGGGGGTTCAACCTGCCACCAGCCAGCTGGCTGGCGGGGGAAGTCCCGCCCCCAAGCCCAACCACCCACAGCCACCCCTCTCCCTTCTCTCTTAAGAGAGGGGAGGGAGAGGGGCGGCTGCTGGCAGCCTGCCTGAATTCCAAGCGGCATTGCCACTTGGAGATCGAGCACCTGTGGTCCACCAGCTGCAAGCACTTAAAGGGACCCCTTTAAGTGCTCGTAGCCGGCGGGGACTGGCCTGTGCCTGATCTTCCTGAGCGGGGGCCTTTGGCTCCTGCCTTGCAAGAGGCAAGATCACCTCTTGCAAGGCAGGGGCTCTTGGCCCTTGCTTCCCCACCCCCCATTTAAAGGGAAGTTTCCCTTTAAACGATAGGGGAAAAGTGGGGCATGATGACACCCCCTAATTCCCCTGCTGGGGAGACGATTGAACCTGGCAACCCTGCTCAAATGGCCACCAGTAAATAGGGTTGACCAGGCCAGATCTAAGGAGACTCTGGTGTTTGTTTTTACTCTAGGGACAGGAGAAGTTTGGCACCTTTATCAAAGTCATTATGTTCATTATTGCTACCTTTACTTCAGGTTGTTACTCTCACTCTGATGAGAGCATAAAAGTTTTCCTCAGTCTGTTTCCAGTTGAGTGCGAATTTAAAGCAAGAACAGAGGAACTTCTTTTATACACTTTGTGTGCTTGCTCTGGTCATTTGATTAATGACTGCTGCATACATCTCATTCTTTCCTTCTTTCTTTTGGGACAAAACGTTTTTCTTCCTTACCATCGGCTCAGCATTCTTGACCAAGCACAGCCTCTTGGACCTGGTTCAGTCTTAAAATTTACTGAAAGGGATTCAAGTTTGTAATTGGCAATTTTTAAGTATTCAGTGGATTACCAAACTACTTTTTAAAAAGAGCAGACCTTAAAAAAAAAAAAACATCCCCAAATATTCAGTAGAAATAGAAGCATCAGACCCCTTCCTTGTGGCATAGAGTAGTTAATGGCAGTCCTAGGGAAAATTTACCTCCTGAATGGAATAAATAGACTTGGCAGGAATCCAAAAACTGGTGTCACATGATGTTTAATCCATCAATACAGGACATAGTGAACTCATGAGTAACCACCTCCCTTCCTAGTCAATCCTAACCCTCCATGCCTTGCCCTTGGCTGCTGGCTGCCACCTGCTCTCTCCATCCCACCACACAGCTGCTAGTTTAGAATAACAAATTAACACCCACTTGCAAAGATCATTACCTACTAGGCTTGGCAAAGTAAGCCCATTAACCTGGGACAGTGTGTCGTCTGGGAGCCTGAGAGAAAATGCAAGGCTTCAAGCATTTTGATAAGTCTCCTGTCTATTAAAATCATTGCATCCTGACACTTGTGTCCTCAGAGGCCAACAAATGTGCAAAACCCCCAAAATTAAATTGCAATGCAAATAAGAGGGAGTAGCTCTGTTTGGAATATGGAATGCTACAAGGAAGAATCCTGCAGGTCTGTCATTTAATCTGGCTGTAAAACCTAGCAGTTCGAAAGCAAGAAATTGCAAGTAGATAAATAGGGACCACTTCGGTGGGAAGGTAACAGCGTTCCGTGCACCTTGGTGTTTAGTCATGCCGGCCACATGACCACGGAAATGTCTTCGGACAGCGCTGGCTCTTCGGCTTTGAAACGGAGATGAGCACCGCAACCCTAGAGTCGGATTTGACTGGCTTTCGAGCAAGGGAACCTTTACCTTTACCTTAAAAAATTATAACGTGAAGCTGCTTTGTACCTACTCATACCATTGGTCCACCTCACTCAGGATTGTCTACTCTGATTGGCAGTGACTCTCCAGGGCCTCAGCCAAGCAAGATCTTCCCCCCAGCTTCTGCTATCTGAGATCCTTTAACTGAAGATATCAGTTACTGAGACTGGCATCTTCTTGCAAAGCAGTAGTTCTGCCGTTGAGGCACAGTCTTTCACGAAGGGGCCTCAGTGAAAGCATTTTTTATTATTATTTATGGATTTACTGAAACCACGTACAGCTCACCTTTCCATCTTAACAGATCTCTCTAAAATATGTGCCCCAGAGAGCCTTGCGCTCTAACGAAAAAGATCTGCTGGTTGTCCCTGGCCCAAGGGACGTCTGCTTAGCCTCGACCAGGGCCAGGGCTTTTTTTGTCCTGGCCCCAACCTAGTGGGATGTGCTCCCGCGTGAGATCAGGACCATGTGGGACCTATTGCCATTCCACAGGGCTTGTAAAATGAAGCTGTTCCACCAGGCCTTTGGCTGAGGTGGTGGGCATCCAGTGGAAAAAGTCGGCCTCCCCTGCTGCAGACCACCATTGCTGTGTGGCCCAGTTCAAATAGAACTCAGAGACTCAATGGCACCAGCTTTGGAGATTGTGGGCACAAACAAATAGTGCAATATGTTTTAAATTATTGTTCTTAACTGTTTTAATCTGATTATTAATGTGTTTATATTGTACTGCCGAATGGCCTTGTGATCTGCCCTGAGCCCTGAGCCCACTTGTGGGGAGGGCGGAATATAAATCTGAAAATAAATTTAAAAAATAAATATGCGATATATAATAAAACTAACCAATCAGTAGCATCCCCCAGTTAAAAACCTCTAATACCATTATCCAGCATTCCCATGAGAAAGAATTCCACAGTTCAGCAGCTAAACAAGCTAAGTCCTTATAAACTAAGGGCTTTTCAAAAAGGACTGTCTTCAAGGACCAGAATAATGCTGGTTGCAAACCTCAGCCAGTCAGGTTCCCCCCCCTCCCTGGCCAAGCTAGCTATTTCAGACAACAGAGGCATACAGAGAAAGACATCTGCAGATCACCTCAGTACCCAACTGTAAGAAAGACTGACTAGCAAATTGCTAAGGGTTCCCATAGTTCTTGTGGGGCTAGCTGCAAAAAGTCCCCGGTTTGAAAAAGGTCTACCAAATGGCTTGGAAAAGAAGCAATGGGGGCAGATATGTATAGTTTCTTTGCCAACGTCCCTAATACAGACTGAGCTCTCTGGGTTGTGTTTTGGCAGCTTTATCTCATGCTTTTCACCATTACTCTTATTATTGTCATAACCATGTTGTTGTCATGAGCTTTTCAGTAAACTGGTGAACCAGCTGTTCTAGTTAGCAGAAGAAAGTACCTCACAGCAATTGTGCCCAATACCCAAGTTGATTCACTGTTCCAGAGCTTGGCTAGGATTTTGACAGAACCACCAGCCATGGCTGCTGGAAAATGTTCAAGAGCCATCAGGAAACCATCAGGATATATCTCCAGAGGCAAACTGTTTTAGTCAGTCCTCCATCCCTGTCAAATTTTGGAGTCCTTTGTTTAAAGATAGTTCCCTTGTCACAGACAGTTCACTGCCTGGTGACCCTATGATATCAAAGGACTTGTGGCCAGGGCCGGCCCAAGGTGTTTCTGCACCTTAGGTGAGGCACAGATGCCAACCTCCCAGTGGGGCCTGGAGACCTCCCAGCTGGCCACCTCCTTGTTCTCTGGAGCCGCTGGGCAGGAGAGGAGTGGCGAGGTGGCCAGATCGGGGAATTGGGAAAGGTGGGAGCCGCCTGGCAGGTGGGAGGGGTCGGGAGCTTGCCAGTCCCACCCCTCCTTCCCTCTCGTCCTCCTCACCTTGGCCCCACCCGAGTTGCCCCTCCCTGTCCAAGAAGCAGCAGCCTAGCAGGCAGGAGGTGCCCGGGAAGGTAGGCTCGAGGGAGCCCCTGAAGCGGGTGGGCGATGGGCGGGCAAGCAAGCATGCAGCTGGGGCTGGCGGCGGCAGCAGCCTCTGCGCCTGCACGGATTGGCTGCCAGCCAGGGGATAGGGAGCGGGCGTGTCGGGCCGAGCCCCCATTGGAAGACAGGCCACCTGAGCCAGCCCCAGACCCACCGAGTGGTCGCTGCCACCACCGAGAGGCTGGCCAGGCTGCTGCGGGTCAGAGGGGAGCCCACCGCCAGACGGACACGCGGGGCGCCTTGGGCGGTGGTTTTGGAGAGGGAGGAACAGTTTTTTGGGGGGTGGCGCCAAACTGCACCCGCCCCCACCAAAAGCTTTGCATCTCCCCGGCCATCGCCGCCTCTTTCAGCCCGAGTCCGGCAAGCTCAGCGCTTGCTGGACTCGGGGAGAAAGAGGCAGCAGCCAGGGAGATGCAGGGCTTTTGGCGGGGACTGGGGAGCTTTGGTGGGGGGCCAGGTCCAGTTTGGTGCCCCAAGCGCCAGCTCGCGCTCTAGGCGAATGCCTAGTTTGCCTAGTGGGTGAGCCGGCCCTGCTTGTGGCAACTAGAGTTGTCAGCTGGCCTGAAAAAATGTCTGAGTGTTTTATTTTTATTTATTTTGGTTTGTTTATTTATGCATGCATGCTTTGGGTGAGTTGCCAGTAAAACGAGGGGCAAGGCCAGATTTCCACAGCCTTTTAAAATATATCAAAATTGTGCACCTTAGGGTGAATAGACAGCTTTTTCACTGGGTTTGAACACTAGAGATGCCAAAAGAAAAAGAAAGGTGCTCCATTGTGAATGTGCTCTGAGATTTGCACTTCAGCTCTACCCCCCAAGTTCCATCCAAGTACCAAAATCTTTTGATTTCAAGAGCTGACTCTCAGTGCAATCAAATATAATCAAGGACATCTCCCAATCCTGTTCTATTCTAATTGTGGAATACTGAGCAGGAAAATGGATTACTAATGTCTAAATCAGACCGTGATTATTATATATAACTGTTTCAGTTTTCTCAGTATGGATGGCAAACAGATCAATGACATACTCCATTATATTTCAAACGGCACATCCTTAGCAGTGCTTTAAAAGAAAATAGTATACTTGCAGTCAAAGGCCTTTCCCACAAATGCATCTATTTAACTGGAAGCACCATCTATTAGATTTGTTCAGACATATTATTCTGCCTCCCAAGCAAATATGGACAGACTGTCCAGAAAGATCTTCCTATATTACTATGGAAAGAGCTCTTGAAGTATGAACAGGTCATAAACATTATGAAAAGGTAGCACTTTTATTTTGTTCCACATATGATAGAATCATTATGCTGAGTATGGATCTGTCCTTTGAGCGTAGTAATGGGAAAGACCTTGCTACAACTCTGGAGAAGGCTGTCCACTGAGTTGTATGTTGGCTTAGCAAATCCAACAGATATCTTGGATTCCAGAGAAACGAAGAACATTGTTGAAATGGAAATGGAAATGGAATCACCAAGTTCGTAGTGAATTAAGCTCCCATATCAGAGGAGGGAGTTAGGTTAGCCTTCTGAAGCATGTAAAGTTGTTTGAGATACTTGTGTATGAGATGTGTGTAGTGTGTCACCTAGATCAACCCCTAGAACTGTGAAAGCCAGGTGGGGTAGAAGCTGGTCTGTTGGTGGACTACTAGGTAACTTCTCATGGACCACCTGTTGCCTACTGGTGGGTGCTGTTAGTTTGTTGATGTTGTTGAAAAGAATGTTCAGTGAGGTAGATCCTGATCTCATCTTTTTTACATACTTAAGCAAGAGTGTCTGCTTGCTCAGGATTATGGACCACAAGGATTCTAAACTGCTCAAATCTTTTCTTTCACCTGCGTGTGCCCTTAATTTTAGCACACTGTTAAGTGTTTTCTTTCCTTTGACCTGCCTGGCTATAATAATGAGGCTGAAGTGCATTACTTGTTTCAGGTAATCTTCAGGACTGTCAGTGGGTTGTAGCAGACTTGTGGTGGAACATCTGCTTTGGTTGCATCAGGTTTCGGATCCAATCCCTGCTACTTCCAGGTAAAGGGCAGCAGGACTGTGAAAGACCTCTGCTTCAGACCCAGAGAACTACTTGCAGTCAGAATAGTTTATACCAGGGTAGAAGAACCAATGGTTAATTCAACGTGGAGAGCTTTTGATATCCTTAGTTGCTGCTGCTGTAAATATACAAGTAGAAAATCTAGGTATGAGTCTCGTTGCATACTATACTGGTAAGCGATGTCTAACACTCTGACCACTCATTTCCTTAAGCAGTTTCTAGAGGGCTCACCTATGTACAATGTTGTGGTTTGTGTAAGGGACTGTGTTTTTCCTTGATTTTGCAGCGAGTGTTTTTGCAGTTCTCAAGTCCTTTTAAAGAAGAAGATGAAGAAGAGATTGGATTTATACCCCGCCCTTCACTACCCAAAGGTGTCTCAGAGTGGCTTACAAACTCCCCTCCCCACAACAGACACCTGTGAAGTAGGTGGGGCTGAGAGAGCTCTGACAGAAACTGCTCTTTTTTAAGAACAGCTCTTATCAGAACTATGGCTTGCCCAAGGTCATGCAGCCAGGTGCAAGTGGAGGAGTGGGGAATCAGACCCGGTTCTCCCAGATTAGAATCCACGCACTTAACCACTACACCAAACTGGCTCTATACTGCTACATTGAGGTGTCTTGATTGTGCTGGTACAAGCAAAAAAATGCAGCTGTGGCCAATGTTCCCTCTAAGCTGTAGAGTCTTATGAGCAAAAATTCTACTTTGTGAGCTACTGGCATTAAAGTTGTGAGCAAGCAGTTTGGCTACTGCTTTAACTAGTTTGCTCTGGAGCCCTGCTTCCTGAGCTGAGACAAAAATGTGTGAGCCGGAGGCTAAAAAACTGTGAGCTAGCTCACACTAACTCAGCTTAGAGGGAACACTGGCTGTGGCTACTTTTGTTGAGAGTATGATTGCTCAGTGGAAGCCACAGTTGCTCAGAGGCAATTTGGGCTGGTAGCCTAAGTCAGCATAGTGAGAAGTGTGATGGTAAGCAAGCATCCTATTTCCTTTGCTGTTGGGCACTCAAAAGGTGGTATAAATCACGCCTTGAAACTGCATCTTGGCTGTGTTAGCTCCTTTGGTGTCAAAGGCATCAGCACAAATTGATAGTGTACTAGCTAATTAAATCAATGCTGTTTTAACGACTTGGGAGTCTCTGGATTTTTTTCCAGGCAGTTCTTCCTGGGGGCATCATCTGCCCATGTGGAAGTTGTTTCTGCTACTGGGACAATTAAATTATTCCCCCCCCTTTCCCCCCTTTTCATCTCTCAGTTGTTACTTCATAACTCAGATGTCTGAAAAGCCTTTTCCTCTGTGGAATGAGATAGGTTGGTTCATGGTGAATAGTTTGGCAGCCTGTATCAGCGTCTAAAAAGAGCCTTCCCAGTCAGTATGTTCTTGTTGGACTAATTTATCAGTTCAGTTTTAGGCTTTACTTTCCCAGAATGTTTTGATTAGACTAGACTAGAGGGATCCCAAGATGAAAGTTTGATGACATGTGTTTTGTGAAGTCTTTTCAGGATGCTCTAGCACACGACCAGAAATGCACATTATAAGTTCCATGGCTAGTGTTTTGCCATCATATCAACTGGGTATATTCAGTGAAAATAGCCAGTTTGGTGCTGAAATCTGTTTCTAATTTGCAGCTTCTAGCCTCAAAGGTGCAGAAGTCTGAAGAAGTAGCTGGAATATGAACATCAGTATTGTACAAGGATTAGCCCATCCAGGCCAGGCCAGGCCAGGGATGAGAGGGAATCCTGTACTTTTCAGTACATTAAACAACGCCACGAGGCAGTCTGTACCATCTCTGGTCTTCACAACAATTTGCCACCAGAATTTCTTTTCACTAGTCCCTGCCTTTCCTAAGGGAGAGATTCCAACCCTTAGTTAGTATCTGGGATTTAACACAGTAGCAACTCTATCCAGAGATGCACACTCTTACCAAGGTAGCATATGTGGTCAGGGTTAGCCACAAGACTTAGACTTGGAATTCAGTTACAACACCAGAGACAAATTAGCAATAACAAGGATCTTTATTCAGTACAGAGCTTAGCATAGACTACCAGAGATTACAAAAATAACAAAGGCTAGGGCAATTTGCCTTAACTACACATTGAAGATACATAGTTACCACATCAGGAACATCCACAGTCCAGAATAGTCCAAGGGATTTTGAAGGGAAATCCCATTTTTGCACCCCATGTGCTCCAAGTCACAAAGTAGGTCTTTGTTTTCCAAGAGACAGCATTTCAGGTGCAATAAAACAGACAATGACAGGGGAGAGAGCAAGAGCAAGAGACTCGAGAACAGGAAGAAGAACTCACTCCCATAGGGATCAAACAATTATACCCCAATTCCAGTCACAAATTAGATGTGACCATCAGCCAATTGCGAGTGGGTATGGGTGTGCCCAATTGTTGGTTGCCATGGCTGCGTGTGGGGATAGGCTATAAGTTTGGGACCCCGCCTGCAGTCATCTGACCCAAACTCCAGCTACCTCATTGTGTACATGACTGGTCGCAAGTGGGCCAGAAAGTGTAGCCATGAGGTCTGGCGTTTGCCATGAAAGTGTGAAAGAATGTGGGTTTATGGCATGGCTACTGAGGCCATGTGGCCTCACCATTTGGCTTGCAACAGGAAATAAGACACAGCATGTTATCATAATGTAATCACAGGAGAAGGCATGTGAATATAGAAAGCAGAAAGCAATTTTTCTATACACCCACCCCCTAAAGATGGAAATTCAGGGTAGAAACCCCAATTTTCATCAAATCTACTCCTCCGGGACATGCATATGTGTGAGGATTACAACTAAGTAAAACGAGACATCATTACATAAGGAATACAGAAAACAATGCACAGAAAACAAAACCCATTTCACTTCCATGGAGTTCGCATCTTCAAACTCCAGGCACAAGCTTACAAAGGCATTCCAATCAAGGCACAGGTCAGGTTACGGAAACAAGCAATCAGGTTAGACTATTCAAGCAACAGTTTTGACACAAAGCACGCTGAATGATATTTCTTTACACTGGGATATACATAAACATTAGGAACTAAATTCTGAATGGCCCCAAATAGCCTGGGCCAGCAGAAATCACACATCAGCAGGCAATGTTCTATCATCATAGCCCTACTTCCTTCCTGAAGCTTCATTCCAAAACATTCTCAGGGATGACATTGCTTGAGATGGCATATCTCAATCATTGTGGGGTTTTCAAGGCAAGAGACATTCAAAGGTAGTTTGCCATTGCCTGCCTCTGCATAGCAACCCTGAACTTCCTTTGTGATCTCCCATCCATCCATCCATGTACTAACCTGGGCTGACCCTGCTTAGCTTCCAAGATCAGAAAACAGCCTGCTAGCTTGGCCTATTCAGATCAGGGGAGAAAGCCCCATAGTAACTTAACAATACTTGCTTGGTTCTTAACACTTTGTGCATTAAGAACATCACTCCAGAGACACCCAGCCCTCTTACTTAGCAATTACATGAGGGAAAGTAGTATAAACGCTGTTTGTTTATTTGTCTTGCTTCAGATTTACAAAGGTGCCATCTGCTCTGGAAATGGAAAAATTGGGATTTTTAAAAATGGAATAAAACCATGAAATAGAACAATTGATCACTGACGGATACCTTCCTAATTCTCACATTCATTTCTCTTCTTAATTGCACAGAATGTGCACTCATTTTCTGGTTTCCTGTGCAGAATATTGCCTCATGCACAGGAGCTGAGCACATTGTTTTGATCCAGATAGTAACAAGGAACACAAAACCTTCTGAAAAACATACCAGACAGAACTGTGAACTTTTGCTTCTGTGCTTGGCTATCACTAGATAACCCACCCCATGGCTACTCTTTGTGTACACAAGGTATCAAGAAGACCCTCCTGGTGCCCAGAAAAATACACTGAAACAGGAGAAAACAGAATGGAACAGAATGAAGTGGTAGAGATTTTGAACCCTTTGCAGTGTCCTGCTGGATCAGAGGTCATCTAGTTCAACATCCTGCCCCAGACAGTGGCCAACGTGCTGGAGGGCCAACAGACAGGGCCCAGAGGCCAAGGCCTACCCCTGATTTTGCCTCCCTAAAATATGCAATTCTATACTACTAAAAGGCTATGGTGGAAGCACAAGAACCAATTGATATGCCAGTTATCATGTGGTATACTCATCAAACACAATTCACTCTTGGCTCTCAATGTGTTCTATAGTAAGGTTCAATCCATGACAGCTGCCATATGATGAAAGTTTCAGATGACCCTCCTATCACGTGGGAGCTGCAATGATCACACAAGAAGAGTCAACTGACTCCATCCAATGTGTACTTTTCAGGGGACGGGATCCTGCAACAAGAGTGCTGTGTGTTTTTGCAGGCAGAGTTCCTGGTTGTTGAAGTGGGTCAGGATATTTGTCTACAGGGCTCGCCCCCTTCCCCTTTCATTTAACTGAATCTGGACACATTTGTAACCTCATTTCATTAGGCTTTGGCTTCATGAACTGATGAGAGAGGACCTTGGAAAGCTATTTTCTATGCTATCCTACAGAATTTACAGAAAGTAGCAATTGTCTATATTTATTACTCACTTCATTTATAGTCCACCTTTCTCACTGAGGCTCAAGGCAGATTGCGCAATTTAAGACAAGGCAATTGGAGCAGTATACAATAAAATGGGATTACAAACTTTTAACCAAGAGGTAAACATTTGCTGAAAAGGAGTGGCTGCAAGTCCCATATCCAAGCCCAGCACTCTGACTATAGCATCATGCTTCACCCTGGTTTTTTATGGTAAAATAGAACTCTGCAGCTCTTTGCATAAAAAGAGAATGATTTCATTCTGTTCCACTGAATACATAAGCCGCACCGGCTTCCTTGTTGTATGAACTGTTCCCCAAACTGTGTTTCAGGCTGGAGTCATGCAAAAGAGACAAATGGCTACTTCAGGTACCATCTGGCTTCTGGCAGCCTGGCAGCAGAGTGCAATGGCTCTACGTGCTGACAATCCCTCCCCCCCACACACATACACAGTCTGAATCAAAGCAGTTTGGAAAACATGCAAGTTTATACCAAGGAAAATAGGAGGATGCACTATTCCATTTTTGTGTGTGATCCCACAGCAGTCAAAAGCAAACAGTAGAATATGGTTGTTCAGGGCTTGGCATCTCGAAGTAGCTGCTGTACTGCAGGGGTCTCCAACATGATGCCTGGCGACGCATGCCATGGTGCCTGCTGACATCTTTTCTGGGGCCCACCAAGTATTTTTAGACAGTGGGCAAGGCCAAATGGGGCTTTTGCCCAGCCAGGCATCTGATTGGCTGTTGGAGATTTGACTGGCTGTGCACATTTTTTAGAATGTTGCTTTGGCAGCAGCTGCCACCGCAACACAAGGATCTTCACTGAGAGAGTGAAGATAAGATGTGGGAGCCATATTGTGGCTGGCTGTGCCTCCTGTGAGCAATGCTCCCTCTAAGCTGTGGAGTCTTGTGAGCAAAAATTCTACTGTGTGAGCTACTTACATTAAAGTTGTGAGCGAGCGATTTGGCTGCTGCATAAATTAGTCGGCTCTGGAGCCACCCTTCCTGAGCTGAGACAAAAATGTGTAAGCCAAAGGCTAAAAGCCTGTGAGCTAGCTCACACTAACTCAGCTTAGAGGGAACACTGCCTGTGAGCTGTAACAGCCATTTTTGTGGCTGTGCCCACCATGCGGTGTCAGAATTCCACAGGTCTGCACAGGCTAATAAAGGTTGGGGACCCCTGCTGCACAGAGTGCGATACCTAGATTCAGAGCTCCTTGTCTTCTGTAAGTGTTGTTTGGTTACCCTGACCCGTGCTTAAGCCTCTTCTAGGGCTCTTGCCTGTGCATGGTGTCGTGATTTGTGAAAGGACTGCATGGCCACTGGTTGGAAGTAATGAAAAATTTCAAAAAAGAGAGGTGCTGGGATTGGGAACTCCTAATCCCAAGTATGTAGTGTGGTTATAGGGAAACTGTTGGGTGATAGTGAGATATTGAAAAAATGGCAGAGATAAGATGGTCCAGCAGTGCCGGAGTAAAATAATTCAGACTCAGAGTCCATGTGTGATTAAAATATAAAGTTTTTACTAAATTCTAGCATGGGAAGGGTAACTGGGATGAAAATAACAACACAGCAAAATCTGCTGCATCCTTACTTTACAAAGACAAAACTAGAAGAGAGAGATTATGGCTACTCTTCTTCTTCAGAACACCAAACAAAAACGGGAAGAGAAGCCATAAAATGCTAATACACCTTGACACTTTAGTCCCAATCAAATTCCTAGATCAGGGAGAAAATTCCCAGGTATTCTACAGCTAAAGAACATTGGTTACATGAGAAACATGTGACTTCCTGTGAGTAACATAAACAAGATATACTGAGTGTTTTCAACTTGTAATACCCAACAGAAACACTGTGTTTCCTATGACTGAACTCCAATTCAAGCTGTGCTTGGATTCAAGGCAAAGTGATTAATCGGTCATTAAACATTTGACTCATCTAGGGAACTACTGATATTGCCATGAAAAAATATTTTTAATAGAATGACCTGCTTAGATTTGGAGACAAGCAATCTGACTTTCTGTTCTTATGAAAATCTATAAATTACTGCTGGTATGTTGATGGCCCTGAATAAATACACCTCTATGAATTTTGCACTGTTCAAATCTAACAGGTAGAAAAACATGAAAACAGAAATTGTAGTATTTTCTTGTTATATGCATAAGAAGTCCTATGAAGAATAAAAATAAAAGGAAGCATATTAAAAAGTAACGGCTTGGATGTAATGAAGCATTTCCACACAGAGTAGGATTTCCACCTGGGGAGTGTTGCTTTCTCACCTCCCTTCTGTTGTAGTCCCAAATGCCCCCCAAAATGCCATTTCTGGGGGACAGGGGACCCCCAGGAGCAACTTTGTGGGGAACATTGGGGGCTGGGGGGCAAAAATTGTGCTCTGTGGGCAAAAATCATTCATCCAAAGAACTGTCAACAAGGCAACAATTGTTTTTAGTAATTTTCAGAAGGAATTAGAGCAAAGCAAAATGAAAAACTCAGTGTTTTAACCATGAAACTTTTAAATGAAACATTTGCTAAAACAGTCAAGAAGTGTAAGTGACAAATGTGTCATAATTAAAGCAGACCAAATGTCCCTCAAGCCTTTTCTTGGCCTTCCTGTCCATATATGTTCAGGAAGACTGCCAGATGCTGGTTTTCCAGCTGTGAAGCCAAGATTGCCAGAGACAGCTCAACAGGCCCCCTGAGGCAGCTGCATCCCATGGCCATGGCCACTTGCCTTTCCTCTCTCTGTGATCCCCAACCAAAAGCCAGACCAGCAAAAACACTCCTTCTCATTCAGCAGGTTCCTGAGACAAGCCCCACTTGCCCGGTAGGGCTTCCCAAACTCTCACATCTTGGCAAAGAAAGAGGCAGATGTGGAGGTGACAGAGTGGCAGTGAGGGCAAGACAGTGTCAGCAATGGAGGGGGAAGAAGCTGCCGGATCACCCTAATCCACCCCACCTACCATTTCATATTGTCTTATCATACAAATGGCCCTGAAGCCTTCTCATGAAGAATATGTCTAGGAACACACTCTGTTCCAGGAAATGCACACAGGTTCAAGTGGGACTTGTTGCTGCCCTCCAGCTTCCCAGCGCATGTATTCAGCATACACGCTTTGATAATCTAAGCAGAGCTTTTGTGTGATCAGGTCTGTTAAAGCAATGATTGAGAACATAGGCCACCTGTGTGAGAAGGCAGATTTCCTCCTATTAATTCTTCTGTCTGTTGGAGTCGTCATTGCAATTCATTGTTTGGTGTTAATCGGTAGAACTGGCTTATCAGCATGCACAATGTAGACAAATGCAGGGAATGGAAGGCATTAATCCCCAAGATTCTCCACTGTTGAGGCAGAAGCTCTCCTCTTCTTTACAGTTAACAGTTTGGATCCAGCCAACTTTTTCATTCAGTATCACTCAGTTACCCTGTTCTACATGGCCTTTGTCCAAGCAGGTCCCATGGTCCCCAGAATAGTCTTTTTAGTGGCCAAAGAGAACACCTTCCTCCTTTTTTTCACTAATAGAACTGGTTGGATCCAACCCACAACATTTTCTGTCTAGCTATCATAGAAATCTGTAGAAAATCAAGTATCTGTTATTGTGTGGATTTGAGACAATCCTTTCTAGTCATGTCTACTGTATCCCTGACAATGGAGAGCAGCCTTCCTTGTCTTCCCACCAAATCCAAAGCACTTCAACAGCATGTGCATTTGGCTGCTGGTACTGCAGTCCATGGAATACATGGTTTCTGGCTCTTTCCAGAAGCAGCACATCCAGCATGGATAGACATGCTGGATAAAAATGAAGTCCCACGGAAGTAGGATAGAAGGCAACAAGCTGCTATATGATGTGTCTTGAACTCTGTAAACGGTTAATCTGTTTGTCATGACTGTCCAACCTATGATGGACCAAAATGTCCAAATAAGATAGAGTCAACCCCACTAAAGTTAGCAAGGACTAAGAAAAGCTAGGTGTAAAAAATGGGGATACATAATTTCCTGACCTCTGAGTAGAGTGGGGTGGACAGAGGTATAGAAGGGCTGTTTGTACAGCTCATCAAAAAGGCCACCCACCCAAAGCTTTTCAAGCTGGAGCACTTTGCCCTGAGGAGGCAGGGTGATGCAACCTCTGATCTCTTTTTCCTTTGGTCCACAGGACAGATTAGGAACTTTCATCAGGGAGTGCAGCTCAATGTTGCAGAACATATTTTAGAGTGAAAACCCTCAAGGATTCATGGACATGCTTGAATATATAATGTTTTCTCTGGTCCATCCTCCCTTCCCACCAAAGGCATACTATGCCATCCGTCCTTAATCCTTTACTCTTTTGCAAATTGTTTTTAAACTCATAAGAAGTTAGAATGGCTATAAATGTCCCATAACACCTCAGCCACTGAGCCAATGGCAAAAAAGGGTTCATTTCCACCTAATGAAGCCACACTTTATAACCTAGTCACTACAAGGTTCACAAAGATTGCAGGTATTTTACTTTGGGCACAGTTATCAATGGGTAGCTTGGGATGTTCACCCAAAATAGTAATAGAGGAAGCATGACTCTTTCATTTTTACTTATTGATTTATGTTATTTTTAGTCCACCTTTCTTACTGAGGCTCAAGGCAGATTACACAATGTAATTCAATGCAATTAATAGGATGAGACATCTAATAAGCAATGTAAAAGGACTGGGACTGCAGAAGTATGAGGAAAGTGTAAGCATTAAGTGCGACATGTTAAACAACCAGTACATGGTATTATATAAGTAGAAAAGCGGTGCAATGAGAACAGGGTAATGCATATGGAAACAGATAACACATACCATACACAATAGTAAAATCTATAGGCTTGAACCACTCTTTTCAAATATAGCCCTATTACCTTTCTAAAGATGCTCTCCTGAGCAATCCTCTTTTATAGAATTCTACACTTACAGCTTCCAGATCTTATGTGAAGGGAAGCATCTTCTACAACAAGATGCATTTTGTACCTGCAAGGTACACCTTGCCCTGGGGATAGTCACTCTTTTCTCTACCTCCCCCCTTTACACATGACATCTGAAAGCAGTGATAGGGAGCTGTGGTCCACTGCTGTTTCTCTGAGTGAATGTCCGGATAATTGGAGAAGGGGGCTAAAGTGTACTATTTATTGCAAATCTACATTCCCTATGTTTTAATTTCAAAACTCACTTATCTCACTGCATATGGAATGCTTGAGAACATCACCCAAAAATGGCATTATATTTGCAAACAGATCTTGGAGCTGTGATGCAGGCTGCATGGAATCTCTTCTAGGAAACCTGAGCAGGACAGCTTTGAAACAAGGCACATTCATTATGACCTTTGGGACTGTGCTCTGAAATAAAGGATATTTCTCCTAAATACGGCAGAGATAATTACTGTGACGCAATTTGCATGCCTTGAAATGCTGGGGAAATGAGAAACAATAATAGCGCTTAAAAATACATCCCTGAAACTAAGAGGCATCTGGTAGCTTTACACCCAAGGCATGGCGTACTACTTAAAGACTATGGGTAGAGGAGATCATTAGGCATAAAAGATGCAGCCGAGTCCACTGGGATAGTAATATTTGATTCCCATTTCTTTTCAGTCCAAACTGTCTACACATTGCCATGTTCCTTGCCCTTTTAAAACTTGGCGTGCTGAGAGTACTCGGGCTCTCAGCAGAAGCTTACGGCTCAGAGAAGCATCTGGCATTTACTTGCTATTCTGAGAAACAGTTAAACATCCTTCCTTCAGCTAGGAGCCAGAGAAATATCTGGGTAGAGTAACAGCTCATCTCTCCCCTTCCCCTTTCTCTCCCCTCCCCCCAATTGGTTTAATCCCTAATCTCATAAAAATCGCATATCACAACCTGGTAATTTGGTTCTTGCCCGAGAAGGGGTTCTGCTCATTGTTGCTTTGAGAGTCTCTTGGCATCATTTTAGGCAGAATGATACTTAACATTTGATCTACGGTGCAGTTTTATCAAAATTTACTCCAAACATTAAACTCTGTAGAATGCAATGTGCCTCCTAGGATATGAAATACAGGAACAGATTGAAGGTGAATAAAGATGAGAAGGGGATTTTTTCCCCTCTATGCAGCAACAACCAAGTCAGAAATGATTTCCTGACAAACAGTGCGGCTTATTGTCTCTTCTCATCTATAAACTACTCCACACCAACCATCTGATATCCATTATTACCATTGCAAACAACCACTAACTCTCCAGCTGGTCAGCTCTATCTCAACACGGCAGTAACCATTCAAGGCTGCCATATGGTAGAAGAGTTTTCTGAGCCGGCTTGTCACTCAGCTTTATACATTTCTGAATCAATTTCCTTCTGGGGATTTTGTAACAGAAAATTTGGAGACTCCTTTTCTATGCCAGTTTGGAAAAAAAAAACCCTGAATATTTGGATTGATCTCATAACTGACAGATCTAAAGCTGTAAATTGTTCACCTTAAAAATGGCACTCAATTTCTAGGTTATTTCAGTTTTATGTTAAGTGCCAAAAAGGATTCTCACCTGAGAGAGTTTGCTTGTGTCCAGTTCTAAAATGGTTGCAAAAAAAAAAAAAGTACTGTTGAAATATCCATCATTAACTATGTGATCCTATTCTGGTGCCAGTTTGGTGTAGTGGTTAAGTGTGCGGACTCTAATCTGGGAGAACCGGGTTTGATTCCCCGCTCCTCCACTTGCACCTGCTGATGTGACCTTGGGTCAGTCACAAGCTCTGGCACAGCTGTCCTTGAAAAAGAGCAGTTTGTGTCAGAGTTCTCTCAGCCCCACCCACCTCACAGGGTGTCTGTTGTGGGGAGGGGAAGGGAAAGGAGTTTGTAAGCCGCTCTGAGACTCCAAGTGAAGGGCGGGGTATAAATCCAACCTCTTCTTCTTATTATTGCACTCCAGTCTTAAACTGGAGTATGAGCATACAATTGCAGTGTAAAGTTGTGTTTCAACTTCACTGTCAGGAAGGTATCCCCTCTAAAGATGATAACATCATTATAATGGTACTTTCTGTTGGAGGGAACGACTTTTTCTGTTTAGGGTCAACAGTGCTTCCCTCTCTCCATCCTGCTTACTCATGTGATCATGATGGGGGAGTGGTCACCTTCTTCCTGTTCAATGTGTTCATATTAAAATGTACACAACTGCCCTTTCTAAACTCTTTTTACTCAAGGTGGCACAGAAAAGTCATTGTAAAAAGGTAGTAAGTATATAATGCAGTTTAAGAATTCTAAAGCCAGCTTCAAAGTCAGCCCTAATGCCAAATGTCTGACAAAACATAAATGTATTTCGTTGCCTCTGAAGCTGAAGGAGAGATTGGCACAGACTTAGGAAAAGAATTTCAAAGTCTTGGCACAACCCCAACGAGCCTCATCCAAACAACTGCTCTTTGAAAGGACATGTCAGTTAGAATTTTGTGTGTGTGCGCGTGTGAGAGAAGAACAGTTAGTTGGATGAAGATCATATATAAACATAGAACACTATATTATACCGAGTCAGACTACTGGTCCATCTACTTTGACTAGCAGCAACCCACCCAGTTATTAAGCAGAGAGCTCAGATTCTTTGTTTCAGTGGAGGTGTTGTGGATTGCACTTGAAACCTATTGACCTCTATTATGTGTGTGAGAGAAGAACAGTTAGTTGGATGAAGATCATATATAAACATAGAACACTATATTATACCGAGTCAGACTACTGGTCCATCTACTTTGACTAGCAGCAACCCACCCAGTTATTAAGCAGAGATCTTCTCCCTGCCCTGCTACTTAGATTCTTTGTTTCAGTGGAGGTGTTGTGGATTGAACTTGAAACCTATTGACCTCTATTATGCTCTATTGTCCTATGGCCCTCTTTTCAGATCACTGAGTACCACCCAAAGATAACAGAACTGGGTTATTTGATATAATGGTCTGCTGTCACCAGAATTTTGTGACATAAACGTATTTATGAATTGCTATACCAATTCATTATTCATTATATATGCATTATTTTTAGACATGAATGCAAGTGTAAGGAGTTCCATTCAAAATGCATCAAGTTTGGGTTCATGTCTATAGCATCATTACTGTTGCTGGAAGCTTTCCTGTGTTTTGGAATCAGAAGACTCAAGCAATAAGTAAGGCACTTTTTGATGTACTCACATATGAGCTGCCTTCAGTTCATTTCATGTCACCTGAGTGATGGGAAGGGAGCTGGAAGTCAAATGCATCCTCTTTATCCTCTTTCTTAGATAGCTGCACATGGGATGCAGCTGCCAGATGTCTGAGCAACCCATTTTTTTCTCTTTTCCTTGAGATGCACAGCTGGTATCCCTGTGGTGGAATGCAGTATGCATGAAGCTGGAAGGGTTTTAGAAAAGTCTGGTCTTCTGTCCTGCCATCTGGACCTAATGCCCATCCTGACAACCTAAGACAGCAAAATCATCCATCACAACTCTCAGCTGATGCCCAATACATTATAACAGCAAGATCTTCAGCTAAGATACATCAAGAGTCTGGTCAACACACTTCTTTCCTCTCATGGAGGTAACCCACCTAGCTACATAGTCACTCACATGCAGGGCTGATCTTAAACATATTGTATCTGTATAGAATATGCCCAATGAGGCAGACATCAATATTATACCCTGACTCTCATGAAATATATTTGTGCAATATATTTGTTTTCTCATCTCCAGCCTACTTGACCCTCAAGTAGCAGGGAGAGAAGGGAACAAGACCAAACTGGGTCCTGCAGTGCTGTTGTGATAGACACATTGCTACATACACGGACCTCTTATAGGCTAGCCAGGGAGGGGTCTCCAATCTTTTTGAGCCTGCAAGCACCTTTGGAATTTTGAGGCAGGATGGCTGACACTACTACAAAATGGCTGCCATAAGAGGCAAAGCCAGCACACACATACAACAGAAGATGGGAGATGTGGAATATAAGCACTACACATACAGGTATCATGCCATTCACATACAAGGGAGATAACACACACACACTCAGTAAAGAGAGAGAGAGAAGACTAAGGGGGCACAACACACACAAAAGATTAAGGGGGATAATACAGAAAAGGATGAAAAGCCCCTTTATTTGTATGAAGGCAGCCTATCACTACTACTGCCTTTAGAACAACCCCACCTACTTTCCTGAAGCACATGGTGGGTGCTGGGGGAAGTGCCTGAGCCTAGGGTTGGCAGGTCTGTGCTATGGTGAACTGCCACCCTGATCTCCTTGGAGAAATTGTTAAGTAAATGAATAATGTCAGGGCAACAAAGCACAACCGATTGGGGTGTCAAGAGGATGCAAGACTGGAAGAGAAGAGTTATTTTTTAAAAAGGCTTCCTTTATTTTGTTCATATGTGGAGAAATATGGAGCTGGGGCCAGATTCAAATGATTTGAGGTAGAGTGGGTAGTAGATATGTATGTGTGATTGAAAGTTGAGAGGGGGCAGCTAAGAAGGACAACCTCTTACCCAACTTCTCTGTAAAACTAGGTTCAAGGCTGTCAGTAGATACAGATCCTGATGTGGACTGTCTTTGCACTCTTCATGGCTTTACATTGTGAGAATTATGAATGTGGCACAGAGGTCATCTTGAAAATGCAGGATTCAAAATTTTGAATGCAGGATTCAAAATTTAGCAGGTGCTGGGGATTCAAGATCACTGCAGATGGTGACCGCAGCCATGAAATTAAAAGACGCCTGCTCCTTGGGATGAAAGCCATGGCAAACCTAGGCAGCATAATAAAAAGTAGAGACATCACCCTGCCAACAAAAGTCTGTATGGTCAAAGTGATGGTATTCCCAGTAGTCATGTATGGCTGTGAGAGTTGGACCACAAGGAAGGCCGAGTGCTGAAGAATACATGCTTTTGAATTATGGTGCTGGAGAAGACTCTTGAGAGTGGACTGCAAGGAGATCAAATCAGTCAATCCTAAAAGAAATCAACCCTGACTGTTCCCTGGAAGGCCAGATAATGAAACTGAAGCTCAAATACTTTGGCCACCAAATGAGAAGGGAGAACTCACTGGAGAAGACCCTGATGCTGGGAAAGATTGAAGGAAAAAGAAGAAGGGGACAACAAAGGATGAGATGGTTAGGCAATGTTATTGGTGCAACAAACATGAAATTGAGCAAACTCCGGAGGACGGTGGAAGACAGGAGGGGCTGCCGTGATGTGGTCCATGGGGTCGCAAAGAGTAGGACTTGACTGTGCAACTGAACAACAACAACAAATTAGCTAGGCTGACTGAACAGCAAAGGGTAAGCCAGGTGCCCAGCCTTATGAGTGGGACATTAAAGAAATAACAGCTGCAGAAACTGTAGGGTTCAGAAACTAGCCCTGAGAAAATTATAGCCACATACAGAAAGTTCCCTTTTCCTTGCAGATCAGGAATAGGGTACTCGCTCAGGTTCTTGCTGTTAACACAGTGGAGATGGGTGTGTCCAAAACAAAATCCACTTATTAGCAAGAAGATAAAGGGGTGGGAGCAACTGGCTTCAGGTTTGCCCTGGAGTTCACACAGTCTACAGTTCTAACTAACGAACAGAACTGAGCAGCAGGGACTCCACCCCATAAGAATTATCTTTTTCCTTTTGCAAGCATTAGGGCTCCCCCCCCCCCAACAGTCACATTTTGCCATATTTAACACCAGAGATACTGGGAGCTCACCTCAATGTTGAGATCATTTGACTAAATTTCAGTAAACACAATGTCTTTCACTGACACCTTGCTGTGCCTCAAAAGAGGCAAAATGTGCTACCAATGTGCTATATGATAGGTCTGGAGCAATGCTCCCTCTAAGCTGTGGAGTCTTGTGAGAAAAAATGCTACTTTGTGAGCTACTGGCATTAAAGTTGTGAGCGAGCGATTTGCCTACTGCATAAATTAGTTTGCTCTGGAGCCATCCTTCCTGAACTAAGACAAAAGTGTGTGAGCCAGAGGCTAAAAAACTGTGAGCTAGCTCACACTAACTCAACTTAGAGAGAACACTGGAGGTATGTGTGTTATGTGCTGTAAATTCCAACTTATGGTGACCCTATGAATTAATGACCTTCAAAATGTCCTATCTTTAACAGCCTTGCTCAGATCTTAACAAACTGAGGACCATGGCTTCCTTTATTGAATCAAGGTCAAGATGATTTTATTGGTGTTTCTAAACCCAACCTAGGCCCCGGTCACATGGGCAGGAAAATGCGGGGGGGGGAGCGTGGCAGTTTGCCCTGGGGCAAACTAACACGTGGTAAAGAGATCAGACCTCCCGTTGAGGTACCATGGAGGTTCCGTGGGAAGGGAGAGGTGCTGATCGCAAGACAATCCCACGCAAAGAAGCGGCCTCCCTAGCAAAAGGCTCCGTGGGTTTAACCCCTTCCCGGGCTACAGAGGAATGCAAACGGTGCCCTCCGTCCGGTCCCCTCCAGGAGGAGCTTCAGCCAGGCCGCCCTCCCGCCACGCCTCCCCTGCACCTCCCCCTCTGCCTCCTGGTGCAGAGAGTTCCTCTCGAGCAGGCAGAGCCAGGAGTGGGGGGGGTACGGAAAAGAGGAGGGGGCTGTGTTGTATGTTTTTAAACAAAGTGTGTGCATGTGCCATTGGGTGCTTGTGCGCATCCCGTGGAGACTTGGGGGAAAAAACCTTTTAGTGACGGGACATGGGCGGGTGCCGGATGCCGCGACCTACCCCGGAAATGCGATCAGGCGCCCGCCCTTGCCCCGTGGTTTCTGGAAACTAGTACCTCGGAGGTACTAGTTTTTTACCCTGCATCTTTGGCGGGAAGCCTCGGGTTCGCCACGGGAGCTCTACACTTCCCAGATGTGGTGCTGTGATCGCGCCCGGAAAATCCGCCTATCTTCCGTCTCTGTAGCATGGCTAATGCTCTGTGTGACCACAGCCCTAAACTATCAAACAAGTACACTTTGAACAGTTTAGTAACTTGCACACATGCTGAGTTGGGGACATAAGTGAGGAATCTTTGGAATTTTCAGAAACTATAAGAAATATAATGTGCATTTGAAATTATCACAATGAAATGTGGTAGGTGACCTTGTAACAGCCCGGGGGCAGGGAGCCCATGGAAGGAGTTGAGAGGAAGGGCTACCAGGTCCATTGAGAGACCCCAGGGGAGAAAGTGGGTCACAGCCCCAGAGTATGTCCAGGAATGTCAATGGTAGGATGAGGCTGGCTGATACATGCCCCCATGGTGTGGGGCAAGAGTGTGCTGTTGGGGCTGAGGGCTCACCAGGAATGGAGAACAGGTGGGCAGACAGCTAGGAAGGAGGAATGTGGCCAGTTACTGGAATGGGGCCTTAAGCTGGTGTTGCAGAGGAGTCGGGAAGCTTCTAGGACTGAGGGAAATTTGGTGCACAGAGTGCATAGAGGAGAACAGATGGAAGTGAGGCTAACAACCCACTTGCAACCCGGGGAAGAACCAGTCTTGTATAACTATACCTGCCAATAAAGGTAACAGTTATTGAAAGGACTACTGGAGAGCCAGTTTGGTGTAGTGGTTAGGAGCACGGATTCTAATCAGAGAGAACCAGGTTTGAGTCCCCACTCCTCCACATGCACCTGCTGGTGTGACCTTAGGCCAGTTACAAGTTCTTTCAGAGCAGCTCTCTCAAGAGCAGTTCTTGAAAGAGCTCTTTCAGCCCCACCTACCTCACAGGGTGTCTGTTGTGGGGAAGGGAAAGGAGATTGTAAACTGCTCTTTCAGGTAGTGGCCAGGGTATAAATCCAATCCCCCCCCCCTTCTGCAGCTCTTTATTGCAATGGAACCCAGGCCCAGGCCCAGCTGTGGGCCCTGGCCTCACCACGCCTCCCAAGCCCTGTGTAGTAGCCCATCATATACCTGATCACTACTAGGTGAATCTCCCATATTTCTCCCCAATAGGGACACAAAGCAGCTTACCTTCTTCTCCTTTCCTTCATTTTATCCTTACTACAACCTTGTGAGGTAGGTCAGGCTGAGAATATGTGACCGGCAAGCTTCCATGTCAGAGTAGTGATTTGAACCTGTGTCTCTCAGATACTACTCCAACAGTCTATGCTATACTGGTGCACTGCATACACTTGACATGGCCAAACTCATTGGCACTTGTACATAGAAGACAATGGGCACAGAAATTCCTGAAAATTTTCTATAAACATTTGCTTATCATCAACTGCTGCTCAGCTTGGCACACTGTGCTCAATTTTTAGAAGATATTTTGAGCTTGAAAGTGAGACCTTTATTATAGGTAGACTGTGTTCTAATAAATTACTGCGTAGGTTCAGACACATGTAAAGATCTCAGTTTCTTTTGGTCTTGTAACATTTTTTCTTCTTTTAGGTCTCTTTTGGTGGTAATAGTAATGTGATCATTAGGTAAAAGTATGTGATAACATCTAGAATAAAAGATTTGTTTATTGTATTGAGATAAGAACATAGGAAGAGTCCAACTGCATCAAACCAGTGGTCCATCTAGTTCATCAGCCTGTTTCATGCAGTAGCCAACTAGTTCCCTAGACAGCAACAAACAGGGCAAAGAGGCCTAGGCCTTCCCCTGATATTGCCTCGTAGTACTGGTATTCAGAAATTTGTTGCCTCAAGTTCCCCTCCAAGACAAATCACCCTCCACTATTGATCCTCCTCAGCAATGCATCACCAAAGGAAAGCTTTTGTGTGCTTTTGGAAGTGAGAATAGATGCACTGGTAGAGTACCAGTTCCTTGCTTTTAGGCATCGGTCCTATCTTTTCCTCCTAACTTTTTCAATTTATTTTTTTTAAATATTCTCTCACTCTCATTACTTCTCTATCCATTTGTTGTTTTTTGCCTTCACTCCTTTCTACCAAAGGGGGAGTAGTCCAGCCTATTGGATTAATAATCCACACAACTGTTACTGGACCCATAGCAGTTAGATATGAATGCATTTAGGATTTAGCCTTGCTTTAACTAGGTGGGCTGGAGGGGACTGGGTGAAAGCTAGAGATCTACAGCAATACGGTCGTTTGCTCTTCTGCTATTCATTTGTACTTACTTGCATCGTTTTGCTTGAAGAGCCCCCAAAATTTCCTCTTCCCACCATGCTTTGAAATGTCTTGGGTGATCATTTGGCAAAGTTGTCAGTTTTAGCCTTCAAAACCTTCATTAATACAGTCTCAGTGCATTAATGCTTTATCTATAATGCTTCTGCTCATCTTATGCACTGTATTCTGCAGTAGCTAGTCATTTCATTCATGGAACCATATGCTAGTTTGTCCTTGTTTCAGTTTATTCCCTAATCCCTCCATCGTTTCATTCATTTATTCTGCACTGCATATTCGGCATGGGTAGACATTTCATTTAATCTCTTCATCTTCATTGTGCTTTAATAAACCAGTATAATTTGTTTCATTTAAAAAAAAAAAGAAAAAGAAATTTGTTGCCTCTAAATATGGAGATTCCATTTATGGGATCTGTCCTCCATAAATTTGTTTAACACACACACACCCCAATTTTAAAGCCATTTCTATGTCCACTGGCAGCACCTCAATTTAATTACTTACTGACTAAAGAAATATTTCCTTTTTTCCTGTCCTGACTATTATGCCCATCAGCTGCATTGGTGTTCCTGAGTTCTAGCACTAAGGGAAAGTTGAAGAGACAATAGTTATTGAGTTTTCATCACATCTTTTGAAACCGTTTGAGTTCTCAAAAACACAGTTGCATATACTGTTTGGTATAAAGCAGGGCTTTTTTGTGGTGGTACTCTGGGTGCTGACATCTTTTTAGCATGGCAGATTTCGATACGGGGATTCATAGATATTGGTGCAGCCTTATATATGAATACTGGCCACCATTTTAACTCAAAAGACAGTGGTTTAAATTATTTCATGATTTGTGCATAGTTCTAGTGTTGCATATGCATGTTTATACTTATTTTGCTGGGGGAAGCATTATAATTACTATAGAAAAGGCTTCCAAACAGTCTGCTCTCCTTCATGTGTAGCATATGATGAAGTGTAGCCAGAGATGAAGAACTCTGTAACAACATCATGTTGGTAGTTGGTTGCTGGCCTCCAGGTGGTAGCTGAAGATATCCTGGGATTACAACTGATCTCCACGTAACAGAGATCAGTTCAGCCGGAGAAGATGGCCGCTTTGGAAGGTGGACTCTATGGCATTTTAGCCCATTGAAGTCCCTCCCTTCCCCAAACCCCTCCCTCCTCAGGCTCTGCCCCTGAAATCTCCAGGTATTTCCCAACCCAGAGCTGGCAACCCTAGCTTTAGTGCAGGGGTAAAGCATAGGGTTGCCAACCTCCAAGTGAGGCCTGGAGATCTCCCAGAATTACAACTGATTTCCAAGTGACAAAGATCAGTTCCCCTGGAGAAAATGGCTGTTTTGGAGGGTAGACTCTCCTCCCCAAATGCTGAGGCCCCTCTCCTCCCCAGACTCTCTCCTCCCTGAGATCCACACCCAAATCTCCAGGAATTTCCCAACTTAGATTTGGCAGCCCTATTAAAATACCTGCTTTTCATGCAGAACGTCTCAAGTTCAAACCCCAACATCTACAGTTTAAAAAGGGATCAGGTAGGAGGTGAAGTTGGATTCTTGAGAGTTACTGCCAGCCTGAATATAGAGTATTGTCCTTGTTTATCCAGTGGTCTGACTCCGTATAAGGCAGCTTCCTGTGTTTTCTTTCCTTATCAGCCAAATGCTGCATTCCTAGGGCCTGCATTCATCATGCACAAGGACATTTGTAAGAAAAGCAGCCTGATGATTTCCCATGCATTTATCTAATTCCTTTACTGAAGTCATAATCCTCTCCTTGTGACATCACAGTTAGTTGCAATAGGAATGATTAAGTTGTCATGCATAAAAGATTAGCCATTCATCTTGGATAAAAAGAAGAACAGATAAACTCTTCAGAAACAGAGATGCATGATGTCATGCAAAGGCTCCTGGGAAGGATAAATGAGGGGGAACAAAGCAACTCCTTACAAACTTATCCTCTCTCCAAATATCTCCTATATGAGGTTAAACTATATATTTTAAAACAAGTCGGAAAATGTTCTGTTTATACATTCTACCTACCTCTGTTGTTCCCCTCCCCCTTTCTTCAGGCAGCAGAAGTTCAAGGCCCCCATTTCCTGCCATAGTGCAGAAGAAATGCCTTTGTTTTCAAATTGGCTCCAGATGTGAGTAGTCCACAAGCATGTGTCGGTTTCAAATACATCTTGGCTATGAATATGTGACTGTGCCAGGATGGGCTTTCGTAGCCCAACTATCACAAACAATGGAGGCACAATCCTCTTGCTGAAACAATGGAGAAGGTACAGAAAGGACCAGCTCAGATTATCAGGAATGTGGAGTATCTTTCTTATGAGGGAGGTCCTGGTTGTTGTTTTCTAGTTTAGAAAAAACATGGCTATAAAAGAGAGGCTTATAAAGACATGGATAGTGGGAAATGGTGATTACAGAAGCCTGTAGTCCTGCCAAAGAACTGATTGGTTAATTTTGATCAATATATGTGTTATGTATTGAGTCTACGCCATTCCTCAAGCTGTACCAGGAATGGGTTGAGCTTGCTACTCTAGAACAATAGCTCACCAGGATTCTGGAACTAACCAATAGATAAGTAAAGGTAAAGGTTCCCTTGCTCGAAAGCCAGTCGAATCCGACTCTAGGGTTGTGGTGCTCATCTCCGTTTCAAAGCCGAAGAGCCAGCGCTGTCCGAAGACGTTTCCGTGGTCATGTGGCCGGCATGACTAAACACCAAGGTGCACAGAACGCTGTTACATTCCCACCAAAGTGGTACCTATTTATCTACTTGCAATTTCTTGCTTTCGAACTGCTAGGTTGGCAGGAGCTGGAACTAGAGACGGGAGCTCACTCCGTCTTGCGGCACCCTGGGTCTCGAACTGCTGAACTACTGACCTTCCACAGCCTGCAGTTCAGCGTCTTAACCACTTGAGCCACCGCAGCTCCATAATAGATAAGTAGTATAATGTAAATAGCCTGTTGTTGGGAGTGTGTGTGTGTTGGGTGCGGTGTTTGCATGCTTTGTAAGCAGGGCTCAAGCCCTGCTAGCTGTCTTGTAGTTTGCTGAATTCACTTAATAAACCAGAGCTGATCACTGCAATGCGTCTATAACCCAGTATTTAACAATATGAAATTCAGTTGCCCCCCCCACAAGTGGTTAGTGAGGAAAGAAGTCCTCTGCACAGCCCTCTTAGTGCTATTCCCACAGTACCGCGAGGTAAATAACACTTCACACCAATAAACTCCAGGCCTCTATAATATAAGATGTGAAACTGGTTTGACACATGGATCAATGTGAAGTAGTAATGAGGGGGATAGTCTGCTGAGGTGGTAGATTGGTGTTGGGTGATAGTGAGATATTGAAAAAATGGTATTTAGCAGAAATAAGATAGTCCAGCAGTCCCGGAATAAAATAATTCAGACTCAGAGTCCATGTGTGATTAAAATATAAAGTTTTTACTAAATTCTAGCATGGGAAGGGTAACTGGGAGGAAAATAACAACAGAGCAAAATCTGCTACATCCTTACTCTACAAAGACAAAACTAGAAGAGAGAGATTATGGCTACTCTTCTTCTTCAGAACACCAAACAAAAACGGGAAGAGAGCCATAAAATGCTAATACGCCTTGACACTTTAGTCCCAATCAAATTCCTAGATCAGGGAGAAAATTCCCGGGCATTCTACAGCCAAAGAACATTGGTTACATGAAAAACATGTGACTTCCTGTGAGTAACATGAACAAACATTTAACCCCAGATATACTGAGTGTTTTCAACTTGTAATACCCAACAATTGGGCTATTCCTAGTTTTTCCAACCTCCAGATGACAGAGTGCCTCATCTAGAGGATGGACTCTATGAGGGCCCTCCCCTCCCTAAATTCTGCCATCCCCAGGATCCACCCTAAGCTTGCCAGCTCTACATTGGGAAATACCTGGAGATTTTGGGAGTGGAGTCTGAGGAGGGTAGGGTTTGAGGAGGGGAGAAGGAGAAAGAGGAGAAGGAGAAGAGTTGGATTTATACCTAGCCCTCTACTCAGAGTCTCAGAGTGGCTTACAATCTCCTTCCCTTCCCCTCCCCACAACGAACATCCTGTGAGGTAGGTGGGACTGAGAGAGTTCTGAGAGATCAAATCTGAGAGAACTGTGACAGACCCAAGGTCACTCAGCTGGCCGCATGTGGAGGAGTGGGGAATCAAACCTCCAGATTAGAGCCTGCGACTTTTAACCACTACACCAAACTATAATACCATAGAGTCCATCTTCCAAAGCAGCCATTTTCCCCAGGTGAACTGATCTCTGTCGCCTGGAGATCAGTTATAATCCCAGAAGCTCTTCAGACTCCACCTGGAGGCTGGCAACCCTACTCCACCCCCAAAACCTCCAGGGATTTGCCAATTTGGGTGGGCAACTCAGAATACAGGTGAGGGATTATATTCTCTAACTTCCCTCACATCCATAACATCCCATGTAGAAAACTAGTACAGACTATAGAATACAAGGATCAATCCTAAAGTGCTATTTTTTCACTTGCTGAAAGTTTTTATATGGGGGAGCAATGCAGTGTGAAAAACCTACAGAAATGATATTTTAGTATATTCACTACTTGAAGCCAAAGTCCAGCATTTCTTGGGATAGCAAAATGTCACCCATAGCCTGTTTCAAACATCTGCCATTATTAATCACTAACATTTTTTTTATATTGGGGGAGGGGCTCTACCTCAAGCACATGGCGAAGTAAATATATTCCACTAAACTATAACTATACAAGAGGGAACCCGCAACAAAATGTTGCATACTGTGTTATGGCCCTTCGTTGCAGGCAGTCCTTGTAAGGAACTTGTGGGGCGGGGGCATTCCTCTACCTTCCCCCCTCCCCTACCTTTCCCCCCTCTCCCCCCCTTATTGTCAAAGTACCCTCCTCTTTCTTTCTGCATGCACCCCTTATCTACTAATCTCCCCTCACCATCCCCTTCTCTTCTCACCCCTTCTAAGCTTTCCTCCCTACCCCATTCTCTAGCAATCCTTTCTTACCCCCTTTCTCCTCTCACCCCTTGTATGTCTCACCCCCTCTTACCCCAGCCCTTCTCAATGCCCTTTTCCCTCCACCCCCTCTCAGTCTGCCCCTCTCTTTCTCTCCACTATTTCTCTACCCCCAATCTCCCCTTCCTCTTTCTCTTCCCCTCCCTCAGACAATCCCCCATTCTTTTCTTTCTCTCCCCCCAACAGACAATTCCCCATTCTTTCTCTGTCTCTCTCTCCCCTCTCACAGAATCCCACTTCTTTCTGTCTCTCTCCTTTACCAGCTGCAGGCCAGCAAACATCCCCAATCTGGTTGCAGGAGAGAGGGGGGCCGACGATGCAGGCTTCGCCTCCTTGTACTTCAACTGACACCCAGCCATAGGGCCAGTTTGGGGGGCAGCAGCAGCAGCAGAGGGCGGGCTGGCTCCCAGAGAGGCGCTGCTGCCCCTTTGGCTCCTTTGGCTGATTGGCTGCCCTCCCTCTCCGGGGTCACCTCCGGGTGCCTTTACTCAGCAGTCCAACTGAAGCTATAGTCTTTGTTGCCGGCGGTCCTGGCGGGTGCTGTCCCAGCAGCAGGGCGCACAGCTATTGTGGTGGCAGCTTCCCTTATGGCTCCAGTGGCTTTTCCTGTGCCTCAGTAAGTTTGTTCTCTGCACTTGCGCACAGTAAACAGTTTTACTTTTGGGGGGATTTAAGTATCCCCACATGCTTTTAAAAACATTTTAGATTTTTCTGCAGACATGGGGACTGCCCCAAGTTTGCTGGAAGATCTGTTTACCCTCCATGTGACCCAGATCCATGGAAATAAGTATCTGCACTCAGAGGGGACCTTGGCTATTAGATATATAGATATATAACTATAACAATTAAATGCTGCTGTGGGTCAATTTTCCTTTGCAAAAACTAATGGGGCAATTTTGATCCCAACATGTTTCTTTGTCTGGGGACCCAAAAAGTACCCCAAAGTCATTATCAGTAGTTTTTTCAGGGGTTATTTCATGCCCCAGGTTTACTGAAAGAACATTTGTGGCTGTACTTTGGGGACAATGCTTACTAATCTGTGCAGATGACAGTGTTGTAAAAAGACCAAACTGTTGCGTCAGTTCTCTGTGCAATTCTGCCCTCCCCCCCAATTCCAACCAGGGAGATTTTAGAACTCAGAATGTTTCTTAATGGGCTCAGGAATATGACCCCCCCTCCTGCTTAGTCTGAGAATTCTACCACTTTATTTTGTTGCACATTTAGCCTATTAAAGGAGGTGGGATTATTGTTTGCTTAAAAGGAAGAACTGTCATGTGCAGCCATTATTCATTTCACAGATGTCCCTGCACACACAACTACCACCAAGCCTCAAAGACTGACCAGAAGCAAAAGAAGTCTCAGTTCCAGTGCATTTTAGCTATCTGCCCTGTTGCACCAGGTCTTGGCCCACTTAAGGGCTTTCAAAACTCAGCTGTTACAAAGTCGGTTGGCTGCAGATAATGAAAGAGATAAATACTGTTCATCTATTTCCTGTTTTGTTTCTGCTGATTGATTTTATATTTAAGTGTTGCTCTCCAATTCGAGAATCTTTGTTGTGGGTTGCAAATAAAATAAACAATGAATACACAGAAAGGGAAATTTTAGCAAGGATTTTTTCCCCCACACATAGCTTGCTGAAAATTCACTCTTTTATAACTGCGGGTCAAAAGACTTGCAGACATAGCTGTTTGCAGAATTGATCTTTTTGTGCCTCCCCCTATTTTATACAGGACCCCCCCCATACAGAAAGCTGCTCAGATTTGGGATCTGCAGCAACTAACTGAGATAAAGCAGAAGGAGAATTTCAAGTGGCAAAATCCACATAAATTATGGCTCACCCCTTGCACAATGGATGCAAACCTGTCTTTTTTCTTTTTTTCTGCTCCCACCTGCACACTTTTAAAGGTCAGCATAGATGTGTCATGAGACTCCAACTGCCTATCTACATTATATTGTACTATTGCACGAAAGCAAAATGTGGATTCTTCTGCTAGTGAAATAATTAAATGTGTAGCTTGAAAAGAAAAAAGAAAAAGAATGAATTTTGATTGCCCCATAGTGAACCACAGTTTGTGCTGTTGGTATGCTTCTATTAAAAGCTCAGCAGATAAGACTCAACATTATATGGCTACACCTGGATTTTACTTTTAATGTTCATGATATGATATCAGAGGTGATATGATAGCCAAGTGTTTGAAGGGCTGTCAGAGAGATGACGGAGTGGAGTTGTTTTCTGTTTCCAGAGCAGAACCAATGGATTGAAATTAAATCAAAAGAGTTTTCAGCTAAACATTAGGGGAAAACTTCTTGGTAGAGCAGTTCCTCATAGGGCTACCAAGTGGGGGCGGGTGGCGGGTAAACCCCCGCTTAGGAGGCCCGATTTCCGACGCCGCAGAATTGGGCCCCGGGAGGAACTCCGCTCCCCGAAGCACAGCATGGCTGCGTCACCAGAGGAGACACAACCACGTCGATCATGTTTGGGGTGTGACTCCGATTGTCGGAGGGAAAACTCTATGGTTACCCCCCTCGCCCTGGAGCCTGGGGGTGTGTGCAGGGCTGCCTTAGGAGTTCCACCAACAAAATCAAAATTAAATTAACTTTGATTTAATTGGCTGCCCCCCCCGAGCCCCCCCCCCTCAAAAAATATCTAGCTATGGGGTTGAGCTCAGCCCTTGTGGCCTTTTCTTGTATGCCAAGGGTAATGCTGATCACCACTTTGGAAGAAATTGTTTTCCAGGTCAGATTGGCCAGGTATCCTGGAGGTTTTTTGCCTTCCTCTAGGCATAGAGCAGAGTCACTGGGCAGTTGTGAATTTCATGTGTTGCGCAGGGGGTTGGATTAGATGGTCCTTGAGGTCCTTTTCAGCTCTATGTTTCTATGATAATGACAAATTGCACAAGAATTTTAGAAAGTTTTACATAAGTGCTGTTACAACCCCCAACACACACACACACACACACACACACATCCCTGAGTAGTGAAAAGTTCCAAGGATATAGATTACCAAGCCTTGTTCCCTTTGGAGGAGAAAACACTAGAAACTCAGAGAAGTTTTGTCGTATTGCTTTATATAGAGATACACAGGTAGAGCACATGGAGACAAAGAGATACTTCTGGGGGGGGGGGGCAGATCTGCCCTAGACTAGGGATGGGCACGAACTACAAAAATGTGGTTTGGTTCAGTTTGTGGTTGAACCATTAACTGAACCATGAGCTCCAGAAACCCAATCAGTTCACATACAAACTGAACTGGGTTCATGAGGTTTGTGCCCGAAACACCTGAACCACCAGGGCAACCTGCTCCCACAGCTCAGTTGTTCCAGGCTATAAACAGTTGAGCTGTGGGAGCGGGCTGCCACTGCAGCTCAGATGCTTCCAACCTAAACAACTGAACTAAACAACCATCCATTTTAGATTGATCCATGCCATGGTGACACTGAGACTAGACTACTGCAATGTACTGTACTTTGGTCAACCTTTAAAATCAGTTCAGAAACTCCAGTTGGTACAGAATGCCACAGCTCAGCTATTACTGGGAGCTAGATGGGGCATACATATTACTCCCATTCTGCAGTCACTCGACTAGCTGCCCGTTAGTTACCCGGCTCAATTTAAAGTGCTGCCTATCATAGAAAAAGCCCTTCATGGCCCTGAACCCTTACACCTGTGAGACCGTCTCTCCCTCTTTGCTCTGCCACGACAGCTCTGCTCATCTGGACACGGCGTTCTGCAGGTGCCAACCTGCAAATGGACAAAATCAACAACTGCCCATACATGTGCCTTCTCTGCCTGAGGAGGTCAGGAAGGTTCCCATTGCCCTAGCTTTCGACAAAATATGCAAAACTGAATTATTCAAGCAAACTGTCCAGCCTCCACCCCCCCACCCCCAGTGATTCAGCCCACTCCCAACCAAGGCCTTTTGCCTATCTCTTCCAGAATCTAAACTGCTGTTTCTTCACACACAGAGATATAGGCTTCAGCTGGGTAGGGAAGTAATCTTTTCCATGCCCTGAGTGGTGCTTGGATAGAGCCATTTCTCAACAATTGAAACCCATGGAGAAGATATCTCAATCGTTAAGAAACTTTTGTCATGGGCTTTGGTTGCCCCGAGGCATGTCACTTTATGCACAGTATTTGGTATTGTAAGTTTATATTTTGATTTTGTGGTAGTCTGTTAAATTTGATTTTCACCCACAGTAAGGAGTAGTGATTCCCTGTACCTAGAAAATTCAACATAAATCTCTTCATGGCAACGTTGCCATAAGCAGTTAGCCTAAAACATTAATGAAAACTCACAC
The DNA here is from genome assembly GCF_001447785.1 of Gekko japonicus. NCBI lineage: Eukaryota > Metazoa > Chordata > Lepidosauria > Squamata > Gekkonidae > Gekko > Gekko japonicus. Next base: position 2,870,890 of record NW_015175358.1, read on the forward strand.
ACTACCAGAGAATGTTCCGTTCGCGGGGAGGCGGGGTAAAAATGCAAAAAAATGCAAAAAATAAAAATAAAATAAATATCTTGTATCTCCTGGAAAGTTACATTTTTTTCTTGGCAAAATGATCTCTCAGTTAGTGTGGAAGATCACAATTACATTATTGGTGACTCAGTCACTTGGGAGGAGGAAGCCCCCTGACAGATGGAAGACAGGGGCAGGGAACAGGTTGGGTCCAGCTGACCCTGCTGTCAGTTAAATCTGCTGCTTCTCTCCCTCACCCCCATGAAGAGTTATATACTAGGTGATATTTATAAACTAAGAAAAACACACCTACTGTTGCACAACGCTGCCTTCTGCTGTTATGTCAGAAAAGGGTTGTTAAACAAATATTCAAAAACAATAGGTGCTTTGGAGCTATGGTATGTATTCTGATGGAGTTCAGGGTAGCAATGATATTGGGGGGGAGAGATGTCCATTATTGATCATAGAATTGGATTGCTATGAAATAAGGCCCCAAAGTATTCAGCAGTAAGAGGCAAAAAGTGAAATACTGGAGGAAATGAATCAATAATGATAATCTATTGTAGAAATGGATAGAGGATCAACATCCACATTATGATAACTCAGCATAAAATTCAAATAGCTCTTCAGTATTGGTTCCTCAAATACTATTCTTAATAGGTGAACCTATATTTACCTGTTTTAGATTTTCTGGGTCGCCTTCCAGTATTTTGGGGGCCCAATTTAAGGTGCTGATTATTACCTTTAAGGTTCTAAATTGGTCAGGCTTTGTGGACCTTAGGAAACACCGTCTTTCATGTACATAGACACACACAGTATCATCAGATCTGAGAGTGAGAACTTGCTTCACGTCTGTTTGCAGAAGGGTAATCATGACCTGGATAACCCAGGCTAACCCAATCTTGTCAGATCTTGGAAACTAAGCCACCAGTGGGGGATGGAGTTAGGGTTGTGAGATCCTGGTTTGGGAAACTCCTGGAGATTTGGGGATGGAGCCTGGGGAGGACACAGACCTCAATGGGATACAACACCACAGAGTTTACCGTCCAAAGCATTCATTTTTTCCCAGAGTACTGATCTCTGTAGTCTGGAGATGAGCTGTAATTCCAGGGGATCTCCTGGTCGCACTTGGAGGCTGGCATCCCTACCAAGGAAGTCCAAGGTAGTTACACAGAGACAGACAATGGCTAACCACCCCTGTTTGTCTCTTGTCTTGAAAACTTCACAGGGTAGGCACTTTCCACTAGTCTGGTGGGGTAAGGTTTTATTATTTATTTATCAGAATTGGAAAGGACCATCAGAGTCATCTAGTCCAACCCCCTGCTAACGAAGGAACTACAACTATAACATCCTCAACAACTGGCTATCCAATACTTTAAAACCTCCAACAACGAAGAATCCACCACTTCTGGTAGTGGTATCTACCCTTAGGAAGTCTTGGCCTAAAGAGGTCCACTGAACCCCATTATTGCAGAATTCCAAAAGCAGGTTTAAAAAATGTCTCAGGCATTTTAGTTTGTTAGTTATACTGTAATTGATCTTATGTTCTTTCTTCTTACAATCAATACAGAATGATTGTAAACTTGCTGTGTTGTAAATAGAAATATACATATCTAACAACTAGGGATGCTGCAGACTTCATGGCAAACCTGTTTTGCAGGTGTTTATGACAGCCACAGTCACCTGTGAACTGAACCTCAGATCTCCTCAACTCACCGCCTGACTTGAACAGCTGCTGAACAGCTTTGCAGCTGCACAGTTGCTTCATTTCCTTCTGCCTTGCAGGTGCTTTTGCACTTGGCCATTAGGTGAAATTAATTCTCTCACCAACAATAATTGGCTTCCTCCTTGCAACTGGGGAGTACAAAGCAAGTGGGTGTTTGAGCATCCTTAACAATAACAAGACATATATGTTTGTTCCTCCAGATAAGTGGACAAAAGGGCTTCCACCCCCGGAGAGTGACTTTCTCACCTCCCCCCCCCCCCCCTCTGCAGCCTAAAATGTCACTCCAAATGCTGCTTCTGGGGCCCTGGTGGATCCAAGCCATAGGATACCTTTTTAAATAAACAAACAAACAAATAGAAGGTTCCCCTTTGGTGCTACACTATGAAACAGAGCTGATTTGAAAATGTTCTGTTTCAATACCCTGTTGACACTGAAAACAAAAAAAAAACCAAAACCAAATCAGAGACTGTCACAAAGCACTTTGTCTGTGCATAGGGATGAATTAATTGTGGGGAATGAAACAAAAATCAAAACTACTGTGTATAAATCAATGAGGTGGAACGGCTTTGTGTTTGGTGCAGGGAAAATAATTTGATCCTCAACACCACCAAAACCAAGGAATTGATAGTGGACTATAGGAGGAACAAAACGGACATTCAGCCACTGTTTATTGGTGGAGAACGTGTGGAGAGGGTGGCTACTTTTAAGTTTTTGGGAGTGATTATTGAGCAAAACTTGACCTGGAGCGCTAACACCACTGCTCTGGTGAAGAAGGCCCAGCAGAGGCTCTTTTTTTCTCAGACTTTTAAAGAAAAATAACTTGAGTGAGAAAATACTGATGTCTTTCTATCGCTGCTCAATAGAGAGCATTTTAACATACTGTGTCTGTGTCTGGTTTGCCAGTTGTACGGCTGTGGAGAGGAAAGCACTCCAGAGAGTTATCATCACAGCCCAGAAGATTATTGGCTGTCCTCTCCCACTCATGGAGGAATTGTATAGTTCTCGATGCTTGAAAAAAGCAAAGAACATTTTGCAGGATTTGTCACACCCTGAACACTCTCTGTTTGAACTGCTGCCTTCGGGTAGAAGATATAGGACAATCAAAACAAGGACAAACAGATTAAAAAACAGTTTTTATTCGAGAGCTATTATTGCTTTAAATGCTGTATGAATTGGAATTTGGGTGACATTGGTGGTTAAGTTGCAATGTGAACCCTAATGGTTGTGTGAGTGTATATTAGTATAGTTGTGTGAGTGTATATGAGTATGCTTGTAGATCACCGAATGATTGCACCTTAATTTCGTTGTACTATGTACAATGAAAATAAAGATTATTATTATTATTATTATTATTGATATAAATGCTATAATCAATATTAAATTCTAAGAATCGCAGCTCCGTTTAGAGAATTTAGAGACTGTAGTTTTGGTTTAGGATTTTCTCTTCCACATGGTGGAATTTAAACTTTGTATTAGAGTTTGTATATATATATATTATTCAGTAAATAATCAACACAAGATTTTGTAAAATTATTTATTAAAGATATTATTAGATAGTTAATCAACCTATAGATTTGTAAACTCAGCATATTTGCTAAAATACAGTTAACATTGATTATAGCATTTTTATCAAATTGATTTATACACAATAGTTTTCATTTTTGTTTTCACAGTACACACTGTGTTCCCTTGTATTTGCTTTGCTTAATTTAGGGAAGGCTGAAGTTCAGTGATGGCAGAGGTTAGAAGTCAGGACGCCTCCCCCTTTTCTCCTTCAAACATGACTGGCAAAAATATAGGGGTTACTCCTTTTTAAGCTTTCTGCATGAACTTTGTGTCTCCCTTTTCATTGTGAAATGTTGCCTTTCCAGTTTTCCACACTGCCACAAATGATCT
>NW_015175358.1:2874546-2909957 GCF_001447785.1 Gekko japonicus
CCAAGTGTGTGAGGCAAAGGATCCCTTGCCTTCCCTCAAGAGTTAATGCGAACAGTAATGGGCCTGGTCCATCCTGCAGGTGTTACTAATTGGTCTCTTGGACTACACAGTTCTGTTTTTCTTTTGGTGAATATTTTGTGTGTGTGTGCATGCACCTGGAAGCCAAGGTTGACTTCTGGTGACCCCTAGTGGGGCTTCAACGTTTCAGAGAGGTGGCTTGCTATTGCCTGCCTCTGCATCCTGGCCCTGATATTCCTTGGAGGTCTCCCATCCAAGTCCTTGCCAGGTTGAGCCCTGCTTGGCTTCCGAGATCTGATGAGATTGGGCTTGCCTGGGCTATTCAGGTCAGGGTAGGCTTGCCAAGTCCCCCCAGGGGACGGGGAAACCCCTGCCCCAGAGGCCCATTCCCTGCCGCCAGCAGATCGGACCCCGGGGGGAGCCCCACCCCGACGTGCGCATCACCTGGAAGTGACACGACCACGCCGGGCACTCTGGGGGGCGGGGCCACGGTCATCCGAGGGAAAACTCTATGGTTTTCCCTCGGATGGTCGTGGCCCCGCCCCCAGCGTGCCCGGTGTTGTCATGTCACTTCCGGGTGGCGTGCGTGTAGCACACTCGTGCACTCCAGCCACCAGCCAGGAGTCCTCTGCAGCGACGCAATCCCAGACTTGGCAACCCTAGGTCAGGGTGACCTACACAGTTCTTACCATCTTCAAGGCCAGAGATGGAAGTGTGGTGTTTAGCTTCTCAGGAGAACCTGCGGTCTGTGTGATGGGAGGGGGAGAACAGGGAGTGATGAGGTAATCTTCTAGAGGCTTCTCCTGAAAACGTGTCCTGATTGGATGTCATACTCACCTGAAGATGCTGGGCCCAAATACTATAACTGAGCTAAGGCCCTGATGAAGAGAGACTAGCTGGGATCTTGATGGATTAAATGCCTGAACTATGACCTGCTTGAATTGCAACTGCTAGCAAGGTAGAGAATGCCTGAACGGTGGCCTTTGACTCTTGAATTTAAGGTTCGTGCCATCTAACACAAGTTTTAGAAAGTGTTAGGTAGTTAAGCTGGTTTTCTTGTTTTATTGCTGCCTAGTTATAGAGTAACGTGTTGGCTATAGAATAAATTTTTCATATTGATAGAAATTGAAATAAACTTTTAAAATATTTTTTAAAATTAAACAACGGTCTGGTTACTTGTGTGCAACTGCCCTGGAGCCTGGAACTCCTTGACAAAGTGTCTGGAGAGAAAGAACAGCTCTGCTGCTGTGGCTGCTGCTGCCACCTTCACCCATCACCCCTTCCCAGCAGCCTCTCCCCATGAGCTCACCCGACTGCTGCTTCCCTTGACTTTCTGCTTCCTCAGCCTGTTGTGTGAGGTCTGAACAAAGCTGGCCTCAGTGACAGGCTCCCTTCTGCCGGCTGACAATGGGATACTCTTTCTTCTTCTCCCATGTGACTGCCTTGGCAGCTTGAAGACTGAGGGCTCCTCAAGGCTTTGACTTTGCTTCTGTGTTTGCCCAAAGTCTGCACAAAGTCTGCAAACTGTTGCAATGTAACTCCCTAAAAGCAGCCAGAACCTGCGTTCCTAAGGGCTGCTTTTGATATTAAACTAGCTGTGGGAACCTGTCTCCCCGTAAATACAAAGAAGGTGTGGGTGTGTATCATTCATCACGTGTTCAGCACAAAGACATTCCTCATAAGGATTTCAGATTTCCTCCCTGTATTTTTTTTAAAAAGTGTGCACATTGAATCTGTGAAACGCCAGATAAATTTGCCTTGTGGAGAAAAGGCAGATAGACAGAGTGCTAGCCAAGAAGGCAAGGGAGTTTATGGATTTGTAATCCCCTTATGGACTTGTAGTATAATTCGGTGGACAGTATGAACTTTTCATAGAAATGAACCCAACAAGAAAAGAGAAAAATGTATGCAGCAGCAAAAAGAAAACTCTGGTATCTACTTCCTCAAGGATCAAGTAAAGTTTCTCAGTTCTGGTTTTTGTTTTTTTGTTTGGTTAGGAGATTAGACATCAGATCTACAGAAATGTCCAGTACCTTGTATTTTGAATGCCAATGCCTCTCTCTCTGCCATCAGGCCTCATTCATAGGACTGAAGGAGAAGTACAGGTGAATCTATTGTGGAGAAGGGCAGAGTTCCAGGGCTGCATGGCCAGGGATCATACACTCCTGTGCAAGGGTGGAACACATGTAGAATGTTAGGTCCTAAAGATCCTGTCACCAGCTCTACCTATGCAACATGCCTGCTGGACTTCCAAGTTACTGCTGCTGTTAATAGTTAAGGAGAGAGAAACGTCTAGTTGTGCCACAACAAGCTTGGAATGAGAGTCTGGTTTGCAGAGTGAACCCTCTTCAAGAGTGTGTCAGCTCAGAGACTTTTAGCAGACTGCATGGCAGAATGAGCCTAGGATAGGAGCTGTGGCTCGCTGGTAGAGCATCTGCTTGGCATGCAGAAGGTCCCATGTTCAGTCCCTGGCATCTCCAGTTAAAAGGAACAGGTAGGAGACGGTGTCAAAGACCTCAGCCTCAGAGCCGCTGCCGGTCTGAGTAGACAATACTGACTTTGATGGACCAAGGGTCTGATTCCATATAATGCAGCTTCATGAGTTCTTCATGTGCCTGTCCGCAACAATGCACAAGCATAGCATGCATCACAGACTGTTTTTTGCAAACTTAACTTTTGATCAGGTTTGCACAAAGCAATTGCACAGATTTATGACAATGGAACTGCAGTAGCACTGACCAAACTGATTTCAAGGCAATGTGAAGTAGGGCCAAAGGCAGCCATGCAGTTAGACAGGCTAAGGGAATTTAAGGCTTTATAGATGCCCTAATGAGATCATGTCAAGTGGTGATGATAAATCTCTGCCTTTGCATAGTGCTGGGCAGTGTGAAGTTAGCTGTGAGCTTTGGGGGAGTCCACTGGGGGCTGTTTGAATCTCCTACTCCCAGAGGTCAACTGAAATAGCCAGGCAGATTGAAGGACAGGGTGAGGTTATATTATACTGCTGAAGTTAATATTATTTTCATAGAGGGCACAGGGTCTCAAACAAACAAGGGACCGTTGGCCAGATGGGGAGACATGTCTGTTTAATCATGTGATCTAGGCCCCCATTAATCACTACAAAGGAGGGTGTCTTCTGAGCAGCTGGCCCTGAGAAGGAGGTTAAAGAGACACGTGTCGGGGCAAAGCACAGGGGAAGAAGGGCGACTTGGGATGACCAGACCTTTTGTCTCAGGGGTCATTTGCCATCTGACTAGAGAGCAGGTGGGGAAAAGGCTGTTTCGTGTACAACGTTCCCTCTTACAGGAGATACCTAGAAGCTGCCTAGAGCTTGGCAGAGATTTGGGGAAAGCAAGATTCAATCAAGGCTATGAAAAGAAAGGGGTGGGGAGCAGACAGTCTCGAGGGATGTGGGAACATCTGGACGATCGTGTTCAGTGAAGTTGCTTCCTTTGTTGACTGGAGAGATCATGAATAAATTTGGGTTAAAAAGTCAAATCCTCCCAATTATGCAAACACCAATATCCTCTTTCAGCCCAAGTTTACAAGAGTGCTTCTCTCAAGTGACAGTCAGCGTGGGAAGATTAAATTGATAACCATGGAGAGGCTCTAGCCTTACGTAGGTGAGAGAGCTCCCTCATAGCTGCCCAAAGTGCAGGGGTGGGGGTTAGGAACATCTTTATTACGATTAGGCACTAGGGCAATCTGTCAAGTTGATCATTACTTTAGTAAAATACATGCCATTGTGGGAGAAGACAAATCTTTGACTGCAGTTTTGTGAGAGAGTTCTGTTGTTGCTGTTGATTTTTAAAGAGCCAGCTTCAGAGAAAGGATTGGGACACATATCATTATTTAAGGCCTCATACACAAGGCAATATTGTATGTGCGTAGAGTGCCATCAAGTCACAGCCGATTTATGGCAACCCCTTGTGAAGTTTTCAAAGCAAGTGATTAAATAGAGGTGGATTGCCATTGCCTCCCTCAGCAAAGTCTTCCTTCGTGGTCTCCCGTCCATGTACTGGCCCCGCTTAGATTCTGAGATCTGATGAGATTGGGCTGTACTATACCATTCTACAACCCCAAGGCAATATTGCCTATTGATACTATTAAGGAAGAGCATCAGTGGTGTCTTCCCCAGGGGGGACAAGGCTTGTGTGGTTCCCCTTTGTTGTTCTGACTGCCAGTATAGCACAGTGGCAATGGAGCTTCCACATGGCAGGTTTCCCGACAGTTTCCCTGCCCCAGTCCCCTGAAAGTCACAGTCCCCCTCCCTCCAAAACACCAGGGTATTTTCAGTTCTTTTCCAATCACACACACACACACACTGTTGGGTATTACAAGTTGAAAACACTCAGTATATCTGGGGTTAAATGTTTGTTTATGTTACTCACAGGAAGTCACATGTTTCTCATGTAACCAATGTTCTTTAGATATAGAAAGCCCGGGAATTTTCTCCCTGATCTAGGAATTGGATTGGGACTAAAGTGTCAAGGTGTATTACCATTTTATGGCTTCTCTTCCCGTCTTTGTTTGGTGTTCTGAAGAACAATAAGAGCAGCCATACTCTCTCTCTTCTAGTTTTGTCTTTGTAGAGTAAGGATGTAGCCGATTATGCTCTGTTGTTATTTTCATCCCAGTTACCCTTCCCATGCTAGAATTTAGTAAAAACTTTATATTTTAATCACACATGGACTCTCAGTCTGAATTATTTTACTCTGGCTCTGCTGGACTATATTATCTCTGCTAAATACCATTTTTTCAATATTTCACTATCACCCAACATCTATCATCCAAAGATAATGTTAGATAATAGAAAAGTAAGACGATTTTTGTTGTTTTAATTTTTTTATAATTTTAGAATTAAGTAACCATAACATTAGACTAAGTATCAGGTTTGTAATTGTATCTGTCTTGGTCACTGAGAAATATGAAATGTTTTGATATGCTTTGTTAACTTCTTTTTTCTCTCTTTTCCCCTGTATTTTTAATTTTTTTGATTTAAAAAAATCCTACAACAAAATTTAATTAAAAATAAAAAACAAGATATGCTTTCTCCTTTACACCTCGGCAACAGAAAAGACTAGAAAAGACTACATCTTTCTGTCACTTGAATTGGGAACCTAATCCACGACTATTTGGCCCTGCAGATAACCTGAACTGAGCAACTTCATACTGATAGCAACTTGGCATTTCAGTGCAGTGTGCTCTTAGGAGGTCTGGCTGTACCAGATCGTAGACACTGTAGGCTTACTGAAAGATACTCAAGGGGACAACAATACTTCCCTTCCTCAAACCTGGAAGTGTGAGCAATGAACCCTGCCATTGGAACACTGCTGACAGCCAAGGCTGGTCTACATTAGCAAGAGGCATGCATGTAGAGGAACAGAGTCAAGCATGAGAGGCAGAAAAGTAATGAATGCACAGCTGCCATCCATTGGTCTCTGCATGTCCAAGTTGAGTAGTAAACCCACTCAAGAATATTTCTGAAACAAGCTGACTAGCAAATTGGGTGTGACAAACATAGAGATATCCCAGAATGTGCCTGCTAGCAACCACCAGGTTTCTCTGTTGGTTATCTCCCATGAAGAGATCTCAGGGGGATGAACCAGAGGAAGAAAAGGAGGCCATGCTCCCTTCAGCCACCACAATAAAGGTCTTGACTTGTGCTGTCCTCTGGCTTTGGGTTCAAAGACTCTAAGGGTGCATTCAGATGGGCATTTAAGCCAGTACAGATGCCGGTTAGAATCGGAGTACTTACGTGTGATCACACAGTGAACATCTGCCTTACGTCCCTAACGGTCACAAATACCCTTTAAACCGGTGTATTCTGCTAATAGGTCCCCAAGTGGTGGTATCCTGAGTGCTCCAGTTCCAACCGCATTATCCCCGTCTGATTGCTCTCCGCCGGTGTAGAGCCACTTCTGTTCGGAAGCCCGAGGCTTCCGCTTTTCGGCCACCTTTTTTTTTTAAGCCTCCTCGATGTGTGCTTGGGCGAAGCTTTCCCATGGCATTTGTAAAACAAACAAACAAAAAGATACTTAGTTTTAGGCTGTGGATGAGTCCGGGACCTCGCGGAGGCCCTTTTCGCTGTAAAAGTTTAAAGGGAAGTCTTCGCTTCAGGGCATGCTTTTCAGGATGGGATGTGTAATGTATTGAAATGATTACATGAATCACCTCATAGGACTCCCATGTTAAGCTTCGAGCCAGACCAGGGCTCCTCTGAACGAACTTCCTATTGGTCGCTTCGTAACAGCGACCAATCAGAACGGTACCATTCCCTAGGAGGGAAAGACTCCCATTGGTCTTTATTCTAGCAATCTCATTGGTTGTTATTTGTAAATAGGCGTGGCTACATTAGCCCGGTTATGTTTAAAAGGAGCATAAGCTCCCACTGTTTTCTGTTCTGGTTTCTTACTGAGTTAGTGCTTGCTCGTTACTTCCAATAAAGCTGAATCACTTGCTGAATCACTGTACGAGTCCTTTGTTAGCGCGATCTAACAATTGGCGACGAGGATGGGATGTTAGAGCAGGTAGGCAGCCCTGCGGACATCCACACTTCGGACTCGGAAGAAAGCGGGCAGAGCACAGCAGCCGATCCGGCGGAGGCGCCACCAGCTCCGGTGCCCAAGTCTCCCACGATGGCTGGAAGCCAGAAGTTCGAGTGCTTCGAACCCTCCTCAGAAGACTGGGACTCCTACCTGTCCAGGTTCGAGTTCCATCTGGAGACACACGACATTACAGACGAGGCCAAGAAACGGGCGTGCCTCCTGAGTTCCTGCGGGAAGGGGACCTTCGACATAGCCAGGTCGTTGGTGGCCCCAACTGATATAAAGACTGTCACCTACGCTGACATCACGGAGAAGCTTAAGGCTCACTATTCTCCACAACCGTCGGAGATCGCCTGCCGGCACGCTTTTTACAAGCGGAACCAGGCCGGAGGCGAGACCATCGCAGATTTCGTGGCGGCCCTTCGCAAAGCCGCACGGCCATGTAATTTCCACAACGTGGAGGAAGCCCTCAGAGACCGTCTCGTCTGCGGTCTCAAAGATGAAAGGCTGCAACAGAGGCTGTTCGCCCGCACCACCCTGACCTGGGCAGTGGCCTACGAAGAGGCCGTGGCCGCGGAAGCAGCGGAGAAGTCCACGAAGGAGGTCCGCCAGCGGGTGGCAGAGCCCAGTATACACGCTCAACGAGACAGCGAGGGCGAAGACGCGGATGATGACGTCAACGCGGTTCGAGGCAAGCGGACCCCAGCGAAGACTACCAACGTCAAGCCTTGCTCCGGTTGTGGCGGGAAACACCAGCGCGACTCCTGTTGGGCTCGTGATGTCGACTGCAGAGCGTGTGGGCGGCGTGGTCATCTGGCCAGAGTCTGCAGATCAGCAAAGAAGGATCCCTCAACTAACAACCGGTCAGCGCAGAGGGGCACTCCAGTCAGCACCCAAGGCAAGACCCGTTCCTCAGCATCGGAAGCAAGCTGCCAGTTGACGGCGACCTTGTCGAGCGCATCGGCCGTAAATCGCACCAGCAGCCAGGGCAAGATCACCGTGACTCCACTCCTCGACGGCCGACCCTGTACAATGGAGGTGGACTCAGGATCGTCCGTGACGGTGATTTCTGCCGCGTCCTGGCGCCAGTTGTTCCCGAACCGAAGCCGGCGGCGGCTCCAGCCTGCGGGAACCAGAGTGTCCGACTTCCAGGGCAACCGAATTCCCTTGGCCGGACGGGACTCTGTTACTGTTGAGTATAAGGGGAAATGTGTTAAACTGTCATTCCTGATTGCAGAGGGAGACCGGGTTAACCTGCTAGGGTTAGATTGGTTTGAGCCATTGGGCATTGGTATTTCTGGGATTAACAGGATGTCTGAAAATAAATGGGGCATGCTGTACGACCTGTTCCCTGATGTATTTGCCGAAGGGTTGGGGAGGTACAAGGGCCCCCCGGTTGCGTTTGACTTAGATCCGTCAGTCAAACCTATTAGGTTGAAGTATCGGAAAGTACCTGTGTCTCTCAAACATAAGGTGGAAAAAGAGATTGACAAACTAGTTGAGCAAGGGGTTTTAGAGCCAGTACCATACAGCAAATGGGAGACCCCGATCGTAACCCCTGTCAAATCAGATGGGTCCATACGACTATGCGCCGATTACAAATGTACGATTAACAAGGCGCTGCAGCAACATTCGTACCCGGTCCCGGTAATAAGCCACATTTTGGCTTCCCTGGGGGGTGGCAAGATTTTCGCCAAATTTGACCTGGCCCAGGCATACCAGCAGTTGCCTGTCACCCCGGAGGCTGCCGAGGCCCAAACAATTGTAACCCACCAAGGGGCTTTTAAAGTGAACAGGCTGCAATTCGGGGTCAACGTAGCACCTGGGATTTTTCAGGGCCTCATGGAACGTCTACTAAGGGGGGTACCTGGCACAGTGCCCTATTTTGACGACGTGCTGATTGCGGGCGGGTCTGAACAGGAACTACTGGACCGGGTTAAAGAGGTCCTCAGGCGTTTTCAAAATGCCGGTCTCAGAGTTAAGCGCTCAAAATGCACGCTCGGGGTGGAAAGTGTGGACTTCCTGGGGTTTCGCATTGACGCAGAGGGAGTCCACCCCACGGATGAGAAGGTATCTGCAATCCAAAACGCCCCCAGGCCGGTGAGTAAGAAGGAGCTCCAATCCTTTTTAGGACTCCTGAATTTTTATCATGCGTTTTTACCGCATAAGGCATCAGTGGCGGCCCCTTTGCACGCGCTTTTGCACAAGGAGGCAAAATGGAAGTGGGGGCAGGCCGAGGAAAAGGCTTTTGTGGGAGTCAAGGAGCTGCTGACATCTAATGCCGTACTCACGCATTATGATGAACACAAGCTCCTGGTGTTAGCTGCTGACGCTTCACCTTTTGGAGTAGGCGCAGTTTTAAGCCATCTGATGCCTGATGGGAGCGAAGCGCCTATCGCTTTTTATTCTAGATCACTATCTGCGGCAGAGCGGAACTATGCCCAGATAGACAAGGAGGGTCTGGCGTTGGTAGCGGCTGTCAAAAAGTTCCATGATTTTATTTTTGGCAGACGATTTTTGCTGGTCACTGACCACAAGCCGCTACTGGGGATTTTTGCGCCCGATAAGCAATTGCCAAACATCATGTCCCCACGCATGCTTAGATGGGCGATATTTTTGCAGGCTTATGATTTTGACTTAGAGCACCGGCCTGGGAAAGCGATTGGGCATGCGGATGCCCTCAGCCGGTGCCCGGTGCCGGACATTGGCGCAGACCCTGCCCCCGCCTGTGAGGTCTTGGCAATTGAGGAGCTTCCTCGACCCCCGGTATCATCCAGGGACATTGCAGCACACACGGCCAAGGATAGCGTGCTGTCCCGAGTATTAAACTGGGTTTGGAGGGGGTGGCCGGTTGGAAGCGTTGAACCGGAGTTCGGCCCTTACAAAAGCCGTCAAAATGAACTATCCATTTCTAAGGGCTGTGTATTATGGGGGAACAGGGTGGTGGTTCCTGACAAACTCAGGACGAGAGTGTTAGAGTCGCTGCACGAGGGTCACCCCGGTATGGTACACACCAAAGCGTTGGCCAGAGGGTATGTCTGGTGGCCGGGGCTGGACAAAGAGATCGAAGAATGGGTACGAGGGTGTCCCAAATGCCAGCAAGTCAGACCCGATCCCCCACAAGCTACACCCCAAGGCTGGGAGTCATCTGGTAAACCCTGGGCCAGATTGCATATAGATTTTGCTGGCCCTCTCCAAGGGCAAATGTTCCTAATTGTGGTGGACGCTATGTCCAAATGGCTGGAGGTCGTGCATATGAAATCGACCACATCACTTGCTGTGATCCATGCGCTCCGCCGACTTTTTGCCACCCACGGGTTGCCTGACGTCATCGTCAGTGACAACGGGCCTCAATTTGTGTCTGAGGAATTTAGGCTCTTCCTCACGAGTAATGGCATACGCCAAATGACTTCGGCCCCTTTCCATCCGGCATCTAATGGCCAAGCCGAACGGATGGTCAGGACGGCCAAAGAGGCCCTGGGTAAAATGGACGAAGGGGACTGGAGCCAGAGGCTGGGCTCCTTTCTTTTGCTGCAGCACACCACCCCCTGTAGTGCTACAGGCCGTAGTCCGGCCGAATTGTTAATGGGGCGGAGACTCACGACCCGTTTGAACCGAATGCACCCAGACCTCACTGAAGAGCAATCCGAGCGTACCACGGCGCAACCGAAGGTGCGCATGTTTGAAAAAGGGGACAAGGTTTTCGCACGAAATTATGCAAACGGGCACTTATGGCTTCCTGGGGTTATATCCGACTCTGTGGGTACTCGAATGTATGTGGTGCAGTTAGCTGACGGTCGAATATGGCGGCGCCACATAGATCAGTTAAGGAGACGTTGGGCTAGGGACAGCGCTGACTCTCCGACGGCTGAATCCCCTGATGTCGAGTGGACACCCCCAGAGCAGGCGGTGAGTACCGAAAGGCCCGGTACTGTCCCCGAGTCAGGGCAGAACCCTGTGTGCGGGGCTGAAATCCCAGTCGAGTCTGTGCCTGATCCAGGCTGTAGTGAACCCCACTCTGACCCACAACCTTGTCTGCCCATGGAGCCTGCACCGCTCCGCAGGTCCCAGCGTTCGCGGCAAATGCCGACTTATCTGAAGGACTATGAGTGTAAATACTGTTGGAATAACTGATGTACAAAGGTTGATTGCATGTATGTAAATAATAAAACAATTGGGATGATGGCTTAACTTAGGGGGGAGGAATTGTAATGTATTGAAATGATTACATGAATCACCTCATAGGACTCCCATGTTAAGCTTCGAGCCAGACCAGGGCTCCTCTGAACGAACTTCCTATTGGTCGCTTCGTAACAGCGACCAATCAGAACGGTACCATTCCCTAGGAGGGAAAGACTCCCATTGGTCTTTATTCTAGCAATCTCATTGGTTGTTATTTGTAAATAGGCGTGGCTACATTAGCCCGGTTATGTTTAAAAGGAGCATAAGCTCCCACTGTTTTCTGTTCTGGTTTCTTACTGAGTTAGTGCTTGCTCGTTACTTCCAATAAAGCTGAATCACTTGCTGAATCACTGTACGAGTCCTTTGTTAGCGCGATCTAACAGGATGTGCAGCACCTGTGCGAAGATCTCAACTCTGGATGGCTGCCTATGCGCATGTGCAAAATGTTAAAAAAAACCCCGCTGACGCGCGCTGCTGCACGTCGTGTGAATGGGCATATCGCGATGTGCTGCGCAGTCAGGAGGTGAGTGTGATCGCGTTTCTTCCAGATCAAACTGCTCCGGTTCCAACCAGAGCAGTTTATGCCAGCTTAAATGGCCCGTCTGAACGCACCCTTAAAGTTTTAAATTGAAATCATTTGTGCATACTGCAGTTTTTCTTGTATTCCTCTCCCTACTAGCAAAGAATGTGGTGCCATTATAGACACAAAGATTAAAAGGTGAGTTTTTTTAAAAAATGCTATAAGCATATTCTGTGTTCACATTCTGTTATCTTAAGCTGCTGTTTTGGGAGATGCCCCCAATGCAATGAACACATGCACAGCTCTTTGTTTTAGTTAGGACATGCACTTCCCCAAGAGGCAGGGAAAAAAACATTTTTGAAATCCTTCCCTTCACAACAGAGGATCAGTCGCACATTCCAAAATGCAAGCTGTAACCTTTCCAAGTGCTTACTACACAAATAGGAGCCCACTGCTGGCTCACAAGTAAGGCCTTTATTATCTGGCCGGAGCCTCAACTTTCCATGCCTGCAAATCTCTTCTAAGCAAAGACAGCAGTGGGCTAATTTCAATTAGCCGCTCTGTGCCATATGAATTCTATTAATATCAAAGTAATGAGGTAATTACTGTGATTTGAAGAAATTACTGGGGAATTGCTTTGGATGGAATCTAGTGAACGGCAAATGAAAACATCTGTTTTTAAAGGAACAAAAGAATATTTTGGGAGAGTTTCCCCCCCACCCCTCTTTTCCTCCCTCCCCCTTTAAGAAACAATGTATTTGGTTAGGCATTTGGTTCTCTGGTTATGTAGCTCAGCAATACTGAGGATGCCTGGTACTTTGGGAGAGATTATATAACATTCTGCACGTCTGTGTCTAGTGAGGAATTAGTCACAAGGCTGTGGGAACCATGCAGAGGTCTATCAGTTCCTTTTGGGGGGGGGGGTGGAAACAGCACAAACGGAAACAGGATCCCAGTACTGATGGGCCCTTCCCCCTTCTATTTGCATCCTGAGCAACAGTCCACCATTTAGCCTTTTCTCAAAGGAATTGTCTTCTCAGTACATTCCATTTATCCATTGTTATCCCGTCCATCCTCCAAGAAGCTCTGTGTACTGTACATGGCTGTCCCCTACCATTTCCCCCTCACAACAACTCTGTGATGTAGGCTGGCCTGAGAGAGATTTGACTAACCTAAGGTTACCCAGTGAGCTTCGTGGCTATGTGTGGATTCAAACCTGGGTCTCCCAGCTCCTAGTCTGATACTCTAACCACTACACCACACTACAATGGCTCTTCAAGTTCCAGTACTGAATGTGGCCTTTTGAGTAGCAACCAACACCACAAAGATTCAGGGATGAAACCATTCCCCGGAACCCTTCATTCCAAATATGTGTCATTTTGATATTTTAAGTAAGGACTGAGTGTCCTTCTTGTCTTGTGCTTGTGGAGACGGCAAACACAGCCATTCAATGGCAATTGACTGTGAAACTTAATTTACCACAATTTGCGCCTCATTAATGAGGTGTAAATTAACCCTCAAGCCTCATTTAATTGTACTGATGACTGGTTAGCTGCTGCACTGCACTTTCGGTTCCCCAGTACTGTAGAAAACAGGCCGAGAAGAGTTATTGTCTTGGCCCTACTAAACTTGCTGTTCTCCAGTTATGTGATGCTAGACAGAGGGAGGTGTGCCTCTTTTAAATGCTTAGGATGAAATCTCTTGTCTTTTCTGTGGCATCTCGGTTTTCACCCAGCATGGTATGGTGAGGTTTACTGCTCATCTTGGGTGACTTGCCTAGCAGGGTTTTCTTCCCTGTGGACCTGCCTGGTGCTAAGCTTAAGAACCATTTACATAAAGCCAGCTAATATATGGCATATTCTAGAAACTGTATGGGTTGCCAACTCCAGGTTGAGAAATTCATGGATATTTGTAGGAGGAGCCTAGGGAGGGTGGGGATTGGGGAGGGGTGGGACCTTGACAGGATACAATGACATTGAGTTCATCCTTCAAAGCAGTCCGGAGATCAGTTGTATCTTGGGGAAATCTCCAGGCCCCACTCTGAGATATACATTAGATGAAGCCATTGTACGATACACATATTTGTTTTGTTTGCACTTCACATTTTTAGGTGCGTGCTAAGAGCATATTTGGTATGTATCTAAAAAATGTCCAAAGATTCTTTGACCTACTCAAATTGCCATTTTTTCTTCTAATGGGACCACTAGATGTATAATAATGGCATGATGAGCTGTAATTCAACAGATGCAGCCTTTTCCATCTTGAGTGAAATCAAAGTCACACCTGTTGAATACTCGCATCCTGCAACAGCTAAAAGTCCAGAGCTTTGGTCAAGAGAAAACCTCTCCTGTCCTTACTATCCAGCAGGAAGATCTGTTGACTAGTAATTGGTCATATTGCCAGAGGGAGTTTAACATTAAGGACTAATGGGTTTTAAAATGGTGGCTGTCCTTAACTGGAACCAGATGGAGTTAAAAAGACTTTCAGCTTTGTTTACAGGACTCTGTGCTGGTAAAACCTCAAAATTTAAAAGATTATTGGGACAGGGGAAAGGATCTTTACAAAAGTTGACCTGGAAAATGATGCTATTCACAGCAGATGGAACTGATTTTCTCAAGCAGAAGCTGATATTTTTCTGGGCCTAAGGTAGTCTGCATGTTATGTACTGATAGAAGTGTGTGAATTAAAATCCTTAATCTGCACAAATCTCTCTGGGTGATCATGGGCCTTCCACTCTCTCTTGCCCTAACTACCTCTCAGGGTTGTTGTAAGGTCAAAATCAAACAAGGGGAAATCGTATACACTGCTCTGCACTCCTTAAAGAAAGGGTGGGGGTAAAATGTAAAATATAGCACTAAGTCAGTAGGAAACGAAGGTAGGTCTACCATCTACTCCATTACTGGAGGCTCTGAGTCTTTGCTAGTTTTGGAAAAGAAGAAATTCAGCAAGTACAGATCTGCTCATTGCTGTATTTACATATCAGGAAAGGGTGTAACTGTTGAATTCCCGCTTGCCATTAATGACCTGATGCCTCCATCTGGGGAAAAGTGGCAACCCAGGACAGTGGAAACAGAATAGATGTTATTCTTTGTTGGTAAAAAAAGGAAACCAGCAATCTCTCATTCATCTATCATTAATCACAAACCAGCCACGAAGACAATATAAAGAATCCCCCTTTCTGATAAATCCCAACAAATACACAAAACCTACATTTTCTGTTCTTACTTTATAGCTCTTTGCTGGCACCTGCTGGCAGCTTTAAACTGTGCCACTGTTGTCTTTTCCAGTGACGATCAACATTTTTGGCAGGTATCAACAAGCCAAGTCTAGTGTGTATGTGATACAGAGCTACTCCAGAACACATGAAGCACCCCCCCCCTGACTTGCAGTAGTTTGACTTTTAGTCTGTAAAATCAGGGAAGAGAACAAGTAATAGGGTAGCAGGAGAGAGGTCAGAATGCAAGTCCAAATTGTTCTCTGTGCCAGTCTGCCAGATCCATGTCTCCCTCTCCCAACCCCCAGCTCCAGTTCCTCACTGCCACAGTTTTCATTGCTTGTGCCACCTGTAGCATTCATGATACAGGCTGGCCATCCATGAAAAAAAAATCATATGCAAATGCTGATATCCTGCAAAACAAAATTAAATTTCTCAACATATTAACAAATGGGGAAAATTCCAGAACTGGAATCCAGACATTTAAATAACAAAGATGATAGTCAGATTTAAGAAACTGACATCTTATGTTTTGCTAATCAATTCCAAAGCAACAATGTTAAGAATCAACTGGTCAGATTCAAAATGCTTATTGATACCCCCCCCAAGCCTAAAAAACCAACACCATGCACAACTGGAGATGTACTTTTAATAATGTTATATGGTAAAGTATATATGGTCTCTTAATTTTTAATTACAATAGTTGCAGGCAAATTTGAACTGCAAAATTTGCTTGAGATTTTTTTCACCCTTTTACATTGTTTTAGGTCTTTGTTGTTGTTCAGTCGCACAGTTGAGTCCGACTCTTCGCACCCCCATGGACCAGATCACGCCAGGCCTTCCGGTCTTCCGCCGTCCTCTGAAGTTTGCTCAACTTCATGTTCATTGCATCTATGACACTGTCTAACCATCTCATCCTTTGCCGTCCCCGTCTTCTTTGACCTTCAATCTTTCCCAGCATCAGGGTCTTCTCCAGTGAGTGCTCCCTTCTCATTTGGTGGCCAAAGTATTTGAGCTTCAGTTTCATTATCTGTCCTTCCAGGGAACAGTCAGGGTTGATTTCTTTTAGGATTGACTGATTTGATCTTCTTGCAGTCCAAGGGACTCTCAAGAGTCTTCTCCAGCACCATAGTTCAAAAGAATCTATTCTTCGGCGCTCGGCCTTCCTTATGGTCCAACTCTCGCAGCTATACATGACTACTGGGTCTAGTTGGTAACTAATCTGGTACCTAAACATTTCCCCTTGTAGTGCTAAAAGTTAATAATATATGATATTATATGATATATGATATTATATTATATGATAAATGTTAATATCCACACTGCAAAATTAACCTTTTGTTCTCTCTAGGATATGAGGCCATCTAGCCCCATTTTCTTTAAGCAAATGCTTCAGTGGCTAGCTTACTACGTACAGTGGATTCCCAGGCACCTTTAACAGCTGTGTAGAATTAGATAAGAGAAAGTTAGATAAGAGGTGTATCTTATCATGTCATAGAGAACTGGTGTGATGTAGAGGTTAAAGTGTTGCACTAGGACTGGAAAGACATGTGTTCAAATCCCCACACAGCTATGAAGCTCTAGGACAAGGGATCAGTGAATTTGATTTATGAATGTGATTTCTGATATTTCTTTTGACATGTAGAATGCCAGCTGTCACTGTGCCTTATTAAAGTAAATTCAGATCTTAGCATTTAGCCCGGACAGAAGAGATTTAGAGTAGAATTAGAGTATTATTTTAATTGCAAAGGATCTTTTTTAGATACATTCAGAAAATAATGGAATGTACATTTTGAAATTATAAGCTCCCCAGCTGAAGGACATCCAAAAGCAAAGTTATGAGATGGAAAGACGTTGAATGTTCCCAAAACAATATCTTTCTTTACAGAGCAGAGCATCTGGCCCCAGGAAGTCTGCCAAGAGCTACGTTTTATGCATCTTATCAGGAAACTCCCCATTTTTAGGTTGAAGCAAATAAGTCAGAAATGATGCCAAAAGAAGGCCCCTTTGTTCATTGATGTTCTCCACTGTTCCAGGACCAGATAAGCAGACGTAATTACTGACACTTATGATCAACATAGGGATATGCCAATAGAGAGGAGCCAGCTCAAATGATGCTCTGATGATGATACCTTTTGGACACCAATTAGGGATTTCTTTCTGTGTAAACTCTCATGATGTCATTTGGGGTATAAGATCTACTGCCCTTCCTGGTTGGGGCAGAATACAGCTTGGTGATACTGGGGGCCAAGGTATCCAGTCCTATATGTTTCTGATTATTATGATAAACAGATATTTATCCGACCTGTTGGACTCCAACTGTGTGTTCCTTATTTGACCCCGGGAGCACTCGGAGCACAGATTTGTGCATCAAAGCTCACTGGGTAACAGTATACTAATCACTCTCTCAGAGTTTTTAACTTATCCTACAGGGTTGCTGGGAGGATAAAATGGAGGGAGAAAACCTTGCAGAATTCTGTGCAGAGTTATTCTGCTCCAAGTCCATTGATTTCAGTGAATTTAGTCTGGACTGGAGAAACTTTCACCATTAGTCACCCTTGGCAGAATAACATTGTTATAACTAGATAGATAGTGCTGCAGGGATGACAAAAGCTATACCCACTGAAATGTAGCCTTCTGCATAATTATCCAAAGCACAGAAACTGTATAATCTTTTGCTGTATCTGGTCCCCCAACTATTGTTCTGGGGAAACATAATGCTTATTTCAGTGATCCATCTGAAATATAGCATTGCTGACATCCTTAGTACTATTTAAGTACCTGAAAGAAACATGGATCCCTTTCCTAAGAAACCTATTATCTATAACACATTTTAATTGAAATGTTTAGTTTCTAAACCTTGGGTTCATTCTCATATCAATAATTTTAATTATGCTCCAGGCTCTTACTCCCTTCATCACAAACAGATCACTCCAATTTTTCCCACTCTACCAACGGTGAAGGATTACCTCCGCAGCTTAGAAAGGCCTAGTGACCCCTGAGGGGATTATCTGCTTCTGAACTTCAGGAAATAGATCTTACTCAGTGATCATGGCAGTAATGTGATAAGAGGCTTTCCAATTTAATAATCCCAATAAATTCAAATTAATCTCTAATATTTCTATCCCGTAAAGGCTAACGCGCCCTTGGCAATCTGACTGGTAGTTGTAAAGGGTAATTATGGCCAGCAGCCATCTCAAGACAGGAAGAGGGAAAGCACCAATTACACATCTGTGAGTAGCTTTGTAAATAAATCTAAACAGAAATTTACCAACTCGCTGGGCTGTTACTCTGCAGAACAAATGCCTAAAATATTTCCCAGGCTCCCAAATCAAGGCACCGTGAGGCTTGCTTAAACCACTGCCACATGCCTGCTTCATGCTTTGAAACAATAAAGTTCAGGATCTTGTTTTCTTTGAATGGAAGATGTAGGGGGAAGAAACGCCAAAGAGGATAACACAGGTATTCTACAGTGTTTCCCAAACTTCTGAAATTCTGAGAGTTTTTTTTTCCACCTGGATAGAAATAAGAGGAAACCAAAACAGAAGTCAAGTGACATCTTAAAATTTTTATTCCAAAATGAGCTTTACATTTTGTTAGTCCTGAGGGTGCCACTGGACGCCTGTTTCGTTTTGCTGCAATTAGACTAACACAACTACCCCACTGAAATAAGAGGCACGGTTTATGCTCATAATAATATATTCTTAATTAGCCCAGGGGAAAAAAACCAAGCTGTATATTCACAAGGAATCATTGGAGCAGTAGAGGTGCCAGCTCTGGGTAAGGAAATGCCTGGGGATTTGCGGGCGGAGTCTGGGGATGGCAGAGCTTGGAGTGAGGAGGGACCTCAGTGGGGTATGTCCACTCCCCAAAGCAGCCACTTTCCCCAAGGATTAGTGGCTGCTTTGGGGAGTGGACATACTTTGGGGAGTGGCTCCTTTGGGGAGTGGATCTTTGTAGACTGGATATCAGTTGTAATTCCAGGAGATCGCCAGGCCCCACATGGAGGTTGGCAACCCTACCAGAGAGTACATGGTTGGGAGATTTCCCCCAGTCCATCCATTCCCCCACTCCCCAGATACTACTTTTCTTTAAGATAGTTTCAGGTAGGGAGCCATGCTAGTCTGCAGTAGTAGAACAAAATCTGAGTCTAGTAGCACTTTAAAGACCAACAAAGTTACCCAGAGTGTAAACCTTTGTGAGTCAAAGCTCTTTTTATTGGTATGAACTTTGAATCACGGAAGATCATATCCTGGAAAATTTTGCTGGATTTTTAAGGTGCTACTTTTAGAGTTGCCAACCTCCGGGTGGTAGCTGGAAACCTCCTGCTGTTACAACTGATCTCCAGGTGACAGAGATTAGTTCTCCTGGAGAAGATGGCCACTTTGGAAGGTCGACTCTATGGGATTATACTCCATTGAAGTCCTTCCCCTCCTCAAACCCCACCCTTGTCTGTCTCCACCCCCTAAATCTCCAGGTATTTCCCAAGCTGGAGCTGGCAACCCTATCAATATTCCATGTCTTCTGCACAGCAAAGCCCACAGTCCTCATTGGGTCATGGGGGAGGGGCCCCTTTTGGTGACCATTCACTATTTTTGGTGACTTTTGTATTAGGAAGGAGCCTCTTTGTTAGTAGCAGCCTAGCCTCCTTGAGTGCCAGGTTCAACTCCCATTTTATTTATTTAGGGAATTGTTATGCTGCCTGTCCTGAGGAACCTGCCTGAGGTGGCATACAAAATAACATAGCAGCATAACGTTAGAAATGATAACTTAAAACCCAGCATTTTTTTAAAAAAAGCCAGACAATTTTTTTAAAGAAATCACTGAACACCTTAAAATGAATTTAACAATCTTGAGACTAAAAACACAGTATAGAAGGATCCCTCTGTGCCCAGTCAATCACGGATGGGCCTTGGCTTCCAGCACACTTGTGACGCTTCTGGGATCCTTCTCAGCATGCGTCATCTCTGGCCCAGGCTCAGGGAATCCTGGTGTGTCCCCACTCCCTCTGCTGGGATCATGCCTCTGCTCATATGTTAAGAACAATATAAACAGGCTGGAGAGGTGAAGGGTGATTTTGCATAGGCTCTGCATTTACACTGTGCTCCACGTAAGAAGCTATGTGTGGTTTGTTAGGACAACACAAACCTACAAGGAATATGGATCTTAAGTGTGCAAACTAAGTGTGTATTGTGGTGTTGCATATCATTTAAATGTGACACTGAGCCCATCCAAAATCACATCCCTTTCCAGTATCCTGTTTAAACCAGGCCTTAGTGTGAGTTTGGGAATGCCAATCTCCAGATGGTGGCTAGAAATTTCCTGGTATTACAACCGATCTCCAGGTGACATAAATCAGTTCACCTGGAGAAAATGGCTGCTCTGGAAGGTGGACCCTATGGCATTCTACCCCACTGAAGTCCCTCCCCTCCCCAAACCCCGCCCTCCTCAGGCTTCACTCCCAACATCTCCAGGTATTTTTCAACCCTGTGCATTGAACCTTCACAGAGGTCCATCAGTGGCTATTAGCCACAAGGTATAGATAGGGACTCTGGGGCAAGTGATGCTCTGTCATCGTGGTGCTTGGGGGGGTCAACAGTGGGAGGGCTTCTAATGTCCTGGCCCCACTGGTGGACCTCCTGATGGCACTGGTATTTCTGGCCACTGTGTGATACAGAGTGTTGGACTGGATGGGCCTTTGGCCTGATCCAACATTGGCATCTCTTATGTTCTTATGTTCACAACATAATGTGGGGAATGCAATTTAGTAATGTTTACTTCCTTCATTTTCATTTACATTTACATTACTCGTTAGCCACCCTTCTCCCAACCTACAGAACCCAAGGAAGCAAAAAGGTTAGAAAACAAAATCTCTCTTCTCTTACGAACACCCTTGAGCAGGTGGGCAAGTCAGTTTCAGTTTTGGTTCCTCATCTGTAAAAGGGAAACAATTCAGAGAATGTTGGGTAGGCAGATGAAACAGGAATGTGAAGAAATTAATCCATTATATGTTTACTGTTTGCTTTGTATTCTTCCTCCAGGGAATCTGGGGGAACCTGTGAGGTAGATTAGGCTGTGAGGTAACGATGCAACAGTAGTCCTCTGAGGTTTATGACAGAATAGGAATTTGTACCTAGGTGTAGTGGCTCTCTGTGGTCTCAGATGGAGGTCTTTCATGTAACGATATGAGCTTATGTTTGTATTTCTGTATAGTGGTGATGCTGCTTATGTGTGTCTCTAGCATGAATACCTATGCATTATGTATTCAGGGATTGCTGTATGTTGTGTGTTGCTTTGTTCTGCATCTCATGCTCGCCTAGAAATAGGCTGGCCTGGGCCTGCCGTTGCACATACGGACCATGTGCGTCCCTGGAATGTATCCCATGACTCTGTGGGATGGAGAAGACACCGCGCCATTGCACCCACTTGGAGAGCTGTGGAAAATCCCCAGCGAACCCCGGCATTCTTGGAATGGAAAGAGCAAGTGACCCTACTCCCTTAATCTGGTTTGGAGATCTAAAGACAATAGCGTTTATGGCTTTGGAGCAGGAACCAGATCTGCAAATCAAGAGGGTGTCCATGGGAACGGAAGATTCACACCTTGCCAAAAGGCACCTTTGATGTAGGAGTAGGATCTGCATATTGCCACCACCCCTTAGGAGAGCGTCATCCCCTCGTCACCCCCTCTTCATCCAGTAGTGATAGTTTAGAGGACGGGTTTGATAGTTTATGGCTGGATAGCACATGCCCCAAAAAGAGTTTATTTAAGGAGAAACTCTCCTTTGTCTCTCTGGTTAACCCACCTTCCCCATAGCAGTGCACTAAGGTGCTACAAGTGACTCTACTACTTAAGTTCTCCGGAGTCGCGACCCAGAGAGCTCACACGTGGTTTGGCTGGTCCTACCTGTGTGCCTTGGAGTTCACAAGCTGCTGCATTTCGGCTGCCCAGCGTTCCAAGGAGGAGAGTTCTTCCTCAGCTGGACCTCAGATGAGTATAGCCGTGCCCCATTGTGTCTTCCCCATTTTGATGCTTTTGTTATTTTCTATGCTGTAATTGTTCTAATGTACTATTGTAACTAAGGAGCTTGTATGAAATTGTATGATTCCGATTTTGTATGACTGCAGAAACCTTTAGTAAAGACAACATTTATTTAAGGACTAGCGTGTTGTCTCACTTCCTGGGATATAGCCGAGCGTCTCATTCGCCATCCGACCTCTGTATAGACTGGTATAGAACTTACGCACAGCCACAAACACCCAAACTTCCTTGGTAGATAACTTGGATTGGGTCTCCAGGAATTTCCTGGAGAAGTTGGCATAACATTCATATCACCTACTACCTGTTACTTCTAATAGGAGATGCTGGGGATACACCACACTGCCTCGTATTAGAAGAATGCTAGATACATGATAAATGTTAATATTAGGCACTGCAGTCCTGACAAAATAACAGCATCTATTATAAACATGTTCCAAATGCTTGTAATACAATTATGTTTCTTTATGTCACCTTTCCTCTGAGGACTTTAGGGCACTGAATATGGTTCTCCCCTCCTCTATTTTACCCTCATAACAACCTGTGAGGTGAATTAGGCTGACAGAGTGCTCACACAGCACAGTGGTCACACAGCAAGGTTCATGGCTGTGTGGAGGTTTAGGACCTGACTCTCCAGTCCTAGGTGGACATTCCAGCCACGACCTTATACTAAATGAGATCATTGGTCCATCAAGGTCAGTATTGTCTAGTCAGACTGGCAGCAGCTCTCCAGGGCCTTTGGTAGAGGTTCTTCACATCACTTGTTGCCTGATTCTTTTAACTGGAGACACCATGGATCAAACCTGGGGGGTTCTGCATGCCAATTGCCAAATATCACAGAGCAACAGCTCATCCCATACTGACTTTCAGTGCCATGGCTGGTTGGAAAAGCAGCATGTCAATATTTTAATGAATAAATGAATGTATAATTTTAATGCCTACCAAAATTTCTGCTGGTACCAGCTGTGATGAATAATAAAGGTTCAGAACAAACGCTAGTATTTCTCATTCCCCGTCTATACTTTCCCAAATATTGTGCTTTCAACCAGCAGAGGGAGCTTCAAGGCTATTAGGAAGATCTGTCGTACAGGTTCAAACTAGAACAGCAGACTAATATTGCAATCCTAAAGACACTTTCCAGGGAGTAAGACCCATTGCATAAACCTGTGTAGGATAGTGTAGACCTGTCTTTGCCCACACTGAAGTCTTACTGATATCCCAGTTGAGATCTCTCGTGTGCAATGTATGTTTCTTTCTATCAAAACTTCCAATAGTCTTAAAATGTTTCAGCATTTCCACACAGAAAACAGCAGTGAGTTACATCATCACGTAACATATCCTAAAAACTTTATAGTTTGGAGGTAATTCTTATAAATGAAGCGGGATCCTAAAATAAATGTTTTTCTGCTCAAATTGTTGTGAAATACAAGGTTGTTCACCATTGTGGGCTTTTGTTACTTCACTCTTCTATTGATTCATATCATTGTTTATTATGATGATATTTAACGCCTGAATGTTGAAAATGTACCCTCATGTCTGATGTAGAGGTTGGAGTGTTGGACTGCGATCTGGGAGAAACAGATTTCAGTCCTTACTCTGACACTAAGCACACTGACTGACCTTGGACTGGTCACACTCTCTCAACCTTACCTACCTGGCAGAGTTGTTGTAAGAATAAAACCAGGTGAGCTTCCCTGAGCTCCTTGGAAGAAGGGTGGAATAAAAATGTGCTGGATGGCTAGATAGGTGGATATAGATCTGGGTGGCCCAGGCTAAGGCTAGCCAGACCTCATTGGACACAGGAGAGCACCAAGAAAGTCCAGGGTTGCCAAGCAGAGGTAGGCAACAGCAAACCACCTCTGGCCTTGAAAACTCTATGGGGTTGCCATAAATCGGTAGGACCTGATGGTGTTCTCCACCACCAAATGAATAAATCAGGATTGGTAAGCCTGAAGGAAGGGCCAGAGAATAAGAAATTTAAGGGAAGGTTTGCGCGCTCTTAATTCCCTGTCCGTTGAGAACATTATTCCACTCTCTGATCACAAACTCTTTATTTCACTTCAGTAGTGATTAATTTAATTAGCGATACTAGAAAACTGTCTTACCCCTCTTCTAAAAATAGACCTGTGGGCTGCTGAGCACACTTCTTGATTCTCAGTAAGAAACCAGAACGGAAAACAGTGCTTGATTGCCTGCAGCCCGGCAAAGAAATAAATTGGTAATGTAAGCCAGAAGGTAAACCCTGGAGTTCATGAAGGCCTCGTTTACCGTCTATTACTGAAGAGGAGGCAAGAGACAAGGGCACACTTGCTCTTTGAGTGGAAATAAAGTCAGGACAGGAGTATTCTGAAAAGCACTGACCTCAGCATTTCTCCAGAATATCAACCAGTTCTAAATTGTATCTTTTCTCCCTGGGTGGCATGCATTGCAGTCTCTTGGATCTGACCAGATCTGCTTAGCTTCATCAAGGCTGCTGTTATCATGTGCCTTCATACCAATGCGCTGGGTGAAGATGACCCCTGCTACAGGCAGCAACGCATGAATTATGACAGCATTCTAGTGGAGAGTAAGAGCTACAGAAACAATTATACTTTCAATATCCGTGGCTGTAAATTCTCAGCATTAAAAGGCACGGAACCCGTTTCACTTGAAGTCAGGGAGGATCATTTCGAGCAGCAGTATGCTCATTTCCTCATCACAGGTAGCCAAACAGAGACAATCTTCTTATAGCTCTTGTTACCCACTATATTACTATTTCAGCATTCAGGTAGAAAAAATGTGTGTGTGTGGGGGGGAATAAATTCCTGGGAAATCTAGGAAATGTTTTGGTGGACCCATGTCCATCGAGTCCAACATTCTGGATGAAAGCCAGCAACCCATAGGTGCAAGACCACAGATCTTTCCCTTCCCCTCCCCATCAGTATTTTCTGACCCTAGGGAAGTTTATTCCCAGGAATTCAAGAGTCACAAGCAGTAATAGACAAGTGGGTTTGGAGGATGCAGTGGTGTGGTGGTGGTGGAAAGTGCCATCAAGTCACAGCTGACTTATGGCAACCACGTGGGGTTTTCAAGGCAAGAGATGTTCAAAGGTGGTTTGCCATTGCCTGCCTCCACGTCATGACCCTGGTATTCCACGGAGGTCTCCCATCCAAATACGTTTAGTGGGGAGGGGGATGAAATTGTTCCCTTGTGAGAGAAAATGTGCCTACATAAAAAGAATACTGGGGGGGGGATCAGTGGAAGAATCTTGAATTTCACAGGGGTAGACTAGTTGTGTGGTGCAGTGATTAGGGTGGGGTTCACCAATGTGGCACCTCTAGGTGCCATGGCATCCATCAGTGCTTCCCTTGGCACCTACAAAGCTTTTCAGAAAGTTGGCAGGGCCATTATAAGGCAGAGCTTGGAACTGGGTGCCTTCATTCAAATGAAAGGGTTTTCCATGGCTGAAATGACAATACAAGAACTTCTTGAGCGGTCAGGTTAGAACAGATAAAAGTATTTCTTCACCCAAAGAGTGATTAACACATGGAATTCACTGCCACAGGAAGTGGTGGCAGCTACAAGAATGGACAGCTTTAAGAGGGAATTGGATAAAAATACGGAGCAGAGGTCCATCAGTGGCTATTAGCCAGATGGTATAGATAGGAACTCTCAGTCTGGGGCAATTGATGCTCTGTATTCTTGGTGCTGGGGGGGGCAGGAGTGGGAGTCTGGGGCAATTGATGCTCTGTATTCTTGGTGCTGGGGGGGGGGCAGGAGTGGGAGGGCTTCTAGTGTCCTGGCCCCACTGCTGGACCTCCTGATGGCACCTGGTATTTTTGGCCACTGTGTGACAGAGTGTTGGACTGGATGGGCCATTGGCCTTATCCAACATTGGCTGCTCTTATGTTCTTAAGCAGCCTCTGGAGAATGAAGAAAACTCGTAAGCACCTCGGCTTTCCTTAGTGAACAGTTCCATTGCCCCTTCAGGCTTTCCTTCTTTCCAGGAAGTGCAAGTAGGTAGGTATTCCATTTGGCGCTGCCTCCTGTGGCTGCCATTTTGGGATGGTGCTCACCACTCCTCCCAAAATCTCAAAGGTGCCCGCAGACTCAGAAAAGCTGGGGGGTCCTGGATAAGGTTCTCAGTCTAGGTACCCAGGGTGCAAGTCTCCACTCTGCCATGAAACTCATCTGACCCAGGGCCAGTCACTCCGTCTCTCAACCTAATTTACCTCAGAATGTTGTTGTGAGGGTAAAATAAGGAAGGGAGAATCACTTCCGCTGTTCTGAACTCCTTGGAGGGAGGGCAGGATAAAAACGACAGCAGATAATTCCATTTCTAACATGTCTCCTTTGGAAGTAGAGTTTAGTAACAGCTCTGTTTAGAACTGTAATACACTGACTGAAATGTTTTGTATTGCTTGTTCTTTTGGCCTCATTCTATAAGATATAATGACATATGTTTTCCCTGTCTTCAAGATCAACATTTATGCAAGATCTACGTTTGAGTCGTGGCTCACGAAAGCTCGCATTGCTATCAATTTGCTGACCTTTAAGAAGCCACAAGAGTTTCCACTGTTTTTCCTGCGTTGGATTTCTGTTAATCAGTTGACCAGCCTTGGCATCTAAATGTTTTTCCATTCTGGCAGAGAGATGCATCCACTTCATCGAATTAGTGTGGCAGAACAATTTAATGATAGGGAGTGGGGGTGAATGATACGAATAACTTATGACAAACACTTCAGCAGAGTCAATGCAATCTCATTGGAAGGCTAAAGAGCTCCGGGTTTATGTGGCTAGATAGAGCTTAATAGAATGTCACTGCTGAAGAGTACGTGCCATCTTTTCTTGCTAGCTAGAAGACGTGTAGCTAAAGAAAGGACGGGAAGGGGAGCATTTGTATCAGCCAGCTGCTTTTCTTGAACATGGATGTATGTCTCTCTCAGCAGGACTCTTCACTACCTGAAGAGAAAAAGAGGAGAATAAAGATTTTTTTCCTCCCATGTGCAGTTGAAAGGATTTATTTTTATGTATCTTCACCATCTCTCCTCCACGGTGTTATACACAGCCCTCATGAAAGCTGTCGCTATGCAGAATCTGAGCATCTTCCTATAAAGCACAAAGCAACATGACAGCCCTCTCTTCCATGCTCTTCCCTCCAAAGGGCCGGCAATCACAGACCTAACTGTGCTTGACAGGGGAGAGGGCATTGCACTAGAAATATGCATTCCCCCCCTCCCCAATGTTTCACTCACTTTACTCTTAATTTTTTTAAAAAATACATATTTAGTGCAGTTGTTACATATTCTGTGGCTGCTTCCACACAGTGACTATTCTACATGTTGTTCTCATTGCTACTGTGACAATGATATCTTCACATGGCAGTTTTCCCTGAACTTGCCTGGCCTCAGCCCCCCCCCCCCCCAGCCATACTTCTCCCCACATCACCAGAGGTCTTTTTCAGCCTCACAAAAAGCCTGATCTTGTCGGATCTTAGATGCTAAGCATGGTCAGCCCTGTTCAGTACTTGGACAGGAGATCACAAAGGAAGTCCAGGGTTGCTACACAGAGGCAGCTAATGGTTGACCACCTCTGTTTGTCTCTGGCCTTGAAAACTTTCAATCACCAAAGTGTAATAAGAGCTACAGGTCTCCCAGACAGTCTAACCACCAAGCCCCCCTGGCTCTCTCGTGGTGTTTGCTTGTGTCAGGAGGTGGGGTGTCCATCTATTATTCACTCCTTTAATCTGTGTAATGGGAATTAGCCCACTAGGCCATTAGCAAATGTCATTGATATTCAGTGGCCCTCAGTGCTAAGAAAGTGAGAAGTTAAGTGCTGTAGCGCCCTGGAAAGCCTTTGTCTTCCCTGGAAGTTATACTTCAGGGATCATAATGGACTTACCCCGCAGGCTTTAAAGCTGAAAGAAAGTTGACATCAAATTCATTTTTCTTTGTTTTGCTTTCATTGTATCTGTGAATACTCTAAAAGATAATTTCTACTTGGTGAACTTCAGCATAATGGTCTGAGAACGCCTGTATATTCATTGGAGGAAAAAACAAGACAATAAAGCACATATAGAAAAGGATAGGTTGGTCTCTACAGGATATTTCTTGGGGTAAAGGTGCAATATTATCTTGTATAAAAAATTTCTGGTATTACCCAGTTTTGAAAACCACGTGGCATAGTGGTTAGAGTGCTAGATTAGGATCTGGGAGACCCAGGCTTAAATCCCTACTCTGCAATGGAAGCTTGCTGGGTGACCTTGGGCCAGTCACATGCTTTCAGCCTAACCTACCTCACAGGGTTGTTGTGAGGATAAAATGGAAGAGAGGAAAACAATGTAAGCTGCTTTGGGAAGAAATTCTGGGATAATGAAGTAAATGAAAAATAACTTTGTAGAGGAGACTATGGATGGTGGTTTCCCATAAGAAGGGACGACTGGCTAATTCAGTAGCCACAAACACTCTTGTATTTGTGTTGGTAATGGGAAGTCAGATAGTACCTTTATGCATAATGAATTGGCCCTGGGTCTGACATGCTTCTTAGTTTCTTTATTTTTACGGCAAAAGCCATGACGCAAAACTGCTTAGCAGTACCTCCACGGAATATTTGTATTGTTAACATAAATGGTAACAAATACTATTGAAGTGACTCTCAGTCTTCATGGGTTTTTTAGCTGAAGTCAATAGTAATTCTTGGGAATATGGGTGGCTTCATGGTCATAAGGCAAGTTTATTCTATCATCTCCCTGTGACAGCTTAAAAACATATTATTTCTTTGATATATAGTGATTGAAACGGAGTTCTCTGCAGTAACCATTCCAATAAGAGTCTTTTAAAGCTGTGCTCATTCGTTGGCTGCAACAATTTTTCTTTATTGCTCTCTGCTTGCCTTCTCAAGATGTCATATGACCTGCTAGCCAAATTGAATGCTGAGACAGACACAGGCCAGGGTCCATGCTAATCCTTCTGATAATTCTCTGGAAGAAAAAGAGATGCCAAGGAGCTGCCATTTCTGAAGAAGTGGAAATCCCTTAGAGGTTACCTTCATGGAGCAAAATTGTTTATTCCATTTACTAGGCATTTATAAGGCCTCATCCTAAATGTAGTGTTGATGTATATTTGCCGACAGCCCTTTGCCTTAACCATGTGAATGACAGTATTCATAAAAAAGAAGCTTCCTTTAATGCATCGGCAGTAAGTCTAAGATCTCCATGGTATTAAGATTACAGTTATCTAAGCCCGTTTGAAAGGTTTCTCACTCTCACCTTCATAGGGAGGAGAGGAGGTAGGGAGCTAGATTTTCAAAGGAGAATCAGGGCGCAGACTTTCAAGGGATCATCTCTACTGAATGCAGAGTTTCAAAAGCAGGTTGAGCACATTTCACTATTTCACTTTGCCCCTGCTATTTTGGTGCCCCTAGTTTCCCACAACAAACCCAGTCGCAAGCTGACGACTTCTGCACTGGTGGATCAAAAGAGGAGGATGGTTAAATACAGAATCTCAGTACTTTGTAACAGCAAAACATTTTACTTGCTTATATTGTTTTGGAAACATATTAATGCATATTTGCAATTGTGCAATACTACAGGAAGTCAGATGTGTGTGTTTACCTATAGTCCTATACAGTATGATCTTTGGCTAAAGTGCCCAGATGATATAGGCTGGCACTGTCTCATGGTAATTAAAAATGGTCAAAATACTCTTATCTATGTCCTGAGGTTCTGCTCTAGTTCATTATGTCCTTTAAAAACCATTGCAAGCTGTAACAGCTGAGCTGAGTCTTTCTTTTCCCTGCCTGTTTCCAGGCATGGCTACAGGGGGAACCCAAAGGGCTAAAAGGCTCTTGGCTGGTGGCTCTCAGCCGGAGGCTTGTGTCCTGTAGCCTTGGATGAGCAGACCCATTGGACTGAGCGGACCAGCCCAAAGCATTGATGGCTATTTGGTTTTTTCCAGTTGCATTTTCCTCTGTTTTTGTAAGCTCCTTTGAGTCCACTTGGGGGAGAAAAAGTGGGGAATAAATATGTATGTAATAATGAAACATTGGAAGATAATTTAGGGTTCCATTTCTCTGAGTTCAAGAGAATAATGAAGACACACTTGTCAGCTCCACGATACTGCATATCCCAACTCATCTGACATAAAAGCTTTGGGTTTTGGTTCTTTGAACACACACACACACACACACACACACACCCCGTCAAATGATTGCCTTTGTTCTTTCACACAGAGGATGCTTTCAGTGCGAGAACTGAGATAGAGGAGATAATGCTGAAGTGTGTGTAAAGGAGGTAGGCAGGGGTGCATGAATGTGAAAAAGGCAGCTGTCATGACCCATGAGCTTAGGGAGAACAAGTTCAGTTTCCCCTGGGTTTCCTAGGCCCTCAAACACCTTCTTTTGCATTTGGACTCCTTAATAGGAACCCTGTGCTTAATGGAGATTCTCTCTCAATGGGGAGGAAGGACTAGTCCTCCTCTTCTTGCCTAGAGCTCCCAAGGGAAATTCAGGACTCAGGGTTGATTGGTCCTTGCCTATTCTGAAGGCAATATTGTAACCAGTCCTTAGTAAATGGGCAGGTATCTGAGGAAGACTCTTGAGAGATCAAATCAGTCAATCCTCAAAATAATCAACCCTGACTGTTCCCTGGAAGGCCAGATACTGAAGCTGAAGCTCAAATACTTTGGCCACCAAATGAGAAAGGAGCACTCACTGGAGAAGACCCTGATGCTGGGAAAGATTGAAGGTAAAAGAAGAAGGGGATGACAAAGGATGAGATGGTTAGACAGTGTTATTGATGCAACAAACATGAAATTAAGTAAACTCTGGAGGACAACGGAAGACAGAAGGGCCTCGCGTGATGTGGTCTATGGGGTTGCAAAGAGTTGGACTCAACTGTGCGACTGAAAAACAACAACAACATTTGAGGAAACTTACAAAACCCTGGTTCTCCAAATTGAAAGTGAATTTCCTGGTGTTGCCCACCAAGGTACCTCCTGTGGAAGATGTACCTTCATGCTGGGAGACATGGATTGTAGTTGAATCTAGGGACTGGACCATGGGATACAGGTGAACTAGCAATTAGGGATGGGCACAAACCATCTCACAAACCAGAATCTGCCACAAACTTGGGCTGGTTCAGAGCCCCCAGACTTTTCCCAGTTTGGCTGTTTGGGGCCATTTAAACCTCACAGCTGAGCAGTGTGGGGTCCACAGCTGAGGTTTAAATGGCTGCGAGCCAATTCACCGGTTGGTTTCACTTCCAACCTCTCAAAGTGGGAGGAAGCGAAACAGACCAGTGAAATGGCTGCCAGTAATCTCAACCTCACAGCTGACAGGGCCCCCCGCCTTGCTGTGATGTTGAAATGACTGTGAGCCATTTCACTGGTCAGTTTTGCTTTCCCCCACTTTGAAGCAGGGAGAAGCAAAATGGACTGGTGAAATGGCTGTCAGCCACTTCAGCCTCACAACTGATGGGTGGACCTGCCCCAAAGTTTTAAAGACAAGTGATGACACTCATAGGAATATATTAAATATATTGAATATGTAAACACATACAGCACACCAAAAGAATATAATGCATATCATAGAGTGACACAAACCACAGAATGATGATTCTTAAAGTAATACAATCCAAAATAGTCCACAAGCACAAGCCCTCCTAGGGGCAATAACAGTCCATAGAGAAAACACTGTCCAGTATACCCTGACAGTATCATAGGGTCAATCCTTCATCAAAGGGTATAGTGAGTCAAGGTAGGTACAATGACCATGCACAAATCAAAATGCTACTTTGTATTAAGTGGAGTCCAAGACCTCTTAGCAAATTCACAACCCAATGGTATCAAATCTAGTAGGCAAAAAGACTCTGATACTCTTTTGAGTATCATCACTTGTCTTAAAAACTTTTTGGGAGAGTTGCCACCTTTTCATTCCTGGAGAAAACAGCTGCTTTGGAGGGCAGTCTCCATGGTATTATATGCCTCTAAGATCCATTCTCTCCCCAAGCCCTGACCTATTCAGGCTCCACGACCAAAGATTTGGGAATTTCCCAACTGGAAGTTGGCAACCCTATGTTTCAAGGTACTTTTAAATTAACTTACAGAAAGAAAGGGAGGGGAACCTCAAACAAACTGATAAGGGCTGAATATTCTCCAGGATAGCTGAGAAGTTTGTCCTGGGGTGGGGGGAATGGCTTACTCAGTGCCTGAGAGTTTATAGAACAGGGAGGCTTTGGAAGGGGAGGTGGGATTTCCAAATTGTCCCCCTGCTCTTCTGCAATCAGTCATAGGCTTCAGGCCTAAAATAATTAAATAACTTTATACATAGCTACTGCCTGTGTTATTATTTATAAAGCATTGAACAATTAAGCGTGAATGTGTCATCTCCCCCAAATTGTATTACACTGTACACAACTTTATAAAATTAAGTTTTATATTAAGAACTTAACATTCAGTGTACCCCTTGCACTTACAGGCCAGCACTCACAGGGTTGCCAGGTCTGGGTTGGAAAATACCTGGAGACTTTGGGGGTGGATCCAGGAGAGGGCGGGGTTTGAGGAGGGGAGGGACCTCACCATGGTACAATGCCATAGAGTCCACCCTTCAAAGCAGCCATTTTCCCCAGGGGAGCTGAACTCTGTCAGCTGGAGATCAGTAGTAATAGCAGGAGATCCCCAGGCCCCACCTGGAGGCTGGCAGCCCTAAGCACTCAGGAAGGCAAGAGCAGATTTACTTGGTAGTGATAAACAAAGTTTAATTCCGGGTATAAGCTTTCATGTGCATACCCAGAATAAAACTTTGTGGGAAATCTATAGTTTCTATATTGTTGTCAGCTGCAAAGTCGACAATTGCACAGCACTGGAAAGAATCTTCTCCACCCACTATACATCTATGGTATACTAAGGTCTGGGACCATTTTATAAGATCTCAACAGGTTTGAATGTCCAGAACTCATACTCAGCTTTTAAGTCATTCCTTAGTAAGTGGAATACTGTACTGGAAAAAACAGATAATAATCCCATTAGTAAATCTTTCTTTGAAAAACATAGTTGTTACAGTTTGATGTTGTTACCATAGATATTGACTATGTAATCTCTATATACATGTATGGCTGTGAGAGTTGGACAATAAGGAAGGCCGAGCACTGAAGAATAGATTCTTTTGAACTATGGTGCTGGAGAAGACTCTTGAGAGTCCCTTGGACTGCAAGAAGATCAAATCAGTCAATCCTAAAATAAATCAACCCTGACTGTTCCCTGGAAGGACAGATAATGAAACTGAAGCTCAAATACTTTGGCCACCAAATGAGAAGGGAGCACTCACTGGAGAAGACCCTGATGCTGGGAAAGATTGAAGGTCAAAGAAGACGGGGACGGCAAAGGATGAGATGGTTAGACAGTGTCATCGATGCAACGAACATGAAATTGAGCCAACTTCAGAGGACGGCGGAAGACAGGAGGGCCTGGCAGGAGCTGGTCCATGGGGTCGCGAAGAGTTGGACTCGACTGTGCGACTGAACAACAACAACAACAACAACAACCTCTATACTTGTGGATGTCCAATTGTTTCTAAAAGTTATGTATTTAATTTCCCCCCTTTGTTATGCACTAAGAATTACCATAGTTGACTTGTTACTTGTTTGTATGGTATATGGAAAATAAATAAAATGTTTTGTAAAAAAAAATGTTGCCACTGGACTCAAACTTTGTTCTGATGCTTCAGACCAACTGCCACCAGTTGGCAGTGACGAGTTTGCGTACACTACAGCCTGCTTGGTTTCCCTTGTATCTCCATAAATAAACACTCTATAGAGTCTGGCCATGATCCAGACCAGGGCAAGTACTTTTAAGCAAGGACTGATTTCATTTGCTGCCCCTCACAAAATCAGCACTGATTACAACAGGAGATCAAACCTGTGTGCTTGCTTAGACCTCTCCCGTTGAAATCAATGGAAAAGTGTTGGGATTCTTTGATTCAGGATCGATGGGTGTATTGCAAACACAAGAGCACACACTTAGTAAAAGAAAAAAATATCTTTACTATAAAACAAAATAAAACATGGGTAAGGTACTTTGGATAAAAGAAATAAAATAAAAGGTTACATACTTGCAGTTACTTTCAGTACTATATGCTAACAGCTACATCTTTCTAACGGTCTTGACTTCTAGAAGAGAACTTCCTCTTTGGTTCACACAAAGGGCCATAAACCTTGTGAATACATTAATGCTAGATCAAAGCATTTCACTTCATTAGGATAAACAACTCCCACAAACTTTCCCGCCTAGAATACATTATGTAACGTAACATCCTGTTTCCTAACAAACAACATTTAACTCTGTAATGACTGAAGTGTAAGCAACTTGCAATTCCAACAAAAAGTGAATAATCTGGATTTTGTCCTTTTGAAATGAAAAACTCTAAGAGATTTCTTTTGGGGCCAGGCACTTGTAGAGCCTTCTGCTGCTGTAGCCTTGTGCGTCTGTGAAGTTGCTAAGCTTGTACACAATTTTATGGACTGGAAAATATAAGGAACATGAACCTCTCACATCACATGATTCACTCTCAAAGGCCAACCAACCAAACAGCTG
This sequence comes from Gekko japonicus, assembly GCF_001447785.1. Classification (NCBI taxonomy): domain Eukaryota; kingdom Metazoa; phylum Chordata; class Lepidosauria; order Squamata; family Gekkonidae; genus Gekko; species Gekko japonicus. The sequence goes on from NW_015175358.1 coordinate 2,908,631, forward strand.
ATTCTCTCACAGTGAAATTTTCAGTGCCACTTTATTTTTTTAAAAAAATTCTTTGAAGAATGAGATGCCCTTCCCTCCGCCAGTACTGAAGAACACATTTGCCTTTAAAATGTCAGAGTTTGCATCCTTGTACTGCTAATGCTGCATAATCCAATCAGGCATAAATGTGGCACTCATGAAAAATGTTCCCATTGCGTTCCCGCCTTTACATGGACAATCCTGGAAATGCACCAGTTGCTGATATGTCTGAATTTGAACCTAACACTAACAATGTGATCCTGAACAGACAGGCTTATTGCCCTGTAAAGCACCTCTTTAAACATACTTGCTTGGCTGGGAAAATACCAGCTTTGTTCCTCTGAAATCACACTGATCAACTTTGTTAGTATGTACAGAGCTCTGAGGCCATGGATTTCAGCACACTGAAAAGTATACAGACTTATGATGCCAGAAGAACAGATTTTATAGGTAGTAGGAAAAGATCATTTGAAGTCCAGACTTCAAAAATGGTTCAGTGGGGTGTGCCGGCCACAAGACCTCTTATGGCAGCAGCATGTTCTTCACCCTTGGAGAGTGAGACTTTTATGGATCGTAATGTAAAACAAGCAGACCTATTTTCATCTGACAAGTGTATAACAGGCAGGCAGGCAGGCAGGCATCTGACCACAGCAGCAGTGCATGCCAGGAAGGAAACAGAAAGAAGGTTTCTCCCTTGCGGGGAAGTGCTAGGCAGCAGCTAGATGCTCATACACCTCTCTCGATTCCTGGTGCAGGATTCTTATGACTTTCGTAGCTTAGCAGGTGGAACCTTTTACCCACAGAGAAATGCAATGATATAGAAAGTTACCCATTAAACTCCTTTAAGATAGTTTCAGAGGGAAGCCATGTAGGTCTGCAGTAGGTTTGAGTCCAGGAGCACCTCAGAGACCAACAAGATTTCCAGGGTGCCAGCTTTCGAGTCAAAGCTCCCTTCGACAGACAGGAGTAGGAATAGAGAACTGAGGCTTTTCATCCCAGTTAGAAGGTGGGAGGGGTGTCCTACAGAGTGCTTGCAAAGCTCCTTTGAAATGTGGTGTTGGAGGAGAGTTTTATAGGCATCGTGGACCACCAAAAAGACAAATAAGTGGTTTCTGGATCAAATGAAGCCGGAACTCTCCCTAGAAGCTACAATGGCTGTTGTTCTTTAATCACATTCTGAGAAGACAGGAGTCGCTGGAAAAGACCATAATGCTAGGAAAATTGGAAGGCAGCAGGAAAAGAGGAAGACCCAACATGAGATGGATTGACTCAGTCACAGCCCTCAGTCTGCAAGACCTGAGCAAGGCTG
>NW_015175358.1:2909975-2911891 GCF_001447785.1 Gekko japonicus
CGGAGGTCATTGATTCATAGGGTCGCCATAAGTCAGAAGCCACTTGACGGGCACTTAACACCCACCCACACCCACAGTTCATTCACAAGTTCAGAACAAAATTGACACACACACACACCCTCAGGCCTGAACAGGGGCACAAGATTCTTACCTCACTACAGATGCTAATTTTCTGTCCTGAAGCACTTCCATTCCTACAGATGAAGGGAGCTTTGACTCTCCAAAGCTCATGCCCTGAAAATCTGGTTGGTCTCCAATGTGCTAATGGACTCGAAGGTGCTGGCCATTACATTTCTGCCTGCCATTCTGCTGTTGTTTAGCCACTGTGGCTGACTGCTCTTGTGGTCCATATCCAGTGTAGCTGAAGCGGATCAGGAAAGCAGCGGAAGTAGAGTGTAATGCTCTGTCAAGCATTCCAGAGGGGGTGGCCTTCTTAGTTTGTCAGAGGAGAAATACACAGGAATCTTGAGGCACCTTAAACACCAATTTATGACAACCCTATGAATTAATGTGTGGCCTAAGCTTTTGTGGACTAGAGCCATTTCCTCAGGATGCTCTAACACAGTCATAAGAACATAAGAGAAGCCAATGCTGGATAAGGCCAATGACTCATCCAGTCCATCACTTCGTCACACAGTGGTCAAAAATACCAGGTGCCATCAGGAGGTCCACCAGTGGGGCCAGGACACCAGAAGCCCTCCCACTGTTGCCCCCATCCAAGCACTAAGAATACTATGCATCACTTGTCCCAGACTGAGAGTTCCTATCTATTACCTTGTGGCCAATAGCCACTGATAGATTTCTGCTCCCTATATTTATCCAATTCCCTCTTGAAGCTGTCCATGCTTGTAGCCACCACCACCTCCTGTGGCAGTGAATTCCATGTGTTAATCACTCTTTGGGTGAAGAAGTACTTCCTTTTATCCATTCTAAGTGCCCACGAGTTCTTGTATTGAGTCCTTTTATGTAGGAGGTATGAAAAAGCAAACAGCAGAGTTAAGAGGCAATGAAATGCAGGAAGAACAGAGTGAAACATCATGATGTAAAATTCAAATCTAATCAGGAAAAGTAGACTATTCACTAGTTACGCTAAGCTAGTCAACTGCACTGTGACTACCCAGTGAAGACTCACTCAGAGCATCTGAAGGAGCGGGCTGTAGACCACAAAAGCTTAGGCTGGAATAAAAATTTCTTACACATATTGCATTTGGTGCATATTTCCAACCCAAACGAAACCCCATGTATCTCTTGGGGTAAAAATGTCTCCAAAGTTGTTTTGTTTGTAGGTAAAGGCAAAGGTTTCCCTTGCTCGAAAGCCAGTCGAATCCGACTCTAGGGGGGCGGTGCTCATCTCCGTTTCCAAGCCGAAGAGCCAGTGCTCTCCAACGACATTTCCACAGTCATATGACCGGCATGACTAGATGCCAAGGCACACAGAACACTGTTACCTACCCACTGAAGCGGTACTTATTTATCTACTTGCAATTTCTTGCTTTTGAACTGCTAGGTTGGCAGGAGTTGTTTGTTTGTAGTTGTCATCAAAGGCTGCATCTCCTCAGAGCAGCTAAGAACAGTTCCCTGGGTCACCATTTCCTTAATGAACTCATGGGGTAGCGGGGAAAACCCAGTGGGGTATTTTAGTATGCATATAACATCTGGGGTTTCTTTTCTACCTAGGTGCATTTTTTTAAAAAAGAGATACTAAACCTTAAGTGTTAAATTCTCTGTTCAGAGAAACACGGCGGCAATGACTCTGCCCATGCCCAGATGCCCTCTCCCTGTGGCTGAGCTCTGGCAACAGAAAGCGCAACACTTTGGTAATTCCCTGGCCTACGAGCAAAACCAAAAAGGAGGCCTACGTAAGCTGACGCCGCCAGCGCCCTGTTAGGCTCAGGGTGGCCCAGGACGAAAGGCCG
>NW_015175358.1:2912397-2914957 GCF_001447785.1 Gekko japonicus
AGCGAAACCTTCGGGCCCCTCTGGAGCAGAGCCGCGCGCCATCTCCCGGCGTCCGGTTCAGCTATTTCGGAGCACCCGAGAAAATCGCCTGGCAACTACCATGGGTGGCATTGCACGCTGACAACTTCTCCTCCTCCTCCTCCTCCTCCTCCCACGGTTAACTTCTTTAATTGGATTATGCTTGGGGAAAACGTGGCCCCAAAGGCCGGGAGTGCGTTTTTGAAGTCCAGTCTTTTGACTGTAGCAGTGGGGGAGGAGGCGAGTATCCCAGGGAGGTCCCACCAGAAACCAGGGGAGTATTAATTGCTGTCCTTGCCGGAGGCCCTCAGCTGCCCCCGAGGGACTGGAACTATATTAAAGTTGGGAAGAAAAACCTGAGAAGTGCTCCAACTGTTCTCCTTAAGGTCGGTGTAGGTGTAGGAAGAAGTTGTCAAGTGTATGTTTGCAGCACAGGCTTGTTGAGCAGCTAGACAGAGGTAGTTCAAAAGCTTGCTTGTGAAAGTTGATGCAAATGAAGGACTTTGAAGTGCGGAATTTTGCTCAAATGGACAAACACATCGATGGTCTAAATCAGATGCTTAGAATGAGTGTTTATCATCACAAGGGGACTAGTCATTTCATATGGATTGTGTTCAGCAAAATGTGACCAAAATCAATTCAGCAAACTTGTGTTGAGCAAATTATTTTGAAATCAGTTTTCTGTGTATAGTATAGGTGTGCATCTGCACATGCAATAAAACAGAAGTACAACAAAACAGTAACATAAGCCTGCACTAAAACAATCCAACAAGCCCTCCAAACAATCCCACAAAAAGTTAACAGGCTTGTCATTTTTTTAGATAAGAGTGTCAAGCCTCAGCCACTTACTCCTGACTGTGTTAAAAACTGAGGAACCATTTCATATATGACATGTTGCTACACAGTAACTGTTTATATGTAGGAAAGCCTAATTAAATGATTTGCAAGTTGTGCAGGTGCACTTTGCAGGATGGTGCTGAATCATGTAATCTTGGATTCTCTAATTATCACTGAGTGCGCAGGCATAAATTTGTATGATAGGCTCTTTTTACACAGCGAGGATTTACCAGGTTGTTTTTATTGACATTCTGACTTAAGGGGCATCTGTGCTGGTGATGGAGCTTCCCCACGTGGGAGTTTTCCATGCAGTTTCCTCCCTCTTTTCTTCCACTTTTTCCCTTCCACATGTGCTCTGCATGGACTCCATGTTGACTGGCAGGTGTATAGTTGTTGTGGCTACCATGATGGCTTGCTGTCCCCTTATTTTGGTTCTTTTCTTCATATATGTGATATAGAGGTGCAAGAATAATATTAACATTTGAAATATATAAATGGGAATAGATTGTTATAGTGCTATAATGCTATACCAATTAATAATTTAAAAAAATTAAACCTCAAACAGCCCTCTGGTGGCAAGGCATGAAAACGCTGTGAAAATGTTGCCCATAAAGGAGTGACCGTGGGAAAATGGTGCTGATGTAGGTGGGACCTTTGCAGGTCTGGGAAATATGGACCATTCCATCTGGATGGCATGCAAGCATGCTTGAATTGTGTTGTTTTCAGAAAAATCAGAGTAAAGCAGGTTGGGAAAGAGCATGGTCCAGTTTAGAAACCAAAGCAGAGAAAAATCTCTGTGTGGAAGCAGCCCTGCAGCCTGTCTTCTCCTGCCTTCAATCCTCATATATGTTTTTTCTATCAACAAGCAAAAGTCCTGACAAATTGAAGTCAGTTGACTGATAATATTTTAAATAAAGCAGTCCCTGGGAACCCATCCAGTGCCTACCAGCTAGTGTGTAATATTCCGTTCTTACGGGCTGGGTAGCATTCCTCACAACCCAAGGAATATCACTTGCAAGTGGGAATTGTGAGTAGTTTTGAAGTTAAGCTTGGAGGAAAGTTTTGGCATAACCAGTGACCTTTTCACTATGGCTGCTGGCCATGTGAGTTGATGCCCAAATTTTGCTGTTTTGTCCCACGTATTTCCAACACAGTGTAAGTTTTTGAAAATCTTAATGATTTGTGCAAATAAGACATAGACTTGGCAGTTCCAGGCTGTATCACATAATTAATTCATCACTTGATGAGCAAGAGGATTTTTTAAAAAAGAATCTGCTAATCACAATCTAACAGAACGAAATTAGATCCTGGAAGAACCTTCTGATTGTAAATGATGCTATTAAAACTGAAATTTCACCCAGATCTGGGAACTATGGCACCTGTGCCATACTTGTTTAGTTCTTAATTTGAACATGCATTCATAGCTTGTACATCTGCTGTTTGGGCTGGGCAAAAGTATTGTGTTTCCCTGATATGAAATAATGTTTACTTCCCAAGTCCTCTCATATGTATGCTCTAGGTAGCCTGCAGCATACAACAAATGTAATATTTTCCCTTGCAAAAATCAGCAAAAGCGCATGTAAATGAACTTAATTGAACATTGCAGAAGAAGCCTGTCTTGAGCCACACAACTACAAACACCCCCTTGGCACCATTAGATTGCTGTCCTGTTATTTTCGCATAACACTTAGGGACAACCCCCCCC
>NW_015175358.1:2915828-2938263 GCF_001447785.1 Gekko japonicus
GTGCCACTGGGAGGAGATGAGGGATAAGGGTTGCCACCTCCAGATTGGGAAAGTCCTGGAAATTTGAGAGTGGATCCTGGGGAAGACAGGGACCTCAGTGGGGTACAATGGCACAGAGTCCACACTCCAAAGCATCTGTTTTCTCCAGGGAAACGGATCTCTGTAATCTGAAGATGGGCTGTAATTCTGGGGGATCCCCAGGTCCCACCTGGAGGCTGGCATCCCTAGATGGAGTCAACATTTTTCAAACCTGATAGAGCTCAGGAGGTTTAGACTGTAATAGCTCTAAAATATAATACATGGAACCTCCTAGTTTGAATGCAGTGTACTTCTGAATGGCAGGTCTTAGCGACAGAATTTTCTAATTACTTCAGGGATTGTATAGAGCAAAGCATTCTCTATTTACGAATGATCTCAAGCAACCTCTGAAACATATTTCCTAGAATTCGACAGATAAGTCAGACCCATGATGATCACCCATCAAGTGATTAAAATCTCCTAAACATTAAATAATTAGCATTTCCCACAGTGTTTGTAAGGCATAATTCATCTACCATTTTGTAAATCGATTTTTAGTTTGCCAGTATTAAAAGAGAGAGTCCATGATGCTTGCTTTGAATTAAACAAAAATTCATGCTGAATTTGGTTGCCATCACATTACAAATTAAGCTGCAGAGATCTAACACTTTCTGCTTCTAAAAGTGACTGGTACATATAACCAGCACCTGTGCTGTGTTATATGTTATTATGGCCAAAGGTCCGAAACAATAAAAGACAGCTAAACTAATGATTATGTTATATCCACTGATTCACAGAATTCTTCAACAAGGTTCAGTAGACTACTTATAGACTACTAATAGTCTGTAATTTATAATAGACTACTTATAATCTTTATTTTCTCCACTGACACTTATGGAATATTGTACATCAGGGCTGGTTCAGAAGTTATTTGTGCATGATCTGGGCCCAAACTGTAGCAGCAGTATTTGAACGAAGGAACTATGTGGGGACTCCAGGTTGCAAGTAATTAGATCTGTAAGAGGAGAAGAGTAATAGAATGTTGGGAAATTTCCAGAAAGGATTTGGTTGAGCAAGGAGCTTAGGATGACAAGGCAATGCAGGCTAAAATACCTTGGGCATCAGTGGGTCCCCTTGAAGCAGGAATAGACACAAATTGCAAATAGAGAATTTCTCATGTTACCTCTGACCTTCTGAAAGTGAAAATGACAGCCATGTTGGAGCATTGGGCCCTTTGCTGGTTGTAGAGCCTTGGCAAATGCTGGCCTACACTGGGAGATACCAAGGACACATGGGCTGGGGAGACGGAGAAGATGGCAAAGAACTGTGATGAACATTATGTTGTCGAAGGCTTTCACGGCCAGAGTTCATTAGCTGTTGTAAATTTTCCGGGCTGTATGGCCGTGTAGGACCTGATGTTTCGCCAGTAGCTGTGACTGGCATCCTCAGAGGTATAACACAGAAAGACAGAGTACAACAGCTAATGTGATTAACATTACTTGGATTTTTTTCCTCTTAGTGGCCTACTGTAGGGTGATAATATTGAAAAAATGGTATTTAGCAGAGATAAAATAGTCCAGCAGAGCCAGAGTAAAATAATTCAGACTGAGAGTCCATGTGTGATTAAAATATAAAGTTTTTACTAAATTCTAGCATGGGAAGGGTAACTGGGATGAAAATAACAACAGAGCAAAATCTACTACATCCTTACTCTACAAAGACAAAACTAGAAGAGAGAGAGAGTATGGCTACTCTTCTTGTTCTTCAGAACACCAAACAAAGACGGGAAGAGAAGCCATAAAATGCTAATACACCTTGACACTTTAGTCCCAATCAAATTCCTAGATCAGGGAGAAAATTCCCGGGCATTCTATATCTAAAGAACATTGGTTACATGAGAAACACGTGACTTCCTGTGAGTAACATAAACAAACATTTAACCCCAAATATACTGAGTGTTTTCAACTTGTAATACCCAACACCTACCTCATTCTCAAGACTTTCAGTCAAGAAGATACCTCCATTAACTTAAGCAATTCAACCTACCAACTTTAGACTATTTGAAGTTGTTATCTGTCTTATCATCCTCTTTGCTGTATTAGCTACTGTCTAAAATAGATGACAGGAATCTTTCACCATTGAGAGCTTTACCCCTTCCCTTTCTGGAATCCCACTGATCTCTCAGATGCCATATTTGAACATGGACTAATGGTGAGGTCATCACTATTCATCCACAACTTGACATGTCTCTCTCTCTCTCCCCCCAGCTCCCCCAGCTCACACAACCACCTCTAAAAGGGTGCCTTCATTTCTTGCCTGAAGTGGGAAAGTCTTCTCCCATTTGGTCATCCCAATCCAGACTGCGGACCTTCTATCCCTCTGCTAGGAGCTGATTGGACCACTGTTTTCCCCTTCAGCTCCCCCTTATCTCCAGACCATGAGCAAAATGGTCATCTGATGCTAGAAAACGTGTTAGCTTCCAGAAGCCTGTGATGATATCTTTCTTGTAGATTTCAGGGAGTGTGCGTAGGGGCTGTCTGTTTGTTGGCTGTGTAAGAAAGATTGCTTAAATTTTTGATTGAGCTTTGAATTTGCCTTTTCCTGTTTCCCCTGATCTCTTTGTACTTTAATTGCGTACATGGAAATTCTCATTCGCCTGTTGTCTGGTAAAGTTGTCAGCCTGGGAAAATCCTCATTCCCTGCCTGACTTTTTTCTTCATGTTACAAAAAGAGTTGGGGAAGGGAGATCAGGAAGGCCACCCAGAAGGCTGCTGAGTGTAGGTTTCTCGCTTGCTGAGCCTCTCCTCCCCAAGCAGCCCCCCCTCACCCCTCCTGTGGGCTCCTGCTGCTGACGGAGAAAGGGCCCATTAAGAAAGGAGACGGCTACTGTGGATCATAAGGAACAATTGACTGGACCAGCCATGTACGTCAGGATGGCTCTTACCAGTCATGGGGATACAGTGGGAAAGGGCGGCCAGCCTGTACAATGCAGCCCTCTTGCTGAGCTCCTGCTGCCTGTCATACTCTCATGGGGAAGGAGAGGGGGGGCCCTGAGTCATCTAGTCCACCCTCCCTTTTCTTGCTATCTGTTTTTCCCCTCTGGGCTTTGTAGAGTGCCTGGCAGAAGGTGGAGAGAGTGCTTCCTTGCACGGAGGGAGGGAGACTGGTGCCGTCTCGGCATCTTCCATGGTCAGGTATTTCTGCCTGACTATTTTATTTATTTATTTAGAACAGTTTTATGTTGCCTTTCCACCCGATCAGGGTCCACAAAGTGATGGCCATAAAAATAATAATCAAGCACTTAAAGAATCAAAATACAGTTAAAATGTAAAATTCAATTAAAAACCCATAAACAAACACCACTAGAAAGAGTTCAGTACCCGTTATTGGGGGTATACTAGATGAAACAAAATGTCTTCACATGCTGGCGAAAAGACACTGATAGAGGGAGACAGACCAACCTCCCTGGGGAGGGAGTTCCAAAGTGTTGTGCCATGAGAGGGATGGCCCTTTCTTGGGTTGCCACCTGCCCAGCCTTAGATGGTGGGGAAACCAAAGAAGGGCCTCTGCGGATGACTGGGGTGATTGCATAGGCTCCTATGGGAGAAGGCGGTCCTTTAGGTCACACCTTTGTTTTGTCAGGATTAGGTTCAGCTTGTTAGCCCTCTTTCATTCCAGTACTGTTTCCAGGCACCTCTGCATGATTTCCACAACCTCCCTGAGATCTGCTGGTAGTGTGAGGGAGAGCTGAGTGTCATCTGCACATCTGTGGTGATTCAGCCCAGATCTCCAGTTCACCTCTCCCAGTGACTTTACATAAATGTTGAAAAGCATGGGGGACAAGGAAGAACCTTGGGGAACCTCATAGGTGAAAAGCCAAGAGGCAGAGTAGCAGGCCCCCAACACCATACCCGGAAACCTACCCCCGGGGTAAGACTGGAACCACAGCAGAACAGTACCTCCCAGTCCTGAAAGGTGATCCTGAAGGATACCATGCTCAATGGTATCAAAAGCTGCTGAGAAGTCCCGGAGAATTAACAGGGTCGCGCTCCCCTGACCATCTCCTGGTGCATGTCATCCACCAAGGCAACCAAGGTAATCTAAAACCAGATTTGAACAGATCTAAACAATCTGCTTCATTCAGGAATCTCTGAAATTGACTAGCCACCACTCATTCAGTCATCTTGCTCAAAAACGGTACTTCTGAGAATGGACAGTGTTTATTCAACTCCTTGGTCCAGAGTAGGTTTCTTTAGGAGTGGACACATCACTGCCCACATCAAGGCAGGGGTGACCACCATGTCTCTCAGGGAGGTATTTACTATCTCCCGGACCCAGTCCAGATTTAATAAGCCAGGGGTCATACAAACAGGTGGCAGGTCTGAAACTGCCCAGAATCTTGTCCACATCCTTAGGCTGCACAAGCTGAAAGGTATCCCACAGAACTGGGCACCCTGGGGCCATCCGATCCTGTTGCTGCTAATGTAGAATCCATGTTGGAATGGATGCAAGAGATTTTATCCACAAAGTGCTTAGCAAAATGATGACAGTGGGCTGCAGAGTAGTCCACTTCCTCCCATTGGCCAGAACCCAATAACCCCCAGCCTAGGTTTTATAACACAGTCCTCTTGCTAAGGATAACACCGGAGGGCTTCAGCCCTATGGTCTGTTTCTCTGGCAGGGGACTCCAGTGGCTGGTGGGACCCTGTTGTTCGTTTTGATGCTTGGGACTGGGTTGTAGGAAATCCCTTCTTGGAAGCAGTAGTTATGCACCATGTATATTGGTTAATCCGCGATCCAGCTGTCTGCAGTCTGTGAAGGTATGGCAGTGGGAGGAATATTGGTGAGGAAGACATTATGGTACTCCTTGCATGTCTAATCTCTGTCCCATCGAGGGAAATCTCTCTCTCTCTCTCTCCCCCTCCCCCCCTCTCTCTATGCCAGCATCATCTCTTTCTTAATGTACTTCATATAACCTTGTGAATTTCTTAAAAATTGAGGAAATTAATAAACACAAAGTATATTTTGAATAGAATCAAGATTGCAGTACACGTTATCCCAACAAATTACAGGGTGTCCATACTCAGTGGGTGCTGGTTCCCAAAGAATTGTGGAGTCAGTACGTACAGCAGAGCTCAAATGAGGAGAGAACATATGGAACTCAGCACGGTGTGACATTTTAAAAAAATGCTTTCTACTTTCCCTAACTTGTAGTAGAGTACTAAATAGGGAGCAAAGGAGGTTTCTGCATTTCCACAGTTCCTTAAGTTGTATACTGCCCATTTCTATGCAAGTGTGGTATCTGAAAGATATTTTTTTTTCTGGCTTCACTTGAAGGTCGTAGAGAGAATAAAATGCCCATCCTGATTTCCAAGATTTTTAAAGGGCTGGCTGCAGATCAAACCGAGGCACTCTTCGTAGGAGATGCCATCCTTTCTGTCAATGGCGCTGACCTCTCCGATGCTACGCATGATGAGGCAGTTCAGGCCCTCAAGAAGACTGGCAAGGAAGTGATTTTGGAAGGTAAGCTGCTTGTTTGTTATGATGTCTGACGTGATGCAGAAGGGGTTAAAATGTGCTAGCAGTTTTGCTCCTTCCCAGTCCAAGCCACAAGTTTCTGATACTGTGGCTTGCTGCCTCAGTCTGTTTTGTTGTGGAGCCGTAGATACCAGCTGCTTTGCAATGTGGAGACATCCAAGAACACCCTGCTTTTGTAACATTTTGTCTACGTTGGCAGCTTGCCACCAGCCTCTTGAATGGACCTCATTTCCATGCAGATTTTGCTCACTGATTTCAGTAAAAATACATGAATGCTGTGCTGTCCTATCTGCTCATCTTTAGAACTGGATATTCATGCTTTTATCTTTCTTAACAACTTAATTGCAGGTACAAGTTCTGTGATTCCCCCCATACAATAAAAATCTGCCAACTCAACATTTTTGCAAGAATGGGTAACTTTAGGCTTTGTCTCAAGTTATACTGAGATGCAGCCTTTGTTCAGGATGGAATTCCAAATTTAGCTCTGGAGTCACCCGGCCATTGCAGATACATTTCTTTTTCATTTTGTGATGATTTGGATCCTGTTGTTGCAGTCTAGGTCTGCACAATGAATGCCATTTCAGACAGGCAAGGACTTGGAGCGACAGGGAGAGTCAATTTTTAAGGTAAAGTGATGCCAGACCAGGAATGTCTGGAACACTTTCAAGTATGGCAAGACGTAGGAAGACAGACTCAGAAATCAGTATTCTAGCTGCTGACCTGAACTCCTGAGTAATGGGAAGGTTAACTTTGCAATGGATATTCAGCTGAGGTGTGATTGTCCAATAATGGTAGGTTGGATTGTTTGTTCTTGACATCTACAATTGTCTAGTAATGCTTTATTGATCAGAAAATCTGTAATTGGCTGCTGAGAAGTGTTTCTGGAGAGACAAGAGATACTTTGGAGTGTAATAATGGCTGTGCTTTTCAAATGAATCAGTCTGCCTTTCTTGTCAAGGAAGAGAATGAGTCTGCCGTTGCCTTCATTTCTTCAGAGTCCTGAGGAGACCCAGACAGGCTGTACATCATATTCAGAGAAGATGTGAGTTGGCACAAACAGTTACAAGCATCTAAAAGACAAATTTAGTACTGCCTCAAATAGTCACTGCCTTGCCATCTACCTCTTTCTGCTGGATAAATAATTGTTCTGCTACTTCTGTCTTGGGGGGGGCTTTAATGAAAAAATTGTGAAGACACTGAGCGCATTGAAACTTTCATTACAACGTGTATATTTGTGGAATACAGCTGGGATGAGGGGATTTTAGGAAGACTGGGGCCAGTTTGGTATAGTGGTTAAGTGTGTGGACTCTAATCTGGGAGAACCGGGTTTGATTTCCCACTCCTCCACTTGCAGCTTCTGGATGACCTTGGGCAAGCCATGGTTCTGTCAGAGCTGTTCTCTCAAGGACGGTTCTGGAAAGAGTTCTCTCAGCCCCACCCACCTCACAGGGTGTCTGTTGTGGGGAGGGGGAGGGAAAGGAGTCTGTAAGCCACTCTGAGACTCCGAGTGAAGGGCGGGGTAGTTTTTCTAAACTCAGACACTGTCCTTCCTTGAGGTTAAAAACAGCTTGCACTGGGGTGAAGCAAACCATATAAAGTCAGCTCATATATTATCCCTTGAATATACTCTACAGGGACCATTTTACTGAGGTCTAATTTTATTTCAGAATTGCTCATTAATCATTTCATTTGTGCAAACATGATTTAGAATCATTAACTCGTCCATTAACTACTGTGAGTTAGGACTGTTCCATTCCGGTTTTACAGATTGGAATCCTGGGGGTTTTGGCAGCACTGCTTTCTGTAACACAGAGCACCAGCTTTTAACTTATAGCATAGCGTTAACTTGCAGTTGTGGAATTCGCTGCCAGTGGATGCACAGACGTCTCTAAGTGGCTTAAAGCTGTTGGTGGGCACTGTGGTGCCTGTGGGCACCATGTTGGGGACCCATGATGACATAGGGAAAATACAACAAGCAAGAAAGGGAAGGGGGGGCTTCTGATCGCCATGGATGTTTTTTCTCTCTTCTAGGTGATCTTCTGCCTAGCTCTGGTTCTTTGGCCGTCAGCTGAAGAGCCTTAAACTCTCATGTGCAGAGAGGAGAGCAGTCTCAGTGAGATATTATTCAGCTGCTACTAACTAGTAGGGCCTTGAGGTCAAAGAGGAAATTAGACAGATTCATGGAGGAGAGGCATATCAATGGCTATGGTGAATAGCTATGGTGACTAGAGTGAACCAAAAACTGGAAAAAGGGGGGGGGGACTCAACCCAGGATATGACTACGAACCAAAAAGGGCTAACCTTGATGGAGGGACACATGTTCAGACCTGCAAAATCACTATTACCAGAATAAGTTGTGGAGGTGATATGGCTATACCTATGGCCCATTACTAATACCAGGAGTCCAATTATAAGTATACAAGGAAACAACATCCGGTTTAATTACATGTGTACTAAAACTCTGTAACAGGTCTTTGAATGTGTGTCTAGAATATATAGATAATAGTGACCACTGAGGAAGGCCCTTAGGGGCTGAAACGCGTTTGGTCTTCAGTTGTAAAGTATTTGCCCATCATATGTATGTATAGTGGATAAGCTTTTATAGTCTGATCTTAGACAAAGTAATTTTTAATCAGGAAAGTTTTAACATGTGTACACCTTAATAAATATTTGTACTTTTATATATATGGTTTAGCTTAGCCCTTTTTGGTTCGTAGACTAAAGTGAACCTCCACATGCAGAGACAGCTGACCTTGGGGGGTTATGTGAGCCAGGAATCCCCAACCTTGTTGAGTCTCTGGTCACTTTCAGGAATATTGGGCACAGATAATGGGTGCCATCACAAAATGGTTGCCATGGGAGGAGTGCAGTCAGCTATGGAATGGCTGCCATAGGGGTTAGGGCCAGTCACAAGACATTAGCAAGTCTGAAGTCCAGAATCCTATGATGGAAGAAGCTGTTTCTTGATGGGAGTTCTCTGCAGACACAAAAGTGATGATGATTCTGGGGCTCTTCTAAAATACCTCCATGCTGTTTTGAGCCTTGCTGGGAAAATATATGTCCACACAGGCTTTTGCCAGTGGGAAGTAAAGGCAACCTGGGAATGAAGGTTTTCATTGGGAAGTGGGACGAGGAGACAGCATTACATGGCCCCCGTCTACCTTGAAATTGTGGCTCCAGAAGCTGCATAAATGGAATACAGAATTACATTTAACAACTCTCTACCTGCTTATACTTCACCATTTTACCGAAAAGATTTCATAACAGTCCATGCAATCAGCAGCTGTTTCTAGAACAGGGGAAATTGTGAATTTACCACATTATTCGCTTCACTGCCCTATAGCTGAAAATGCGAGGAATGGATTCCCCCCCTTAAAACTGTTGAAAGGGGCAATTTGTGGAAAATTGTCTTTCTGTTTTCAAATAACCATGAAGTTAGCCAGAAAGTGGCCACTTTTGTGTTAGCCAGCTGTTGTGGAATAATAATAAAAATAATAATGTTTTACGGATGGATGGTTCTTGATTGTATTTTGAGGCCAGTTGATTATGATTCTCTTCAATTTTATTTTTCCTATTTTGTCTTTATTTTGTGTCAGTTTTATTATGGTCTATGGCTAAACAAATCCTTTTGTTATTTCATTGGTGTCCTGCCTTTTCTATCTCATGGAACTCAAGTTACCTTTACGTAGGGTTCTCATCTAGGCAATGGCCAAACTTAGAGCTGTTTTACCTTTAGTAAGGTGACTGTATATCATATGACCTCCAGATATACTGTATATTCTCAAACATACACATAAAATACATTTTACAAAGATATACAGCAAGGGTCTCTTGGGTAAAGGAAACTAAATCTAGTAAGTGCTGTCTGAGGACTTTTCATTATCTGGTGGGAGTGGGTCGGGCACTGACAATGCAACCCTAAGCAGAGTTACAAGTTTCTAAGCCTGTTAACATCAATGGACTTAGAAGGATGTAACTCTGTTCAGGATTGCTCTGTTAATTCATCACCACTTCAGAAACATATCATGAGCTGGGAGGCAGCCCCAAATATGCTTGTTGTGTGTGTAACTAACATGATTTGCATTTCATTTTTTTGCATGTAGCCATGCATCAGTACAGATGGTTGTTCAACAGGTATTGTTCTTAAATGTGAGAGAGCTTGACTCAGTCCTGGAAGTGAGATACCAACTGGAAGAGTTAGTTCAGTGTTGCTCGAGTCTGTGTGGTTCTGAAGCTTGCTTCCCACTTACCCAATCCAAAGTGATTCTCTGGCAGATTTTCACAATCTGGCTCAGTTTTCACCATCCTGAATAGTTTGGTATCATACACAAACTCGCTCATCCTCAATTTATGAACAAATTAAATAGCACTGGTCCAGCATCAATCCTTGTGGGACCCTTTGCTTACTTGCCTGCCTCCATTGTGAGCATTGTGTGTTTATTCCTACTATCTGATTCCTGTCATTTGATCAATCTATAGTTCATAATGCATAAGAGGGGCTGTCCTTTTATCCATAACTGCTAAGCTTACTCAGAAACCTTTGGGAGTTCGGCCTTGTCAAAAGTCTTTTGGAAGTCCTAGAAAAGTCCCAGAAGAGCTTGGATGCCTCTAGTGCTAAAACTAGTGGACAGACGTCTTAGTTCTGCAGAATTATTTGATGTAATGGTTATAACCTTAGGCTAGGATTGGGGAGATTCAGTTCAAATCCATGTTCAGCCAAGAAGCTTGTTGGGTGATCTTAGGCCAGTTACTGACTCTCAGTCTACCTCAGTTCACAAAGCTCTTATGAGGATGAAAAGGAAGAGAACTGTGCACTCCACCTTGAACTCCTTGGTCAAACAGTGGGATGAACGTGTGATAGATCCCACAGAGATGTTATGGACTCTCAGAAGAAGTGTGTTTCCTTCTGCAACCATTCTTGTCTATTTTTGCCCCTCTCTTTAATTTGCAGGACATTTTCCTGCCATTACACTTCCTTTTCCAAACTGTGCTGAGTCCCGTCTGATTTTTGCTGAGTTCAGCCACTTCTCTTGATTAGTTCCTTTCTCTCTCTCTCTCTCTCTCTCTCTCTCTTCCCAAGAGCCACAGAACAACACACCATCATGTGGAATGTGCTTCTCTGCCCTGCTGATAATGTTGAGTTTTATAACCTAAAAGGAAACATGAAACCCCTTTCTCTTGGATCTTGTGAATATTTCCTCTTTAAGCTGAAAACTAGATACAACACCTCCTTTGTCTCTTTTTTATTTCATAGTAAAAAGAAAATAATTCAAGGGGGGGGGAAAACAACCCTGAAAGTAGTTTTTCATCCAAAGCCAAAGCAGACGAGTTCCATCCATGTAAACCTAAGAGGGCTGTTAATCAGAGATCAAGATGACTGGCGTTAAAAAAGTGCTTTGGCAATACCCAGTACACACAACAATAGATAACCCTGTGTTATCTGAACTTCAGCATGAGGATAACAGCTAGACAGAAGGTTTTTGAAAGGAGTAGACAAATACATGGAGGACAAATCTAGCAAAGGGTGAAACAAAATGTGACAAAAGACGATGAACTACCTTTTCCTCAGTGACTCCCCCTCCCCCGCAATGTTTGATTTGAGAACCACATGTGACGTGAAAGTTCTCTTTAGCCCTGGTAAGTATTTGGATGGGAGGCCACCAAGGAAGTCCAGGATTGCTACACAGAGGCAGGAAGTGGCAAACCACCTCTGAATGACTTGAAGACCCTACAGGGTTGTCATAATTTGGCTGTGATATGACAGCAAAAAAAAAAAAGTTCCCCATGGGAGAAATGGTGTGGGGAAAGAGCCACAGTGGTGTAGTGGAGAGAGTGCTGTACTAGGGGTGCATTCAGACGGGAAGCTAATCCCACCATTGGCCTGGCTTTAATTTGATCCAGATCTTTTTTATCCAGTGTTGCACGACCAGACCGCTCCCCTTACCGCGCGAGTACTCTGCGGTGGATTGTCTAGACGGCGTCCACCTGAAGGAGCCGCGCAGTCGGGTGTTTTTTTAATTCTGTTTGTGCATGCGCCTCTGCGCCTCAACGTGTACTTGTTTTTCCACACATGCACAGAATTTAATGGTCAAAGCACCGCCAGTGGTACCTCCCTCTAGGTACCTTTTTAATTAACACAGTTCATAAAATTCACAGGACATTCAGAAACACGACATTGTCCGGGATGTTTGAGCGGAGCTCTGCGGCTGTCACGTGTTTACCCGCTTATGCACATATCGCTAAGATTTTTTTAAAATGGTGGCCGTATAATAATAATAATAATAATAATAATAATAATAATACACTTTATTTTAATTGTACATAGTGCAACGAAATTAAAGATGCAATCATTTCGGTGAACCATACTCATATACACTGGAGTATGGAGTATGGCTCCCTGGCGGAGCTGAACGGGCTGATCACGGAAGCAGCACGTTTCCCAGATGTCACTGTCTGGTCATTCCCTTTAAATCCGCCAGGCACTCGTGCCTAGTGCGGATCTAAAGACCCATCTGATCAGGACCTAGGATCTGGAAGACCCAGGTGCAAATCTGCACTTTGCCATGGCAGCTCACTAGGGGACGTTGGGCCAGTCAGAAGCTTTCAGCCTAATCTATCTGACAGGCTGTTGTAAGGATAAAATGGAGAAGAGGGGGACGATATAAGTGGCTTTGGGTCTCCGTTGGGGATAAAGATAGTCTGTAATTGAAGGAAATAAAAATAATAAAATGAACAATTAAACACTATCTTCCCTGGTGCTGCTAGCTTCCCTGATTTAGTTAGAAGAGAAGAAGAAGAAGAGGAAGAGACTGGATTTATACCCCGCCCTTCACTTGGAGTCTCAGAGCGGCTTACAAACTCCTTTCCCTTTCCCTCCCCACAACAGACACCCTGTGAGGTGGGTGGGGCTGAAAGAACTCTGACACAAACTGCTCTTTGAGGAACAGCTGTGCCAGAGCTTGTGACTGACCCAAGGTCACATCAGCAGGTGCAAGTGCTAGATGGTACAAGACTCCGTTTCAACTTTCACATATTTCAAAGTCGATTTCCCCTAAATGTTGGAAGGGCTGATTTCAGATAAAGGGGGGGGGGGACAGGGGACACCAACAAGGATCTCCTGTGTGTCATGTATTTTGGCCCTCATACAGTAGAAGATGTGGCATCCCATCATTGGCTGTCATCAGAAGGGGCTTAACATATTTTGACAGCCTAGTCATTGGCTGGCACCAGAGGGGGCTAACTAGGCTAGCCAGTTTGGTGTAGTGGTTAAGAGCACGGACTCTAATCTGGGAGAACTGGATTTGATTCCCCACTCCTCTACATGCAGCTGCAGATGGTACAAGACTCCGTTTCAACTTTCACATATTTCAAAGTCGATTTCCCCTAAATGTTGGAAGGGCTGCGGATATGTAGGAACTTTCTTACACTCATGGTGGTCTTGTCCGCTCATAAAACAATTTTGGATTCAAATTGTTGGATAAATAAACAATATCGTAGCATTTTCAATCCCTTTTTCACCACTTATTTTATTGAATCTATGGGACGACACTCGAATCCCCAAGTATCGTCAGGATTTAATAGCCACATTACTAGTTGCCGCAAAAACGTTACTGGCTTCTAAATGGAAATCTGCACGAATTCCCACCTTACATGGAATTCAGTACGTCTTCTGAACAACAAGATGTTGGGGTTAAACTACAGCTTTTGTCTCCACATCCTATTGGTGAGGTTCTAAAAAGCAAGTGGATGGCCCCTGTCGGAATCAGAATGCTGGACTAGATGGATTGCTCCAGCAGAACTTCCCTCTGGTATGTCACAGGCAGAATGCCAGCAGGCTGCGGAAAAGAGACAGAAAGTCACACTCTGCCTATCTGGCCTGTGGGGAGCATTCCTCCCCAATCCCAGATATGACCACCTTCCCCCCCCTTTATACTCAAGTAGGGGCAGTTGAGCAGGACAGTTTTCATGTCTGTTTCCCCATTCTCCAATTTTATATTTTATGTTAGTAGGTGTAGACTGAGAACTGTTTCACAGACTGTAATTGTTCCTTGTTTCAGTATGTGAATATTTTAAGAGTTCAAAAGCAAGCATGGATACACATATTGATAAGTAAAAAGGGGAGAATTATTAAGTCAACCATTTAAAAGGATCAGGTCACAGAGGCATAACATCCAAATTGCAAGATTGTGGAGTTGGAACATCCCGAAATGGAACGGAAAAAGGTTTTTTTTTTAACCAAAAAATGGTCTCCTTTTGTTCAAAAAGTTATGGGCCACACGAATTTCTCAAAAATAGATGCGGCAAACCAACCTGATATTACTGATATTACTCTGATTCTTTCCAGTTAGATCTAACGTGTTAATTATTTCACTTTGTCTTGCTTGTTGACCTGTGTGAATTATAGCTATGACAATGTAATTCTTAGTTTATTTATGTTAACTTTATATATATGGATCTTGTTTATTGTGTATTGTACATTGTAAAAGTTTGGCATTTTTTCTTGAATAAAAGTTTAACGTTTTAAAAAAAAACATCAGCAGGTGCAAGTGGAGGAGTGGGGAATCAAACCCGGTTCTCCCAGATTAGAGTCAGCACACTTGTCTACTACACCAAACTTGCTCCATATGGCTGCTTTCAGATAAAGGGGGGGGGGACAGGGGACACCAACAAGGATCTCCTGTGTGTCATGTATTTTGGCCCTCATACAGTAGAAGATGTGGTCAGTCTGCAGCTGGAATACTGTGTGCAGTTCTGGAGGCCTCACTTCAAAATGAAAGTGGACAGAATGGAGCAGGTGCAGAACAGAACAGCAAGGATGATCAAGGGCCTGGAGGCCAATCCCTATGAGGAAAGGCTGAGGGAGTTGGGAATGTTCAGTCTGGAGAAGAGGAGGCTGAGGGGGGACATGTTTGTTCTCTTTAAGTATCTGAAAGGCTGTCACTTAGAGGAGGTCAGGGACCTGTTCCTGTTGGCAGCAGAGGATAGGACTCATAATAATGGGTTTAAATTATGGACAGGAAGATACCAGCTGAGTATTAGGAATTTATTTATTTTTTTACAGTAAGAGTAGCTCAGCAGTGGAATCGGCTGCCTAGGGAGGTGGTGGTGAGCTCCACCTCACTGGCAGTCCTTAAGCAGCAACTGGAGAAACACCTGTCAGGGATGCCTTAGGCTGATCCTGCATTGAGCAGGGGGTTGGACTAGGTGGCCTGTATGATTCTATGATATGAAAGACCTCTGCCAGAGACCTAAAGAGCTGCTGCCATATAGGGCAGTGTGTACAAACCTTGATAGGCTAGTGGTCCTACTCAGCATGAGGCTTCATATGTTTATGTGATTTTTTTATATCTGAAATTGCTTCTAACTTTTTATGTCAGAGAGAAGGCTAGGCTGAACTGGGTCCCTGACATGCCGATTGTCTACACGTAGAGAGAGTTGTTTTCTTTTGATGAGGAGCATTCAGACAGGCATTCCCTCACCTGAGCTGCAAGCAGTTTTAGGTTTGGTGCAGCTCAGCTATTTCCTTTCTGCAGGCACTTCACATGTATCCACTAGTCATTTTTTTGCCTACATTCCTGAATACAAAAGAGTTCAACGTAGGCTCTGTCTGATTGTTTGACAGCTATCACACACACACCGTCCTTTAACCCACATATTAAAAAGTGAAAACAACTAGGCAGGTCCATTATTTTTTTCCCTGATAGTATATGTAAATATTACAAAGCAACATTTAACTTTTAAATCTGAGCTATAGAGTTGAGTATTTTTAGATCTATATATACTAACTTTAACTGAGTGGCAGCTTCAATCATGCACTGTTTATCTTAACATCGCTGAGGACGGTAGTTCTGGCAAGAAGCTCTCGCTTGATGTAAGCTTGCAGTTTAATAAACGGAAGCCAGCTCTCTTGTTGTTAGAAGAGGAGACCAGGTTGAATGTTTTCTTTGATCCAGATTATAGTCATGTCCCAGGACTAAAATATTCTCCACAAACAAACAGGTCTGTCCTTAACTCTCTACCTTGCTTTACAGTTTATTCTCAGAGAGAGCAGGCTAGTCATCTGAAGCTTTAATCCACCAGCTGAAGCCTGCAGCTCTACTTTGTAATGTTGACTGTCTCTCCACTTGTTTCCTGGTTGGGAAACAGAAATGCCTTATTTCTTCCTTCAAATATCCTCCATATTGCAGGGGACAAACTTTGCTACGCTATCTGTTTATTATATCTCAATACTTCCTTTGTTATTTCAAAAAGGAACCCATTTTGATCATTTGTGACCCCTGCCACACGGGGGGAGAAAGCACGGCCGAAGTGCGGCTTTTTAGAGCCGCACCAAAAGAGACACGCGGCGGCGGGATCACATAGATCCCCTGAGCCGCCGCGCAGTTCCTCCCCGGCACGATCAGATGCTGGGGGGAAGCCACTGAAGGGAGAGTGAGGCAGCCGAACTGCGCATGTGTGCGCATGCGCAGTTCGGCCGGGAGCCTGGATTGCTCCTGAAGACAGGCAATCCAGCGGCCACGCTTGCTGCGCGTTGCAGGTAAGTCCTGCTCTTTAGCAGGTTCTTTTTTCATCCGCATTACCGGCCTGAAGGGACAGATCGGGGATGGGTGCACGCCGATTCCCAGATGTTGTGGTGTGCTCGCACCCGTTTGCTGCACCCCCGATCCGTCCCTCTTCCGGGCCAAAACCTCCCATGTGACCGGGGCCTGTGATGCACAAATGGGAAAAATCCCCAGAATTTTATAAATCCACCAAGTTCTTCTCTACAGCACTATTACTAGTTTGTGAAGAGGAAAATGGGTCAGCCTTGCTATTAAGGACTGCTTTTCTAAAATATTAGTCGGCAGGCCTGCCCTGTGAGCCCCTGATGTTATGGCTAACTGTACTGTTTCAAAGCAATTTCCATAAAAGTGTTTCATGGGCTATTAGCCCACTCATATGATACAAAATCTACTTGTCTCTAATCACAATAATTGCCTGAAATTTCTCCATTCTCAGGCCCATTGTGTACGCCCACAGCTTGATAGCCCTGACAACATTGCACATAATCAGGACATGTGGCTGAAGTAGAGTGTTTTGGACTCAGGAGCTAGAGCAGCAGGAGCTGCAAGATCAAAGCATGTGACAGAAGCAGACACAGTGGTGTGAATCAGCCTTCAGCACCATTGTGCATAACTCAGTTAAAAGAGTAAGTGGTTGCGTTTTGTAGATCAGAACATGGCCGCTGAAATGAGTCTAAGTTAAGGCCAAGGAGCTTCTTTCAGCTACTATCAAGGCAAAGATCAGGATGGGTAGCTGTGTTGGTCTGTCTGTAGCAGGGGTGTGCATTCGGCATAAACCAAACAAAAAAAATACCCCCAAAATACCTTATTGGTATTTTTCAGGTATTATTTAAGCCGAATATAGATCTGCATTTGGCTACTGGTATAGCTGAGTCTGGAAAAAGCCTCTCTCTTTTTGCTTTTATTCTATTCAGCTTTAATGTGAGTCAGTTCCAGCCCAGGTGGTGCAGAGCTAGCTGGCTTCTCTTGCAGCTAAGTTTAAACTGAGCTGCAAGAGGAGCCAGCCCAGGATTGGCCGGGGCGGCAGGAGCTTTCAGCTCCATGCTGCCTCAGCTGATCCTCTCTTGCAGCTCAGAGCAAGAGGAGCCAGGCCAGGATCAGCCGGGGGGCAGGCGGGATGGCTTCGTACCATCCCAGCCAATCTAGGCTTTGGAGTTCACTCAGAAAGTGATTAAAGGGACTGCAATCCCTTTAAATGCCTTTCCCTCTCCATTGGTTTCAATGGAAAATGCAGGCACCTTCTTTGGGGGGCCACAGAATGGGACCCCCTGGTCCAATCTTTTTGAGACTTGGGGGGGGGGGTTGATGAGAGGCACCAGCAGCTATGCTGCAAATTTGGTGCATCTGCCTTAAAAAAAGCCCTCCCAGAGCCCCAGATAACCCAGATCAATTCTCCATTACACCTTATGGGGACCAATGGAGCCGGAAAAAGATTGGGCTTCCTGAATCCGAATACAATACCAGTATTAGGATTCAGGAATATTGGGAAATACCAATATTTTTCAAGGTCAAATATACCCAAACCCAAAAAATACCAGAGTTTGGGGTTTTTTGCACACCCATAGTCTGTAGCAGTGGAAAAGAGCAAGAGTCCAGTAGCATCTTAAAAACCAACAAAATTTGTGGCAGGGTATAAGCTTTCATGAGCTTTCACTGAAGAAGTGAGCAGTGACTCACAAAAGCTCATACCCTGCCACAAATTTTGTTAGTCTTTTAGGTGCTACTGGACTCTTGCTCTTTTCTACTATTAAGGCAAAGTTGCACATATAAAATTGCTAGAGTTACCTCAGCAGGCGTCCTGCCATCTGCTGTTTATAGGCTCTTCTTTGATTAGTCTCTAGTCTGTTTTGTACATATACTAGCCTGATACCTGTGCTTCACTACAGTATTTAAGTTCTGTAAATCCAGTTATAATACTGTTGATGTGAAGTTTGAAATGTAACATTTGTTGTAGGAATTCTAATGGAGAAGACTGTAGTGTAAAAAATGAAGTCAGACATACGTACTGTTTTTTCTCTACTAAAGAACCTAATACAGGAAACCACTTTTCTACAAATTTGGGGTATATTTCCATAGTGGGTGGGAGTGTGGCTAAAGCCACTGGAGAGGCTGGGCCAGCAGCATTGCTAAGGTGATCCTGCTGGGGCGGCCTCCCTCATGGATTAAAATATCCAGGCCCTGCTCCGACAAACACCTGCCTGTCTGGTGTGTGTGGGGGGATTGTGTTTAAAGGCATCGGGAAGGATGGGCCAGCAGCAGTGCTAAGGCAGTCCTGCTGAGCAAGCCTCCACGATGGCTTTAAGGACTCTGTGCCCCTTCCAACCCTTAGGGGTCAGATTTCTAAAAATCCGTTCTTAGTGAGCATCTACATCATTGTAGGAATGCTCTCCTTGAATTTTGTGTTTCTAGGTCCAGGGGTTTGGCCTGGGCCTTGATTTTATGATGAAGGGACTTTCTTTCATATATATAGAGAGAAGAAGGGATCCCCCCCCCCTTAAGTATAACTGCAACCTGGAAGGCAGAATACACAGAAAGGGGGGAGTGGGAGGGTGGGAGTGACAAAATCTGACTTGAACAGCTGCTTTATGCTCTGTTTGAATAGCAGTGTTGTAGTGTCGCAGCATTCCTCTGCATTCATGCCAGGGCATCAAGTATAGTAATGTGGCTATTGTGCTAGAGCCTTTAGGCTGCTGATATTTCCAGCCTATACTGATCAAATAGGAGCCTGTTGCAGCTTGTGCTGCAGGAGAGATGTAGCAGGGTGGACCATTTGCCAGCTCAGCAACTCAGCATTGCTATCTAACTGGCTCAGTAGAGTTGCCATCTGGCCTCTTGAAAACTCTTAAGATGGGCATTTTGCCTCCTGGCCTAAAAAGAAAGAAAGAAAAGTTCACCCAACTTTTCATTCCCAGTCTTAGTTAATGGCACCATTTAAAATGTGCATATATTTAAATGACAATGCATGAACAAGTGACACACCCTTCCTCCACCATTCTGGGATGAGTAGCAGCTACTGTGACATAAACAAGGAAGCACTAGCCATGACCCTGAATTCTTAGATCATGCGGGCCCTATTTTGACATGGATCGACTGGGTAAAAAGGAGTCTAGGCTACAGGAAGCAAAACTTCTCTTTTCTTCTTTCAAAAGCTATTGGATTGAATCCAGAGGTTTTGTAGCACTAACAGTGGAGCCTTCCACAGGTGCATGGAGCCTTGGAGTTCAGCAGAAGAGGCACAGAAGGCTCCTTGCACTGGTAGAAGGCACCCACTCTTTTTGGAACAGAACCCTTGGAGACAATCCGAGAGCTTTAGAAAGAGGAGAAAGTACTTTAAGGGAGGGTTTACGTCCCATCTCTCGTGTCCCATTGTTGCTTCTGAGTTTTTGAAATAGCATAAACCTTTGAAAACTGGTTTCCAAAGTCAAAAGTTGGAGAAGTTACACACCATGAGCAGCAATCACTTTTAAAATGGTGAAAGGCGGAGTGTAGATCCAGAGAACTGTCCTCAGTCTTAGGTTCCTCTGAAGCTGATTTGAACCATGTGACTTGAGTCAGTGTTGCTTTGAAAAGGAGCCTCTTCCCCCTGAATGGTCCCTTCCCGTCTTTCTCTGAAATGCTATCCTAATTTGGGCACAGGAAGATTCTCCTTGAATTTTGTTTTAAGCCTGCTTTGCTGGCTCCTGTGCCAGCCGCACGTTTTTTCAATTAGCACTGAGTTTTCCAGATGCATCCGAGATCTCGGCGTGTCCAAAATGATATGCACTAAGCAGAAAAATAAGGCTGAGTCAGCTCTCTCTGCAATGTTAATTATGTCAGCCCACACACCATGGAGCCTGACCTCTAAGAACAGCCTCTGTGCCTGTCACGAACTGACTTCCCCTGCCATAATCAAAGCAGCAGTTCTGCTAATAAAATGTACATCAGTGTTGTTCGATTTATGTTCAAGATTGCCTCTATTATCACTGAGCTCTCCTTGCTTTCTAAGGGTACCGCTTTGCCAGAGCTATTCGAGGTGGAGGATGCCAGCTGATAATGAGCACCAAGGAAATGCTGTGGTGTGATATTCCTTTGTAGTGTGTTATCACATGCTCCCAGCATCTCACAGAAGAGAACAGGAACACACTTGCAATATCCCTGTTCTCATGGCAAGGATCACTACCCAAGATCTGCCACCACTGAACTTTGCTAAAGGATCTACTTGTTTGTGGTGTGCTGTTTTATTTATTTATTTTATTATTACATTTACTAGCAGAAAAGCCCGTTGTGAAACCGATACAACGGGATCTAGAAAGATGTGGTCTGTAACGAACGCATAGGCTGGATGGTGGTAAGGTAAACAGTAGTGGGTGAGGGTGGGAGGGGGGTGGGGGAACGGGGGCGGCGGCCAGAGGCCTCTGCATCCCGTTGCTGACCCTGGAGTGAGTGGGGGGGAAGGGACTCGGCCTCCAGTTGCCAGCCCAGGAGTGGGTGGTGGGGGAGGGGAAGGGAGCGGGCGACCGGAGGCTTCTGCCTCCTGTCTCTGGTCCTGGAGTGGGGGGTGGAAACGGACCCGGTGGCCGGAGGCTTGCACCTCCAGTCACCGGCCCTGGAGTGTGTGGGGTTGGGTGGGGGGAAATGGACCCGGCGGCTGGATGTCGGCCCTGGAGTGGGGTGGGGGTTGGAGGGAAAACGGGCCCTGCGGCCGGAGGCCTCTGCCTCGCCGGCCCTGGTGTTGGGGTGGTGGTGGGAGGGGAAGGGACGATGTGGCCGGAGGCTTCTGCCTCACCGGGCCTGGTGGACCCTGGCCATCTAGGGCTTTAAAGGTGAGTACCAGCACCTCGAAGTGAATCCAGTACGCTATTGGCAGCAAGTGCAGTGCTTTCAGCACAGGTCGGATGTGCTCCCGTCTAGGGAGACACATCAACAGCCTGGCCGCGGCATTCTGCACTAGCTGCAGCCTCCGGATTTGCGACAGGGGCAGCCCCATGTAGAGAGCATTACAGTAGTCTAGCCTCGAGGTGACCATCGCATGAATCACTGTAGCCAGGTCGTCCTGGTTGAGGAAGGGGGCCAACTGCCATACCAGCCGAAGATGGTAAAAGGCTGACTTGGCAGTGGCCACTACCTGGGCCTCCATTGTTAAGGAGGGATCCAGGAGCACTCCCAAACTCCTAACCACTGATGCAGGCACCAATGGCGCCCCATTGAAGATCAGAAGCGGGAGTCCCTACCCCAGACCGCTCCAACTCAGGCACAGGACCTCCGTCTTCGCTGGATTTAGCTTCAGCCGGCTCAACCTGAACCAACCAGCCACGGCATACTCTGCCATAGCAACAGAACCGAGTTAAGTCCCAGCAGCCACAACACATGGAATGTGAGACAGTGCACCGCATGGTACCTGAGAGTTCATGCACATGCATTTCCATGCAGATGTCCTAGACACAAAATGCATCCACTCCCCACTCAAATTCAGGTTTAATTTCCCGGAATCCTTGGATGGGTCTGATTGATCCACACCTTACAAAGTAAACAGGTTGGTCTCATGTCCCTACCGTATGTAGCAGTCAGGTGTGAATTGCAGGTTCTCCTCAGTTCCTGCATGTGAGGTGCATGATATGTTGTTGGACAGCAGCACACATGGAGAAGGGGTTTCATCCCCACCATGCCATTTTCCCAACCTGAAATGGTCCAGAAGGATGCTGTGTGACCCACTGAAGAAAAGCATGTGAGTACCAGGGAATCCAGGACCAATTTACACTCTCCAGGATCACTACAGGTTGGGAAAATGGGATGTGTGTATGAAGGCTTTCTTCATATACCATTTACCCAACACACACCCCACTCCCGTGATTGGCTATTTACAGTGTAAGAGTCCATCATAGGTCAACCTTCGGATCTGGGCAAACCTATTAGTCCGCACTAGGATCCGAGTCGGCTATTGTTCTAAATCCTGCAGGTACGCTAGACCGAATGGCTTCCTTAGCGCTACATGTCCAGACATGTCCGTATCCACGGCTAATTTTGGGCAGGAACGCACAGGAACGGAGTTCTGGCTGGCTTCAGAGTTGGCCACACCCACTACAGCCAAAACCTCTGCACATGCGTGGCTACAGAGGGAAGGCCTGGAGAGCGACACCCCCACGGTGACTCTGAGGTGGGCAGGCCTGGGGGGCCCTGGAAGGATCGGGGAGGCAGTTAAATGCCTCCCCGTGCCTCCCCTGGCCTGTCTAAGGGCCGGCTTGCCCGGGCTCCCTGCAGTCGCAGGGCGCCCCAGCAAGCCAAAGGAAGGCATGGGATGTGGCCTAATATGCTAATGAGCTGTGCTGTCAGGGGTGTGG
>NW_015175358.1:2938698-2983634 GCF_001447785.1 Gekko japonicus
GTTGGACAGCAGCACACATGGAGAAGGGGTTTCATCCCCACCATGCCATTTTCCCAACCTGAAATGGTCCAGAAGGATGCTGTGTGACCCACTGAAGAAAAGCATGTGAGTACCAGGGAATCCAGGACCAATTTACACTCTCCAGGATCACTACAGGTTGGGAAAATGGGATGTGTGCTTTCTTCATATACCATTTACCCAACACACACCCCACTCCCGTGATTGGCTATTTACAGTGTAAGAGTCCATCATAGGTCAACCTTCGGATCTGGGCAAACCCATTGGACTGCACTAGGATCCGAGTCGGCTATTGTTCTAAATCCTGAAGGTGCGCTAGACCGAAAGGCTTCCTTAGCGCTACATGTCCAGACATGTCCGTATCCACGGCTAATTTTTGGCAGGAACGCACAGGAACGGAGTTCTGGCTGGCTTCAGAGTTGGCCACACCCACTACAGCCAAAACCTCTGCACATGTGTGGCTACAGAGGGAAGGCCTGGAGAGCGACACCCCCACGGCGACTCTAAGATGGGTGGGCCTGGGGCCCCTGGAAGGATCGGGGAGGCAGTGAAATGCCTCCCCATGCCTCCCCTGGCCTGTCTAAGGGCCGGCTTGCCCGGGCTCCCTGCAGTCGTAGGGCGCCCCAGCAAGCCAAAGGAAGGCACGGGATGTGGCCTAATATGCTAATGAGCTGTGCTGTCAGGGATGTGGTCTAATATGCTAATGAGTTACTGCTGTTGGGTGTGACCTATTATGCTAATGAGTTCCTGCTGGGCTTTTTCTACAAAAAAAGCCCTGTCCATATCAATGCATAACATAGGGAGAGCTGCATTGTGTGTGTTACATTATCTGTTGTCTCACCTAGACCAGCTGAAGCACATGGTTTCTGTCCTGATCATTATTGTCTCTGTTACTTCACTTTCCTTATTAAAACTACCTGACAGAAGATTTTTTATGTTGTGATACGTCACTCTTACCTGTTTATTTTGCCTCTACCGGCTTTTCTCTCATCTACATTGTTCAAACTTGTTAGTGATAGTTCAAACTTGATTGTTCAAACTTAAGCCAAAGACTCTTGTTGCATTCAATCATCATTATACTCCAGAGTTGTCTTTCTACAAAATGACATGCTTCCAACCACTTTTTGTCTTCTGTTAGAGGAGGTGAGTAATCTTCCAGTGGCTGCTAAGGGTGTGTCTGTAATTAATTAATTAAAATATTTCTGTTCTGCTTTCCTCTTATCTCAAAATTGTTTGAGGAAAATTGTGTTTGATAAATTTTTGTAACAGCCTCGTATTTTGTCCTGTTTTGGCTATTTATACCAAAATTGTAAACAAAAAGGACGCCAAGCAGTGAATATGAAAATCCCAAATATGTTCTTACAACCCTCCAATTTACAGAAATCTTTATGTACAATACATAAATAAATATACAAAAATGTTGTGGTCAATAACAAATATATACCAAGACTTGTATCAGATGTTTAGACATAAGGGTTTGTTGCCAAGTGGCCATCTCATTAATTCAGAGTTGAAGAAGCCAAAAACTTACATGACACGAATATAAGAAAACAACTGCATCATATTAATTACCTAAGATGTGACATTTAATATTAAATATTAGTAATGGTTTCATTATCTCCTAACTGAGCATAAACTGCAAACATACAGGGATGTTAATACAAGGGTAACCTCCCAAACTCCTCCAAAGAGCCCCCCCCCAGACGCCCAGCTCCTTCCTCCAACCTTTTTTGGTGTATCAATATCTTAGAAAGCCAAAGGAGAGGCTGTTTCAATTTCTAAGGTGAAATCAGCATATGCTACACTGAAATGCATTTTTAAATGTTGCTCTACCTTATGTGAATTTGTGTTTTTTAAAAATCATTTTTTAGCAAACATAATTTTGAATTTTGTCTTGGATATTCAATAGTTCTTACCTAACCCTATAGAAACCTCCATTGCCTTGACCCCAGTTTGTTCCCAGTACATTTGTTGAAGGTAAATGTGGGTTGTTTCAGAGCCTCCTGACATAATAGCCCTGATCACAAGTTTCAGTGAACACACATATAATTTATGTACAGTGTACACTTGATTTTTCTTCATCCATGCATTGAGATACACACACACACAGTGCATGAACATGTGATTTAAGCCTCACATCTATCCAGATACAGGTCCCTGGTTTAGAGTTACCAGCTCTGGTTTGGGAAATTCCTGGAGACTTCAGGAGTGGAGCCTGAGGAGGGTAGGATTTGGGGAGGGGAGGGATTTCAGTAGGATATAACGCCACAGAGACCAGCTTCCAAAGCAACCATTTTCTCCAGGGGAAATGTCAGCTGGAGAACAGTTGTAATTCCAGGAGATCTCCAGCCACAACCTGGAGGTTGGCAACTGTACCCTGGTTTCATTTGAAACGAGAACACATATTGGCTGTTTCTTACAATGGTCATCTAAGATGTGTGTGTATTCACTGTAACGTGTGGACGGCACTTATGAATATCTATATATCTAATAGCGAAGTCACCCCCGTGCGTGCGGATACCTAAATCCGGATACCTAAATCCGCATCGGGGGGACCTGGGGAGGAGGGAGATTTTTGTGCACACTTGGGGCAGTCCGGGGGTGGTAGTGGAGGGTGGGGTGGAGGAGACGGGGAACCAATGGGATGGGGGAAAGCTTACCTGCTTCTTCCTCCTCCGCCTGCTCTGTGTGGAGCTCCCCTGCTCCTCCCCCCGCGATTTTCGCGGGTCCCCTTTCTTGTAGAATTCTAATCCCACCACTGCAAACCTAATCAATAATATATCTACTATTAAAGTCAATGAGCTTAGAAAGGTGTAGCTCTACTTATGATTACAATGTAAGGTATATTTATTTAGCAGCTACTCTAGATGACATATTAATGCGTAGCCTAGTTTGTCTCTTAAGTGTTTAGTTGCTCTGGTCTGAGATGTGTGTAGATGATTTTCTGTATTAATGTGCTTTTTTCCACTTTGCAAAAGAAAATCTGTTTTTCCCCCTCTTGCTATATAAACCTTCTGCTTGCTGATAATTTTCTGGCTGGGGATGTGGGGAGGAGGGAAGGTTAGTATTTCTCCCGAGATCTCTTCTCTTTAATAATGTTTTCCTTTGAAATTCAATCCATGCCTGCTGGCAAAAGTAAAAGGCTCTCAGTGTTTGTTTGTTTGTTTTTTTAAAAAAAAGCTCAGACTTACCAAACTACACAGGGCTAAAGAAGAGTACTTTTTAAGTCTTGCTGATTCCAGTAGGAGAAGACATTCCTCTTGAAATTAATAGGAATTTGGCTTCATTGTGCTCTGTTGGTGGTAAGGGTAGGATTGCATGAGGAATTGTTCTTCCTGTTTTGAAGATTAAATTCCATCAGGAAAAAGTGGGGTGGGTCTTGTTGCTTTTCCTGTGGACAGCATGGAATTTGCTTATATTTTGAACTTCTTTGTGCCTCTTTTTTTGCCATGGACTAGATTCTGCGTAGTTCCAGTGTAAGTCACTAATAGTGGTGGGTTTTCCGTAGTAGTGCTCTGTGAGCTGCAAAAGTCGATACCAGGAACTGAGAGGCCTGCATGGACAAAAGGCTATGCAACACAGCTGCAGTTAGGGTTGACAGGTGCGGGATAGGAAATTCCTGGAGATCTAGGGATGGAGCCTGGGGTTGGCAGGTATGATGGCTCCCTGTCTACTTCCCTCCCTCAGAGGCAAGATTTTCCCTCCATTTTTCTTTCCCTTTACTGACTGAGCTGCCCTAGTAATACGTTTTCTTCTTTGCTGAAGAACTCTGGCTGTCCCACCCTGTCACAGTATAATATTTTGGTTGTTTGCTCAGCCCAGGAATCTGAGGGAAGGATTGGGAGCCCCCTTTAGCTTTAATGGCACTTGAGACATTTTTATATTCCAAATTAACAAAATATTGTATTCAACATAGAGGGAAAAGGTCAGGTGAAATCAGGGGTTGAAATTTCTGAGGTAAAACCAGTACAGGCACAGACTTTAGTTCTTATGTTTCGGGCTAATGAGAGTTTCTTTAGCTATTCAGAGTTACTTAAAATCTTTATGTTGAGAAACGTTTGTTCCAGTGTTTCCCCAAACACTCCAATATACTTTCTTTGAGTATTCTCTGCCTCATTTGGTTTCCAAAAGGCTGGTACACTCTTTCCAGTACCCAAAACCCTTCTTCTGAAACACTAGTACTAGTCTAGATTTTTTAACTGACTCGTAAGATCTCCAGAGGCAGTTTCTAACCACACCAGACCAGGAATCTCTGCACTCTTCAGACCTAACTCCCTGTTTGACTGGGTGGGGAAATCCTCCTCTCACTAGAAGATCTATCCCCTTTATTTAGCCCGAATGGGAGTCCCCGTCTAACTACCCAGTACTCCTTGCCAACTTTCCTCAGTTGTCCTTTCTGTGTTAAACTGCTTTCAGTCAGGTCAGAAATCTGAATGAATTCTCCTCTTCTGCATTCTGCTCTAAAGTCTTTCTCTGCTCAGCTGATGCCAGCCAATTAGATTGCTTGGAGCAGCCTGTTACTCAAAGCTGTCTGTTTCTGTGAAGAATTAACCTTTCACAGTCCTTCAGCTGTTTGTACAGCACTTCTGAGCCTTTAAAAGTACAGTCCATCCCGACAGGGCTTGGGAAAGGGAGGGACATCAGTGCACTATAATCTCATAGAGTCCACCCTCCAAAGCAGCCATTTTCTCCAGGGGTACTGATCTCTTTCACATGGAGATCAGATGTAATTCTGGGGGGGTCTCTTGGGCCCCACCTGGAGGCTGGCAACCATAGCTGCAGTGGAGGGGGAAAGTGAGTGAAATCTCCCTTCCAACTTCTTCCTTCAGAAGTTCTTCTGCCAGTAAAAATTTCTGCCAACGGAAGAGGCTCCAGAGGGGGGACTTTGCCTGCCTCCCCCTCCTCACAGGCTGTGTGACTTTTTGTCCATACGTTCCTCCCCCCCACACACACACCCAGCATCATATTTTTGGCACACAAAAAAGCTGCTGAGAGGAGATGAGAAAGATCTGCCTCCACCAGCACCTTATCCTGGCGGTGCATAGGATCCAACCCTTTGTGTTAATAGTTGCGTTGATTTTAATATTTAATTTAATTTATAATTCTGATCCACCTTGGAAAACCTGATACGCCAATAAAGTTGTATAGAAATTAATAAAGAATTAAATAATGGTACAGTTTGCACTTCTATTCTACTGCTGTGTTTTCTGTTTGAGCTGCAGTATGCCCCAGAACCCCTTGACACTGATATACTACTGTGTAAACTATCAGGATTATTAAACATTAAAATATGATTGCATGCCAAAGTCTCAAATAATAAAATACCATGGGGCCATGCAAAAACTTCTGAGGATGCCGCCCTGCAAATGGGCAATGTTGCCAACTGCTCATACGTGTGCGTTCTCTATTGTGGCTTTCCCTTGTGGAATGGCCTACCCAAGAAACTCAGGAAGGCCCTCCACACTTGTAACACTTTGCAGAATGTGGAACACACAAATGTCCAGGAAGGCATTTTGAAAAGCAATTAGAACTGTAGTATAATGGAGCAGCTCAGGAAGATACTTTTAGAAGGAAATAGGACTGTACTCTATTGCAGTGTTTATTGCATGTATGTATTGGAAGGAAAGATGAAAAAGAACAAGGTGGAAGGTAGAGAGTTTATTTAGCTCTTATGGTTTATTAGTTTATTTAGCTCTTATGGATCCCTACGAGTTTTGCTGTGAGCTTCGTCAGGGGATCTAACACAGAGATTTTTCAGCTCCTACCTTGAACAGTCTTGTATTGGGAGGAGCCATGGCTCAGTGGTAGAGCATCTGCTTGGCATGCTGAAGATCCCAGGTTCAGCCAGTGGTGTCTCCAGTGATGAAAAAGATCAGGTGAGGTCAAAGACCCTGAACCCTGGAGAGCTGCTGCCAGTCTGAGTAGACAGCAATGACCTTGATGGATGAAATCAGCCAGCCCGCTCTGCCCAAGCTAGATGCCACAAATACTGCCATTGAGTTACTTCAGAAGGGTTAGCCTTTACTCCCAAACAAACAGCTATAGTATGCCCCAGGATATTTCTGTCCAGGGCTACACATACAGCCCCTTTTGCTGCATATACTTGGGGGCAATGAGTTGCCTTTCAAAGGTATTCAATCCGGCAGAGCTTTTTGCTTAAAAAAAAAAGAAAGATTGGCACATCATCTTGATTTTTCCCCATGTGTAGGAACATTTTGATTCAAACACCACTGGTAAATCCTGCCAAGAAACAGGGAAACTATAGTGGTCTGTCATTGAGGTAAACTAGTGATTGTAGGATATCATGTAACAAAACCAATATTTTCAATAATTAGAAAGCAAAGTGCTACAGGATCATCTTCCTTTTGGTTTCCTTGGTTGCGTAAAAGAACCTGATATATATGACAGCTATTTGGGGTAAGTTTTCCCCCTCTTTTTGCTGCAGGGCATGCAGTCTAATGTGCAGTTGGATAATAAAATGTCTGATTCTGTAATCTATAAACAACTGTCATCAAAGTGGTCCTTGAAGTCTCATAGATCTCATCTGAGGTTCAGTGAAAGCTAAACTAGCCAAGGCACAGAACATCAATAGATCATGTGTAGCTTTAACAAAAGCCAATTAGCACCTACAAGAAGTTGCTTTGAAGACCTTGGAAGTGTGATTGAGGGACAAGGAATTTTACACTTTCTGCCTATGCCCATTTCATGCTTTAAATAGCTCCTCAGAAGCTCAATTAGCTTTGGATGGGGGGGGGAACTACCAGTGTTGAAGAAGAAGAGGAGGAGGAGGAGATTGGATTTATACCCCGCCATTCACTCGGAGTCTCAGAGTGGCTTACAAACTCCTTTCCCTTCCCCTCCCCACAACAGACACCCTGTGAGGTAGGTGGGGCTGAGAGAGCTCTGACAGAAACTGCTCTTTTTCAAGGACAGCTCTGACAGAACTATAGCTTGCCCAAGGTCATCCAGCAACTGCAAGTGGAGGAGTGGGAAATCAAACCTAGTTCTCCCATATTAGAGTCTGCACACTTAACCACTACACCAAATGCCACTCGTGGACCTAATCGCTGCTTCAGAGAAGCAATTTAAATTGTGGAAGTGGCAGGGAAGGGAAGAGTAGAAGCTTTCTCTACACAGTTGTCCCTTGATCATTCATTTTCTAAGAAGATGTTTTCAAACTTGTGGTTCATTTTTTGGATTCTAAAAATAATGCCAGCATTAGTAGTTTCCATAAAAGCTCAGACAGTTGCTGTTAATGAAGGGAGAGATGAAGTAGCTGTGTCTTCTCCTGCTTGTTTCTGTCTCTCTTTCCCCTGTCCAATGCTCCCTCTAAGCTGTGGAGTCATGTGAGCAAAAATTCTACTTTGTGAGCTACTGGCATTAAAGTTGTGAGCGAGCTATTTGGCTACTGCATAAATTAATTTGCTCTGGAGCCATCCTTCCTGAGCTAAGACAAAAACGTGTGAGCCAGAGGCTAGAAAACTGTGAGCTAGCTCACACTAACTCAGCTTAGAGGGAACGCCCTGTCCCATTTCCACCTGCCGTAGGTAAAGCATTTTAGCTGTGCCAAGGTGAGAGGATGAAGGGTTTAGGGGGAAGGAGCGCTTGCATTGTCTCCAGCTCCACGGGAAGTTTTAAGAGTGTAGAGCTAATCCCTAGGCTGCCACCTGGTAATCCTACGTGTAGGGTTACCAGGTCCCCCCTGGCCACCACCAGGGGATGGGGGTAAGGTTGCCAGCTCCAGGTTGGGAAACTTTTGGAGATTTGGGGGTGGAGCCTGGGGAGGACAGGGACTTCAGTGGGGTACAGCGCCGTAGAGTCCACCCTCCAGAGCATCAATTTTCTCCAAGGGAACTGATCTCTGTAGTCTGGAGATGAGCTGTAATTCCAGGGGATTCTCAGGTCCCACCTGGAGGCTCCCAGTGTGGAACCTCCTGTCTTGTATGAATACTTCCAGTTTAAGAACCTTAGATCAACAGATTCTTTGCAAGCTGTTTTTCACTTCAAGAATAACTTCTGACAGTGATTTATTATCCTTTTATCTGAAGAACCAATTGCATTGCATGAGATATTAGATGTAGCCTGGGAAGTCATCTGAACCATGAATTAGCAATTGTTATTAGTACTATCAGTATTATGATTGTTGCTGAACTGTACATCTGCTCAGTGTATATCTGTGTACAAAGAATGAAGACATTATTTGGGAGTATATTTGTTGTCGAGCTGAAAATGCTAGCCCCCTCCCCCCCAAACTCATTGATTTGTTTGGTGTGGGGTTTTTTGTATTTTCTGTGTGTATGTGTGTGTGTCTGCACCTTTAAGTCAGGTTGACCTCTTGTGACTGACCCCTACTGGGGACCTGCAGGTTATTCAGAGAGGTGGCTGAAAGCCTGCCTCTGTCCTCCCGCCTTGGGTATTCCAAGGAAGTCTCCAAACCAAGTGATACGCACAGTCGACTCTGCTTAGCTTCGGAGATCTGCCGAGATAGGGCTCGCCTGGGCTATCCAGGTCAGGGCACTCATTGTTTTGCTAAGTAGCTATTGATTTAGGCATTGTAAGATAGATTCACATTAATGTACATGGTCTAATCCATAGAGAGTTATGTGCACTGAAGCCCTATTTAAACAATAGGAACAGTTTTAACTTCTACATCCCATGCATTTCAGTGGGAATCCCTACTTGCTTTTTCTGGATTGTGTCTAATAACAACATAAGACTTGTCTTGCTGGATCAGAAGCTGGTCTGTCATCTAATCCAACATATTCTTTCCAGCAGATGTCTCTGGAAGCTCCCAAGCAGGGTGTGTTCATGATGTGTGTTGGCCCCTTGGCAAGGCATCCAGCAGTTTGGAAATGGGATACTCTGTGCTCCTTCCTGAGCAGCAGAGGAACTTGCCCTAAAATAGAGCAGAACTGTAATGGGTAAAGTTCAGTGGCCTGCCTCAACCCTTGTCCTACAAGTCCCACATATTTTGCTCTTACTAGTTTAATGCCACTGTGAAACTGTGCCAAACTGTATGTGGCTTTTCCTGGTGTGCTGTCAAATGATACCGCAAATAAAACTGAAACAGATTCAGACTACTTTGAAGTCCAGGGCTGCATTTTTGTGAAATGCGTACAATCACAGTGAAAATTAACCTTAGACTTGATAATAAGAAAACAAGAAAAATCCATGTAATACATTGTAATAATAATAATAATAATAATAATAAAAATAATAATAATAATAATAAAGTGCTGTCAAGTCACAGGCAGCTTATGGTGACTCCCATGGGGCTTTCAAGGCAAGAGACAAGCAGAGGTGGTTTGCTACTGCTTTCCTCCATATAGCAGACCCCGTGTTCTTTGGTAGTCTCCCATCTTAGTACTAACCGTGGCCAACCCTGCTTAGCTTCCAAGGTCTGACAAGCTCAGGTTAAACTAGACTATTCAGGCTGTTACCTTTTCTTGGGATCAACCAAATTGACACAAAAATGTGCAAGCTAAAAGCTGTTACACAGATTTTTGTTCTTGGATTTTCCATGGACAGTTATGGCCATATGTTGGGTATTACAAGTTGAAAACACTCAGTATATCTGGGGTTAAATGTTTGTTTATGTTACTCACAGGAAGTCACATGTTTCTCATGTAACCAATGTTCTTTAGATATAGAATGCCCGGGAATTTTCTCCCTGATCTAGGGATTTGATTGGGACTTAAGTGTCAAGGTATATTACCCTTTTGTGGCTTCTCTTCCCGTCTTTGATTTGGTGTTCTGAAGAACAAGAAGAGCAGCCATAATCTCTCTCTTCTAGTTTTGTCTTTGTAGAGTAAGGATGTAGCCGATTATGCTCTGTTCTTATTTTCATCCCAGTTACCCTTCCCATGCTAGAATTTAGTAAACACTTTATATTTTAATCACACATGGACTCTCAGTCTGAATTATCTTACTCTGGCTCTGCTGGACTATCTCTGCTAAATACCATTTTTTCAATATCTCACTATCACCCAACACCATACAACTTCTACAACGTCAAGGATTGATAATAATAAGCCCGTGTTTGGGGGCTTGAAACCAGAACAGCTCTATTCTGTACTGGGACGGTATGAATGTGTGCAGCCTCTCCCCAGAGTCTCAGAGCACAAGTCAGAGCCGGGCAAGGATTCACTGTCCTGAATAAAAATAAACCTTTGAGTTGTTGGGGGGTGGGTGGGATGGAAGGAGCACTATTACATGTGCTTATTCCCAATCCTTTAGCATTTCTGCAGTCATACCTGCAAGGACAGCCTGTAGCATTTGTTGCTTTGACAGGAAAGCCGCTATGCTGCAAACCTGACAAGAAGAGCCTGCCGGGTGTTCCAAAGTGCCTTTGGATCTTATCCTGACTTGCTCTGCTTTAAAATAAGCTCCATTTCCTGAATTTGCTGCTGCCTTTGCCATATCATTTGCTGTCTTTCTTCCTGCTGTATGGTGTGAATTAAGTGTAATTTGTAGCATGTGTAGTAGTTCCAACAGCCACTTTCATTAGACGATGACAGTGTTCATCCATCTGCCTAATCAGGCTTTCCATATTGATTGTTTAATTATTGAATGAGCCCTCTGTTGCATAATTATGGGAGCCCCTTGCTGAAGTATTAGCCCAGTGGAAGTTCCACCGTGCAGAGGCTGAGCAAACAGCACTAACTGCACATTTCAGAAGTGCACACATCACTTTAAACTGCTGCATAAGCCACTAAAGAAGATTGAAGTGAGTCCTGTGGTTAGATTGCTTCATGCCATGATGATGCGGAGCGTCTCTGGGAATGAAGAGTGCCATCTCAAGCAGATTTACTCCCTCCTATGCCCATTGCATTTATTGGGTGTAACTCTGATTGGGATGACACTGTCAGAATCACAGATGCAGATAACCCTGCTTCTTTACGTAATTTATTAAAATAAGGGGGGGGGGACTTTGCAGATGTAACATATGCATTGGTTAAAAGACTGGAGGGGGTCTGTTGTCCCTCCATTCCCAGCCCTTCCCTCAACCATGGTCAAGCATTGGCACTGAAGCTAACCTGGGTTCCTTCTTAATCAGCTTTTGAAGCTGGTTAAGGAGGGAATATGTTAGTGCTGTGTGCAAAGCACTGTTGCAGGGGTGGCCAAACTGTGGCTCGGGAGCCACATGTGGCTCTTTCAACACGTATTGTGTGGCTCCCAGCAGGGCAGCTGGGGAGGCATGCCTCCCTGAACGGTCTTCCCTTCCCAAGCCAGTGTTCCCCTCCCTGGGTAGGCTTGAAGCGGGGGGAGGGGAGGGGAGCAGAGAAAGAAAGCAACTTTAACTGCATTCTCAAAGGTGCACCCTCCCCACTGGCCGGCTTGGAGAAGGCATTGGTCTCTTCCCTTTGCCCAGCCAGAGGGGGGAGGGGCTTGGAGGGCACATTTAAAGTTGCTTTCTTTCCACATCTCCCTATCCTATTTATTTGCTCTCTTTGTTTCTCTCTTTCTCTCTCTTTCCACTTCTTTCATTCTTTCTTTCCACCACTCTCTCTCTTTCTTTCTCTCTCTCTCTCTTAGACAAATAAATATCATTAGCAAACAAATATCATTATCAGTATCTGTTTTTACCCCTTTGGTTTTTATTTTTGGCAGGCTCATTTAACATTAATAAAAAGCAAATGTGCATATTTCCCAATAAAAATATGTGTAATATTTGTTCATGTCTCGCAGCTCCCAAACATTCTATGTGGCTGTTATGTTAAGCAAGTTTGGCCACCCCTGCACTATTGTTTTTCAGCAGTGTTGAAAAGTGCCTCAAGTACCATGGTGGTGATTCATCAGGGACTGCTTCAGAAGCATTTGGCTACATTTTCATGTCTTTTATGAAAAGCAAAGTCACTCCTTCTTGAATAGGCAAGCAGTAAGTGACGCCGTCATATTCTCTAGGTGATCCCCGCTTGGCTGAATCACACTTTCCTTTCAATTGGTCTTGTTTCCCTCTGTGTTATCACATAGCCAGATTTGATTGACTGGGCGACATTCTAATGCTATCGCGTTCCCTAGAAGATTCCTGATTGCCTGGGGTCACTCCACGTGACTAATCCAGGAAAAAGAAGTTCTAATTAGAAGAAAAAATTGTGTCAGAGAAACAGCAGACAGGAGGGAAAGTGAACATGCTTGCACTTCAGGGTTTTGGTGAGAAATACCTCCCCCTGGTATTTTTGCCATAGATGTTGAAATGGAGGAAAATTTGGCTCTAGGATAAATTAGCCTTCACTAACGGTAATAGGGGAGCTGCGGTGGCTCAAGTGGTTAAGACGCTAAACTGCAGGCTGTGGAAGGTCAGTAGTTCAGCAGTTCAAGACCCGGGTTGCCGCATGACGGAGTGAGCTCGCGTCTCTAGTTCCAGCTCCTGCCAACCTAGCAGTTCGAAAGCAAGAAATTGCAAGTAGATAAATAGGTACCACTTCGGTGGGAAGGTAACAGCGTTCCGTGCGCCTTGGTGTTTAGTTATGCCGGCCACATGACCACGGAAACGTCTTTGGACAGTGCTGGCTCTTCGGCTTTGAAACGGAGATGAGCACCGCAACCCTAGAGTCGGACTCGACTGGCTTTCGAGCAAGGGAACCTTTACCTTTTTAACGGTAATAGGACATGTTGGGGGGGGGGATTAAGACCAAGAGGGAAGAGTTCACAGGATGGAACATGTTTTTTTGTATTTAAATTGTTAAAAGTAACCTCTGAAGTTTTTAAACTTGAGAGTGCGGGATAAAAAAAACCCTTTTTAATTTTGCAGCCTGCCCAATATCTGTTTACAGTGGCTAAGGGCAACTTTCACTGAGGATTCCTAAAAATGTACTTGTTTGACCACAGCAGACCAGTTTTCAAGTACTCAGCTTGTGGCCAAGCTAATTAAAATAAAATACAGAGAACTCCACCTGCCAGATCACTGCTGAACTCTGTTCTTGAAAACCAAGATGAGCCTTGCTAAATCTAAGCAGCTAAATTGCTCAAGAGCCACGCTTTGGCAGACAGAACAGTGTTTCCTTGCCAGCAAGGACCACTTTAATTAGGATTTATAACAGAACACGAAAGCAAAAAGATCTCTGCAGAAAGCATTTCTTATGGACTGTTTACTACACGGTACACAAAACGTGCCATCTTTGCTTCCTGATTTCTGCATGGTAAGGATCATACATAGCTGTATCTACCAGGGCTGGAATGGTTGTATGTATATTCTGGGGCTGTGGGCATTGGAATGCTCATGTGCACTGCTTTAATTTATCTCAGCACATGTGGGGGAGATACAGAACTGCCAACCGAGGATATGATCTCACTCCTTTACCATACATTCAACATCAACTATTTGCGCAGGGCCATAGCCAGCCTCTCTAATGTGGGGCTGCCACAATGAACGTCAAAGATTAGAAATCTCCCTATAATGAACAGAAACGTATAGAACCCCAAAAACATCTTTTGAATAATAGCTTTTATTAGGACTAACAAAATATAAGAAAAATGGGTGTGTCACAAAACAGATGTATAAACTTCCCTGTTCTCTAGAATTCTTTATCAGGGGTCCAGTACAAGATGATAATGAAGGGGGGAGGAGGAGAGAAAAGAAGTTTATCTATTTAAAACATTTCTTTACTGCCTTTCAACCCAAATAGTGTTCCCAAGGCTGCAAAAACCACAACTTAAAAAACATTTCAACAGTAAAATATTTGAAACATTAGAACAGCATTTAAAACAGAGTATGTTTAAAATATTTAAACAATTCAGTAAAAGTGTATAAACACACAGCACACATAACACAACCAGGGAGGAGAGCCAATAACAGTTATTGGGGGTATGCCAAACAAAACAAAACAAAAAGTCTTCACCTGCTGACAGAAATAAAAGGGAGACAGATGAATCTCCCAGGAGAGGGTGTTCCAAAGTTTTGGCTACACAACCGAGAATGCCCTTTTTGGGGTTGCCACCTGTCTAACCTCGGCCAGTGGGGGCACGCAAAGCAGGCCATCCAAAGATGACCTTAGTGGATGGTTAAATTCTTGTGGGAGAAGGCCTGCTGGCCCCAATTCATATAGGGCTTTAAAGGTCATCACCAGCACCTTGAATTGAGCCAGGGAGCCAGTGTAGATTGAACAAGAACAGAGTGATATGGTCCTGCTCCAGTCACCATTCTGGCAGCAGCATTCTGTACCAACTAGACCTGCCAGACAGCCTTCAGGGTCAGCTCCACACAGATCATATTGCAGTAATCTAATCTAGATGCTACCAGAAATGGCCACAGTCGGCTCACCAGTCAGTGCTTGCGAAAGGCACCCCTAGCCACTGCTGCTTCCAGTTCTTCCAACAGGAGGTCCAGCAGCACCCCCAAGCTATGAACCTGCTCCTTTGGGGGAGAGTGCAACCCTGTCCAGACAAGAGGTATCCCAGTTCCTAGGTCAAACCCTTCCCCCCACCCTCCAGAAGCACCTCCATTTTGTCAGGATTAAGTTTCAGTTTGTTATCCCTTATCCATCACAGAACTACCTCCAGGCAGGTTCACAGTTTCTATAGCCTCCAGGGGATATGGTGGAAGCACGAGGTAGAGAAACTGAATGTCATCTGCATAATGGTGCCCACTCAACCCAAATCTCCAGACCACCTCTCTCAGTGGCTTTATGTAGATGTTGAAAAGCATGCAGGGCAAGATAAAACCTCGTGAGACCCCACAGGCCAGGGGGCATGATGGAAAACCCAGTCTTCCATTGTAGTCTTTTATTTAAAAAACACCACCACCTCCCTGCTAACCTTTTGTATATGTTAGTGCCCATTATGAAATGTTGGCTGAATAAAACCAACTCCTTTTTTTTTGGTCACCTTTTAATGAACATCATCCTTAAATAAATATGAACTTCCTAAAGGTACCTCTTAGCCTTGTTAAAGCATTTTGCCAAGTCTGCTGTTCTTAATAGCTAAAGGAAATCCTCCCTTCTGCATAATTTAAGTGTGATTCATTCATGTGAAAGTGATGGGGGTGGGCGAGATACTAAGTGGGGAGAGCTTGAGGAAGTCAGGTAGGTGGAGCCTGGAATGCTGTCAGTTGTGGTAATCGGTATGCGTTCTTTTTAGCTGTGCATTTTTCTTATCCTAAAAACAAGGTCACATTCTTTAAACATAAGCTGTAATGTCAGAAGTCTAAAAAGCTTGTTCCCCTCCCTATAAAAAGTCCTATGTTGGGGGCAAATGAGCACTCGAGTTGGGGCAAAGTGCCCACTGACACACACCCCCCCGCGCGCTTGTGTTTGCCATGTGTGTGAGTGGGGAGGACTGCAATTCCCCAGCCGAACTCCCGCCTGGCTGCCAATGGAGTCTTGTTCTTTATGCAGGCCTAGAGGTCATGGTAAGTTTTGAAACTAACTGAACTGTGAAGGTGTTTGCTTGGTGTAATGCACCTATGAGGAGGCACTGAGTTCTCGGCTGAATTGTGGCTCTCTGAAGTACCACATAAATTATTCGGTTAAGCAGCAGCAGCAGCAGCTGAGGGAAAATAGATCCAAGTGCTTCAGGCTGTAAATATTTTAGGGGTTTTTTTCATCTTCATAATTTATTATTATTTTATTGGTATTTGCCTTCTTAGTTTGTTATGGTTTCTTAACGTATTAAGTCGTAAAAGAATATCTATACAATGGCAAAGTCTGGTCCCCATCTGCGGATATCTAAAGCCATGGATTGGGGCCACACCGACGTTAAACAGAACTTCCTGCAAACTTGGGGGAAACCCCAGGTTTGAAGAAAAATCTTTAAATTTTAAAAAATGAAGGGTGTGTGTGTTAAACCTCCCCCCCCCCCAGTACAAGAGTGTTGACTGTGCAAGCGCAGACAGAACTCCACTATGCCTGGCAGGCAGGGGGGAGCTGCCACCACCATTAAAAAGGCAAAATGGGCAGCTAGGGGAGCAAGTGGGTCTCTGCCTCCACCACTGTTGAGACAGCAAAGTTGCTGGGCATGTGCCCAGACAGGAGACCTACCCCCACCCCCACCATTCAGCTGTGAAGCAGCTGGGCACTTAATCTAGTAATTTATGTGGTACTTCAGAGATCCAGCACTGTTGAAGAAGTGAGGCGCACTCGAGAACAAGTGCGAACAGCACGCCTCTGTCATCTGGCGGCATTCATCCTTTGTGGCATGTGAAGGGAGACTTCGTAGGAGGGGCAGAGTGGGGCAGTTTAGTGCTTTGAGTTTCTGTGGGAGGTGAGGCACTGATGCCGCCCCCCAGCCCTCCCTCTGGTGCTGAGGCAGTGGCGCAGGAGGCTGGCAGGCAAGGAGGAGGATGGAAAGGAGGAGTGGGAGCCGCTCCCCTCTTCATTATGGCTGCCTTGGCAGTGGCTCTGGAGCTGAGCAGGGATGGGGAGGAGGAGCCAGGGCCCCCCCCCCCATCTCAGGGCAAACCACTCACTGACCAGGCTTTCCCAACCACTCTGGCCCATACTTTGTGTGGTGGGGGGAGCAATTTGGGGGGGACGAGGAAGATTTTCTGTAAACTTGCAGGACCCCCACACACACCGGTTTGCAGAAAAACCTGAAACCCCAAACTGAAATTGTTGTCTGTGCATGTACAGACAACAAACCTCCCTCCTTCTCTGATGGATGGTCACCATGGTAGGGGTAGGAAACTGGTGGCAGAGGTATTGTGGTTGATGTGGAGGGAGAAGCTGGAGGTGGAGGCCAGGACCCATGCGTGTGTGGGGGGA
The DNA here is from genome assembly GCF_001447785.1 of Gekko japonicus. Classification (NCBI taxonomy): domain Eukaryota; kingdom Metazoa; phylum Chordata; class Lepidosauria; order Squamata; family Gekkonidae; genus Gekko; species Gekko japonicus. Next base: position 2,955,417 of record NW_015175358.1, read on the forward strand.
CAAGCCTCATTGGGCCTGGCAGCCAGGAGCTGTGTGGGGATTTCCGCCATCTTCTTTGATGGTGTATATGATGGGGGGAAGCATCAGGAGGCCCAGAGGTGGAGGCCATGACCTACGCAGGGCTTGCTGACATCAGGGGGATCAAGCCTCGGGGGTCTGGCAGTCAGGAGCCCCACAGGGGTTGCTGCTGTCCTTGATGGTGTGTGAGGGGCAGAAGCTTTGGCAGGAGTGTTGCTGGGCCTGGTGGCTGAGGTTGGAAGCTCTGCTGGGACCAGTGGTGGCATTGTCAGGACCTGTGCATGTGCTGTGGGGAGTAACAGAGGGATAAGGGGCAATGTCCCCGGGAAACAGCTGAGTGACTGGGAGAGCTGCCACTGAGGTGGCAAACTGGTGTTACAGGCTACTGGGCAGTGATTAGAGTGGCAGGCTGAGGTTGGAAGCTACACTGGGATCGGTGGTGGAGTTATCAGGATATGTGCATATGCTGCGGGATGCGGGTGGCTAGGTAGGGAGAGCAGCGAGGGTGGGGGAGGTGAGTAGAGAGCCGGGGGGTAGGTAGACAGAGTAGTGAAGGCGGGAGTGAGTAGGGTGCCGAGTGATGTGCTTGTGTAAAAGACAGTACTTCAGGTTGTCTGTAGTATGACCAGGGAGGTCTGATTCTTCTCCTCTCTTGTTTCTTCTAGCAGGTTTGCACACAGTACTAATGATACAAATTAAAGTTGCTAGACAATCTGTCGTTTTTCAGGCTATTTGAGGATAGGGCTGCCAAGTGGGGGTGGGGGGCAGGTAAACCCCCGCTTCGGAGGCCCGATTTGTGCCGCCGCGGAATCAGGCCCGGGGGGAATTACGCCCCCCGAAGCACAGCATGGCTGCGTCACCGGAAGTGACGCAACCACGTCAACTCTATGGTTTTCCCTCCGATGATCAGGGCCACGCCTTCAACGTGATCGACGTTGCGTGTCACTTCCAGTGACGTGCTGGCGGCGCGCGCGCGCATCGAGGGACGGCTCCCGGAGCCTGCCGAGGCTCCCCCGCCGGTAAGACAAATTCACTTGGCAACCCTATTTGAGGAGCAATGCATAGTGATGGGTATTATAATAGGCAAGACTTGGCATTCCCTCCACATACATTCCAGACAGAATATCAAAATTCTGAGCCAAAGATCCTCACAATATGGTTTGGAAGATACTACACAGACTTGCATAAAGAGATGCGATTTGCAGCCATTTCTGACTGTAGTATTTTGATTTTTATGGAATAGGTTTTGCCAGGAACTTTGGTCATAAAGGTTGCGTGGAGGAGGTGAGCCAGGCAAGAGTGAATGGCTGGGTAGGCACTAGATCTGATTTCTAAAAGAAAACCAGTTTTGTGTCTGATTTTCTATTGAGAGGCAGAGAGATGCCCATGCCAGCAGCTATATATGAGGCTCTGTAGCAGGTATTGCAGCAAGACATAAAGGAATGAAAATAATGAAGATTTATTACATGGATAATCCTTCATGGTATACTATTGTAGGCTAAGCTACATATGCTTGAGGTTATTCACAAACCTCATCTTTTCTGTGATTTTGAGGCATTTTCACTTCCCCAACACATGCTGTTCTCCCATTTCACTCTTCTACATAGTGTTGGGACTGGTCAAGATGTTTTGCCACCCCAAATGGCTGCATCACGGAATCTGAGAAGCGTTTCGCAGTCCTGAATCTCTTGTAGCTTTTGCAAAGTATATCAGGCAAGATGTATTGATTTATATGCATTTCAGCCATTGGGAGGGAAGAGGTTTTATATGGATATATTTATTATTTATTTATTAACTAGGAAAAAGGCCCATTGTGGAAATAAACACAACGAGCCTAGAAAGAGGCTCTGGGCGAGTGCCCTGGCCTTGGACACTCAGTGTCAATTTGCTGTGGCGACCTCAGCAGGGTATAATGACACTGAGTCCACCATTTTCTCCAGAGGAACTGATCTCTTCTACCTAAACAGCAGTTGTAATTTTGAGTGATCTCCAGCCCTCACCAGGAGATTGGCAACGATGGTTCCCCAGAAGGGAATGGTTGGTTTGGAGGGTGGAGTCTATGGCTTTGTACCTGTCCGAGGTCCCACGCCTCCTGAAACCTCACCCTCTCCAGGCTCCATGCCTCACATCTCCAGAAATTTCCCCCCTGTAGTTGGCAACCCTATCTCCTTCCCAGCCAATCATCAACCTACCTTTATTTCCCCCTCACTCTTCAGCTTTCCACCCCCCACACACCTGCAGCCTCTCCCGTGCTCTGAAGCCCTGACTGCTACATCACATTGACTCTCATACGGGGGCCACCTCAGCAGCATATAAGGATACAGAGCCCACCATTTTCTCCAGGGGAACTGATCTCTGCCATCTGGAAAGCAGTTGTAATTTTGAGTGATCTCCAGCCCTCACCTGGAGATTGGACACATTTTACCTCAGAACAGCAAACTGTTTAGAGTTTTAGAGGCAAAAGCCAATCAAGTCACATATGCAAACAACCTCTGTGTTCCAAGGCAAAGGCCAATGAGGCTGCATATGCAAATAACCTCTGTGTTCTGACTGGCTATGGGGGGGAAAGGAACAGCCCTGGCCCTAGTAGCAGTGAGCCTGGTGTCCTTAGGGCCTGGGAGGGTCAATCAATGTTGTAACCCCAACCGTAGTGCTGTCTGGGGTATATATAGGGAAAGGCGGTCCCTCAGGTATGTCGGACCCTGGCCATATAGGGCTTTAAAGGTGAGTACCAGCACCCTGAAGTGAATTCGGTATGCTATTGGCAGCCAGTGCAGTGCCTTTAGCGCAGGCTGAATGTGCTCCCATCTAGGAAGGTCCATCAGAAGCCTGGCCGCATCATTCTGCACTAGCTGCAGCTTCCGGATTTGCGACAAGGGCAGCCCCATGTAGAGAGCATTACAGTAGTCTAGTCTTGAGGTTACCATCGCATGGATCACTGTAGCCAGGTCATCGCAGTCGAGGAAGGGAACTTCCAAGCAAACTGGGCAAGGGGGCACATGTAGATGTTAAATAACATTGAGGAAAGCACTGCCTCCTTAGGCACTCCGCACTCAAGTGGGTGTCTCCTGGACTGCTGTTCCCCTAGCGCCACCCTTTGTCCCCAACCCTGAAGAAAGGAAGCAAGACATTGCAAGGCAAGCCCCTGCATCCCCATGATGGCGAGGCAGTGGGTCAGCAACTAGTGGTCGACTGTGTCAAACGCAGCCGACAGGTCCAATGACAGCAGTACCGCCAAACCACCCCAATTCAGATTCCTCCAGAGGTCATCCATAAGAGCGACCAACACTGTCTCCATCCCGTGTCATGGGCGGAAGCCGGACTGGAAGGGATCTAATATGGAAGTGTCATCCATAAAGCCCTGGACCTGTATCACCACTGCCCTCTCAATTAATTTGCCCAAATAGGGCAAAATGGAAACCTGCTGATAGCCAATTCAGCTGGATCCAGAGATGGTTTTCTCAGGAGAGGGTGGACCATCGCTTCCTTGAGTGCCCCTGGGAACAGCCCCTCAGAGAGGGACTTGTTGATAATTTCCCTTAGGGCACCTCGGAACCCCGCATGGCCAGCTTTAATAAGCCAGGAAGGGCACAGATCAAGGCTGCACATGGTTGGGCGTACAGCTGTGAGCAATCTGTCGACTTCCTCCAGGCTGAGTGGCTGAAATGATCCAAAACTGCAATCAAAGGCATGTAAGGGGCCTCAAGTTCGCTCACTGTTTCAACTGTGGTGGGGAGGTCGTGGCGGAGCGCCAAGACTTTATCTGTGAAATAGCTCGCAAATGCCTCGCAGCCAATGTCCAGTTCTCGAGTGTTTGGTCTGCCCTGTGGCAGATCTGTTATAGACCGAATCATTCTAAACAATTGGGCTGGGCGTGAGCTCGCAGATGCAACTGTAGTCGCATAGAACTCCCTCTCAGCAGCTTTGACTGCCATCTCATAGGATCTCATAAACGTCCTATAAGATGCTCTTGTAGCTTCATCTTGAGTGCGACGCCACCATCTCTCTAGCTGTCTCAGCTCTTACTTCCTAAGCTGCAACTCCTGGGTAAACCAGGGAGTAAGCCTAGCACGAGAGCGCAGAGGGTGCTGGGGAGCAATCTCATCGATGGCTGCGGAGAACTGACTATGCCAGTCCTCCACAAGCTCACCCAACAAGCCGCCAGGGGGCATCGGATCCTGCAGAGCCATCTGTAGCCGCAGTGGGCCCATCTGGCTCTTCAGGCAAGCTAAAATACGCTCGCCGCCTAAACAGGGTCGGGGAGGAACATTCAAATGGGCCCTCAGGGCAAGGTGGTCCGACCATGTGACTGCTGAAGCAGTGACCCAGTCCACTGTTACCCCCGCCATGAAGATCAAATCGAGCATGTGCCCAGCTCGGTGAGTGGGGGTTGTTACATATTGGGAGAGTGCTAGCGCTGCCATGGATGACACCAGGTCCGTTGCCTGGATAGAGGCCACGTCATCAGCATGGACATTGAAATGCGTCAGGACTATCAGTCTAGGGTGTTCCAATGCCCAGCCTGATACGGCCTCCATCAGGGATGGTAGGCTATTGGCCGGTGCATTAGGTGGTTGGTACACCAGCCAAATTGCCAAACTCTCCCTGGCCTCCCACACCAGACCGGCACACTCAATGCCCATGATCTTTGGTGGCGGGAGCGCCTTGAAGAAGTAAGCCTCCTGGATGAATAGAGCCACTCTTCCCCCCACCCCCTAGTCCGCGATTGGTGGAGGACCAAGTATCCAGGCGGAGCTAATTGGGAGAGAAATACTGTCTCTCCCTCTTGCACCCAGGTCTCGGTCACACATGCCAGGTCTACATTCTGCTCCTGCAGAAAGTCCCGAAGGACCATGGTCTTATTATTTATAGACCTGGCATTGCACAGTGCCAGTGTTGGAGGGTGTGTGTGTCAATATTCATAGCCCCATTGCCAACAACCTTTGGTATGGGACGTAGGCTGGAAGGGGGCTGAGCTAAACCACTTCTCCGTCCCCTTCCCTTAATTCCCTGCCTAGTCCCACTGCTATACTTTCCCCTCCCCAGAAGCACTGGAATATTTTGCCTGGTCATCATCGATCTACTGATCTTCGCCAGCTGCTAACCTGCTATAAGCCTGAGATCAACTAGGATATCAGCCAACCAGAATTGTTCTTAACAATGCGCACTAGTGCCCACTTGCTCCAAAATTTAATCTAGCCCTGACAATTTAATCTAGCAGCCTATTAATACTGTTTTGTTTTACTTATTCTGTATATAATCCAATCGGATTAGCCCAGCTTTGAAGTGAAATAGCGGCTAATGAATCAGTGGTAAATTTCCCTTAAGCGACTAGAGGACCTCTTATTAATCAATTTGTAGATTTAACTTCAGATACCAAATCAATTAATTAAAATATATTTTATTAATTAAGATATAGGTCACTGCTTCCCTCCTCCTCCCGGTGACGACCTCATCAGTAGGTTGATGACAGGTTTTTCTATGCTGGCTCTGTGCAATGAAATTGACAAAAACTCATAATAAGCCTATCCATGAGGCTGTATCCCATATGATCATTGCCATGAGAGTGATGGCAAAAAGCAACACTGTGAATCCAACAAGCGTAAGGTTGGTACTAGAATGCCTGGGAGGAGCAAGAAACTTTGTAGGGTACACAAGTCTGTGTGGGCCGGATCATTGTGTTACACTCCTATTTCATGGCTAGATGGTTAGAGTAGAGTACTCTTAGTGTTGATTCTGTAGTTCTGACATTTCAGTAATAAGGGACAAGCAGGCAATCATTTTGCCAATTTGGGGGGGGGGGTGTCTAGCTGTGAGTCAGAGGTAGCCTTTGTGAGTGGCAAACAGGACCACTAAGGTAATATAAGAAGTGGCCCTGGTCTGTTGCTTCCCAGAACTTTGTGCAGTGCATGGGAAAGGATGTGAATGTTGTTGCTTCCACAGTTGATAACCACACTAGCATCCAGCAGTTTAAACCCTGAACCGAATCATGAGAGGTTAGACTGTTCATGAGACTTTAGACTGATCTGTGGGTTTTAATTACATTGAAAGCAGCAGAAAACTAGCTAATCTGATGACCCCTCTTCTCCTTTCAGCAGTTTGACATATGGTAGGATTACATAAGGCCCAGTAGCCCCCTTTTCTGTTTCACAGGTTTAGCCCTACAGAGCCTGGAAAAATATGTTTTGGTGCCTTCTCTTAACAGCTGTCCGGGTCGTGTGAGGCTTTATATCTTCCCAGGGAGCCATTTCATAATTACAGTCACTAATCTGTACATGCTGTAAGCATATCTGAAATATATATATATATATATTTATTACAAAAAAAATTATCATCCATCCTGAGCCAAAGAGAGAGGGCAGGTTACAAACAAATGGCAGCTCGTCTACGGGGTGGTGTAACTTGATTAGCTATGACTGTACCAACATCTTGTTTTAAAGCTGCTGCCTAATTTATCAGGAGACTGCACAACAGGCAACCACTTAAGCTGACCTGTCTAAATTGGTTGTGGAAACCACCCAAAGACTTTCTGTCCCAATCCCTTACCAAAAGTCATCTCTCCACCAGCCTCCTCCCTCACCCACTCCGCTGTCATTCATTCCAGCTACTTTCACCTTTCTTCTGTGCAGTCCACGTGTTTAAGTACTGGCACATCTATATATCTGGATAGATTTTATTAGATTGTGATGGGGGGGAGGTGGATTCTCGGGTATAGGGTTTCTTAATTATGGCCAGCATAGCTCCTTTCTCTCTGGAAAAAACTTAATTCTCCAGCGTCGTCTGAAGAACAGCTCTGCTTGGTGGTTTGAGGATTTGGCTTACATTCTTGAATGGAATAAAGACATGCACACAATCAAAAGCAGCAGTGCACTTCTACATTTTTTTTTAAAAAAAAAACCCAAATCCTTATGTAGAGCTAGGAAGCACGTTCACTCCCTTGGGTAGAGTTGCGCTTCACATGGGATGTGTGAGAACTTGAGAACCAGCATGGTCTAGTGGTTAGTGTGCCATATTGGGATTCGGGAGACACAGGTCTGCATCCTCACGCTGCCATGGAAGCTGGCTGGGTGGCCTTGGGCCAGTCATACACACTTGATAGTGATCCATTTTATCTTCTGGATACAAATAGGCAAACAGTCACAGAAAATGTAGCAAAGTCAATAGTGAAAAATTCATTTGCAGCGCTAGAAACACTGGATCATGAATTTTTATACTATATAGGGGGCTTCGTTTTCTGGAAGGCCCTGGAAAACGACGCTGCAGTGCAGCAGAGAGATTCATAAAATCCGAATTCCTTATTTTGTATGACAGTCGTGCTGCAGCATAGACTAGCTTCCAGCTGTTCTCCAGATGTACTTCATTGGATTGACTTTTGGGAAGTATATAGCTATTCAACAAATGCAGTTTGCTATATTTGTGTAGGTAAGGATATATATATTTTTGGTAGAGATTTACTACTTGGGTCAGTGCAAGAGTAATTAGGCTAGCTGGACAGAACTTTCTAAAGAGATTAGAGTACCTTTAACATGCACCGATGCTCTCCAGTAGACACTTATGTCACGAACAGTGAGTTACACCCCTCTGAGACCTTTGACTTAAGTGGATGTAGGCAGAAAAGTGTGACTCTGCTCAGGAAGGCTGGCACTGTTAATTCAGTTTTAAGGGGAGGAAAATCCTTTTGGGGGTTATGTTGCTTCCTATTCGTTCCCTGTTTTCCCTGAGGAAAGTCAAAATTTGGGGGTTCCTATCTATTGTTTTCACTGACTTGGTGTGGATTGAAGGAGTTTGCAATTCAGATAGGAGAGAAAGCCAGTTAAGTAGTGGAGGCAAGGCAGCAGTGTCTGTGGAGACCTAGGACCTGTGCACCCTTTTAAAAAGATTAAATTGAAAGGCAACAATGCATACGGAGCTTTGGAACAACAGAACTAGCTTTGTACTGGCTGTGACCTAAATAGCAAACCCTGAATGTGATATTTCTCATTGTTCTTGACTATTCATAGCCCAGCCTCAGATTTGTCAATGTGAGCTTCCTACAATGCCATTTAACAATAAATAAATAAATAAAACCCACTTCCAAAATTATGCTAACCTAACAGCAATGACAGAAATGTAGCAGAACGTTTTAATGTGTATGTAAATAATCAGCCTGCTCAAAAGCAGCAATTTCACTGTAAAAATAATTGACAAGGTTTAAGTAAACATGTTGCAAAGCAGAAATTTGAATGTCTTCTATTTCTTAGACTTTGCAACCCCCAAATGGGCATCTTCGGTTTCCTTATTCATTATTCCTGGCAGACTGAGGTAGGAAGAATCTTATTCATCCTGACAGGCCTGATCCACCACAGTGTTGTGATGCCCATTTGAAGATCTGAAAGAGTGGAAGGGATCTGCTGTGCAAGATGATTGTGTTAGAGAATGAGCTTGATATTTGCTTTATGGACTATTTATTGCTACACACAATGGACTCTGCACACACACACAGGCTCAGAGAACTGTACACTTTAAGTCACCTGTTGTGATGCCACACATAGAAGGTGCCTGCGCGTGCCTTACACGTAAATAAGGTTTCAGCTACACAGTTACCCAGCCTGGTGAAGAAGCACACACCTCCATTATTGTGAGCAATGAGAACAACAACTTTGAGAAGAGACAGCCCCTATTGCAGAACTGTTTGTGGTCACGTACTACCCATCACTGCTTTGTTCCTGCATTGGTATTTCCTGCCAAATGGACATTTGGTTTTCAGTGGAAATGGCCAACTTCATCAGCACTACAACGAAGTTTCCTGATGCCTGGTTTTCACACCTGTCCAGATGCCATACTCTGAGTAAGGTTTTAGGTTACAATATTGGCCACCCCTTCTAGGTAACCTCCCATTCCCCTATGCAACCAATAGGATTGTTTTTGGGACGGACTAACAGATAGGTGGGTCAAGAGGTTGGCACAGTTACCGCCCATCTCTTGAACTCACTAGCTGTAAATAAAGCAATTCGGCTAACAATTGGAAGTGGTCCCTCTTCCAGTCTTGTAATGTGAAGGAAGTTTGCAATGGATGCCTTGTGCATTGCCATCATGATGCAAATTTTGAGCGTGCATCTGTACCTGACCCATGGGGATAGTTCCCCACCAAGCAAGAAAACCACATGTATCAGCCTGCTTTGGGTATACATTGCATGGCTGTCTTTTAGAGAACCAGCTTGGTGTAGTGGTTGAAAGTGGCGGACTCTAATCTGGAGAACCGGATTTGATTCCCCACTCCTTCACATGAAGCCGGCTGGGTGCTTGGGTCAGTCACAGTTCTTTCAGAGCTGTTCTCTCAAGAGCAGTTCTCTCAGAGCTCTCTCAGCCCCACCAATCTTATAGGATGTCTGTTATGGGGAGAGGAATGGAAGACGATTGTAAGCCGTTCTGAGACTCTTTGGGGTAGTGAAGAGCAAGGTATAAAAAACCAACTCTTCTTCTTTTAGCAGAGTGAATCATTTTCAGTGAATCATTTTCCATTCACTTGAGATTTCTGTAGGCATGGAGAATACAAGCCTGCTTCTGGGTCTTCTAAATACAACAGGTCTCCTGCAGTGAGAGCCCTGGGCTATACATTTGCCGCTTTGTTAAGCATCTGTTTCTCCCCTTACTCAAAGATGTTCCTTTAAAAAGGGTTGCACTTGGCTTCCCACAGGGTTTCTCTGAAAGGAGACCCTCCTTCTTGCAAAGTGGATGTGGTTTCTGCAGAATCACAAAGAACACTTTTCTGAGAGTAAGCCTCATTGAATAGACCCAAGTAGGCTCACTATTATAGCGTGCCTAAGCAAGGTCTACTCTGGCCCCATCTAGACATGATTGGTATCCCGGGGTTTGCTCTAGGGATGTGCCACCATTTTTAAAAGTGAGTTCTCCTGCCTTCCCCCCACACGTCACGGTTATCCCAACCAGAATCAGTCCCACAGGGCAAAGTTTGAAGGAGTTCCTGACTGGAAATGGTGGTGTGCCCCCAGGGCAAATGGGGGGCAGCATTTGGGGCTGTAGTGGGAAGTGAAAAGTTCTCTATGGAGAGAAATCCTTTTGCCCATGAAAGTGCTCCATTGGATCCAAGCCCTGCTCCCACTGGGGAGAGGAGGCAGAGTTTTGTTCTCTGGCTCAGGAGTGATTCCTCTTGGAGTGCAGGGGGGTGAGGTAGGGGAGGAGATGCTACTTCAAAACCATGAACTCCCTGGGTCTGAATGTGGAGGCTGGCAGTTGCCTGAAGCCAGGGACTCTGGGCTTCTTTGATCATCACCTATGGAGCAGAGGTCCATCAGTGACTATTAGCCACAAGGTATAGATAGGAACTCTCGGTCTGGGGCAAGTGATGCTCTGTATTCTTGGTCCTTGGGAGGGGCAACAGTGGGAGAGCATCTAGTGTCCTGGCCCCACTGGTAGACCTCCTGATGGCACCTGGTATTTTTGGCCACTGTGTGACAGGCTGTTGGACTGGATGGGCCATTGGCCTGATCCAACATTGGCTTCTCTTATGTTCTTATGTTCACCCCACCATTGGTTGCTAGGTTTAAAAAAATGTCAAAACTGCCCCCTAAACTCCTATCTTTGTCCTTAATTGCTTCTTTCACTTACTTATATGATCAAGATAGGTAGCCATGTGAGTCTGTCTTTAGCAGTAGAAAAGAGCAAGAGCTCAGTAGAGCACCTTAAAGACTAACAAAATCTGTGTCAGGGTATGAGCTTTCATGAGTCTCTGTTCCCTTCTTCAGATACAGCTAGAATGTGCGTTCATCTTTACAACAACCCAGTGAGGTAGGTTTGGCTAAGAGTGAGTGACTTTCCCAAGGCGAGTCCCTGTATTTTACAGCTGAGCAGTATTTGAATCCCCCTCGGCCCAGTTTAAGTTTAGCAGTCTATAATTTAGCACCTCATAGACTCTCAAATGCTTTCCGCTTGAATATATCTGTCTAGCACACTGTGTACCATTTACGCTCCTGCACTCCGATAGGAATAATCCTCTTGTTAATAATGAGGCCAGAGCACTGGACTGGGCTCTTCTTCTCATGCTGGTGTTCTGCTGCCTGTGCCGACTCTCTTTCAGCTCACATGACAGTTCCCTTATCAAGGCCAATCTCAATTAGTTTTTTTTCAATTAAGATTTCATGAGACTGTGTATCGAATGCTTTGCCGAAATCCAATTACACTGCAGTCCAGTGCCATCCTCTTGTCCATTAATCTTTTAATTCCATCAGAAATGTCTGGCTAGCGGCAACAGCGGAGTGACTCCACTGCCTTCTTCTCGCCTGGGGGCATGTTCCATGCATGTATTTCTGGCCACATTTGGAGTCCAGCTGTGTGCAAAGCCCACATCCTGTGCACAAGCCAATGCCTGGAGGAAAAGTTTTAACTTGGAGCAGCTGGGGGCGGGGGGGGGGGGGGTTGGTTCTCCGGGAACTTAGGCTGTATCTTGTAGGACTGTGCACAAGACCAGAGGAGGGCATTTGGGTCTAGTTTAGGGTTGCCAGCTCTGGGCTGGGAAATTCCTGGAGATTTGAGGCAGAGCCTGGGGAGGGTAGAGGTTAGGGAAGGGAAGGAGCTCCGCAGGGATGTGGTGCCATCAAAGTCCACCCTCTGTATCTGCCATTTTCTCCAGGGAAACTGATCTCTGTAGTCTGTATACCAGTTATAATTGCAGGGGAACTCCAGGCCACACCTAGAGGTTGGTATCCCCAGGTGGCTCAGGAAGGCTTACTGAACATCACCACAGTTGCTTTACCCCTGCCATTCCTTCTGCTAGCATTTTGTTCTGCCAAAGGCTGTGGGCACATTTTTACAGTTGGGTGAATTATATGGAGGATGGCCATTAGGGTGAACCAGGCCTAACCTAAAGATTGCAGGGGCCCCCCCCCTAAATATTTTCCCCCCAGGTATTGGTTGCAGGTACATATGAAAGGTTTACATGATTCCTTTCATACTCCCCAGAATAGAACTTCATAGCTTGCACTCAGTGGGAGTTGTTTTGCAGATGGCGCATCACGACAAAGACGGGCAGGCTTCCAAGCTGAGCAGGGACATTCTTGCAGGCCACAGTGACAAAGAAAAGGTGGAGGCTGAGCTGAGTCAGCTTGCCCAAGGTCTGCATTTCAACGGGTGCGTTCCCATGGCAGACCCAGGCAGCAGCCTCTTTGTGGAGCATCCGTGTCTCTCTGGTTACGTAGAAGGGGAATGTCTACCCCAGAGCAGACGTACATGCCTGAGGGGAACCTCTGCAACCAAAAGGATAGCAATGCTAAGTCACTCCACTTCTCCTCTTTTTGTGCTATGGTTTTAGTTTAATAAAAGTCTTTGCTGGGGATTTGGGTTGCGTCATTTGTTCCTGTGGATGGACACTGCTCATTTTCCAAATGCTAAATGCCTTAGACTGTTCCATACTGTAACACAAAAGAGTTCCTTAATTCAGCATCCGTTCTTGTGTGCCTGTGCTCTGCAGTTGATAATGATAGTCTAGAAGCATAATTTTGTTTTCCCTGATCTCCATTGTAGTAGGCACTTTTGGAGAGAGGAGAGGGTGAAGAGCCCTTCCGCTGATCTTCTTTGTGTTTTTTTCAAAAACATATTAGCATTCCGGAGCTGCTTGTGAGTTCGTAATCACAAATGCCTCCTGTATATACAGTGCTTCTTGGAATTAAGACATTCAGTATTGCTTGGGGGGCTGTGTGTGTTAAAAGAGTACATGAATGCTGTACCTGATGAGACAAGCCAAAGACTATAGGGAACCCCTACTGTAAAAGTATAGCCACAAACAACACCCACCAAGGGAAGACCATCTACAATTCACAACTATGTTCAAAACTATATATTACATTCATTGAAATACAAAGAAGGGTTAGTGGTCACAACCCAATAGAGTGTATAGACATTGATCCAACAGATTGCTCATGACAATTAAACATAGTTTAAAAAAAGAATATATTCAAAACCAACAGTAGGCTTTTCTGTAATTCCATACATAGGTAGTGTCCATAGACCTCCAAACAGAAAGTAACTGCAGCAGAAGACTCCCACTGTGGAAAGAATAACAGTCGGATGCCTCTCCCAGGTATAAATCAAGTGTTTCAGTGATCTTCAACAGCGGCTGGTAAAACGGAACATAACATAGGCACAGCTCAAAAGCTTCAATGGAATCCTAGGGTTCTAACTAATAACCCTTCTTTGTATTTCAATGAATCTAATATATAATTTTGAACATAGTTGTGAATTGTAGATGGTCTTCCCTTGGTGGGTAACTGATGAGAAAGCAGAAGCACATCCAAGCAAAGGTGAGGCAGTGGAGTATTTCCAGCAGGAGCAAAAACCCATGAATATAAACTATTGAGGCTGTGTTGCCGGTTACTTACCTTTCAGCGTCTTATGCACTTATGCCAGAGTAGTGAAATGAAGAAACCACTGTTATCACAAAACTGGAAAGAAGTCTCAGCAGAATAATCCCATCCAGTCTTTTTAAAGCTCCCCATTTAACTTTATTTTGACAATCCCGATTTTTCACAGGTGACAGTATTGAACTTTACAGCAGTAAAAATATGCACATACCATCTGAAGAAAGGAAAGGGGAGAATTGAAAAGGGGGAGCAGAACATGTTGCTCTTCTGGGAATGGGGTGATATGAAATGTAATATATAAGAGGCTTATGAGCAGAGAGGACAATCAGAAAAAAGAGCAGTATCCAATATGCATAAATCCAGTGTTATTTTATTGTAAAGACAAGGATTGTATGCATGAATAAGTGGGCATTTGGTTGTGGGCTTTTGTGTTCTTTTGAGAATGTGTAACTTTTGAAGGGATGCCGCTATTCCAGGTAACTAGCAAGAGTGAAATTGCCATTTGGGCCTCCCGTCTGTGCTGTATTCACATCACGTCACATCACCAGTTTCTGAGAAAGCCCTCCGTTTCCATTGTGTGGCAATCTGGATCTTTGCTTGTTCTTGTTCTCAGGGGTTCAGGTAACGTTCAGTTCACATTCACGACTGTCTCTCCCTCTACAGAAAAAAAAATTAAAAAGCTTGAAAAGTGAGTTCTTTTAGAATTGTCAAATGCAAATTATAGCCTGCTGGAATAAACAAAAAATCAAGCCTAAATGAGCAAATTGACTTGTTGCCAATGCCTGTCAGCATGAAACTACAGTAGCCACAAAGTAATCCTTATTTCAGGCTCATAAATAGACGCCTGCCAGGTGGCCTGTGAGAAGTCTGACTCACCTTCAGGTGACCATGGCAGCAGGGCTGCTCAAAGTCAGTGGGGGCCCCCAAAGATTCCCAGTGGGCCATCACATCATCCAGACCCAAGCCCAAATGTCACATGAAAGCAAATTATATAACCTGCATAGCTCTCTGGGTTTCCAGCTTTACCAAGTCTCCCTGAGTTAGGGATGTTGGCCTCCCGGTGGGACCTGGAGATCCCCTAGAATTACAGCTCATCTCTAGACTACAGAGATCAGTTCCCCTGGAGAAAATTGATGTTTTGGAGGGTGGATTATGTGGCAGTGTACTCCACTGAGGTCCCTATCCTCACCAGGCTCCATCCCCAGATATCCTGGAGTTTCCCAGACTGGATCTGGCAACCCTACCCCACATCCCCTGCCGGTGGCCAGGGGTGAACTGGCAACCCTACCCAAAATTCTGTTTCCTTACCCACCCCCCAGCAGCCCTGGAAGGCAAGTAAGATTTGTAGACTGGAAGAGAGTACTAAAACTGGCTAATTACATTAAGACAAGTGACTTAAATACTTCAGATGGTATGAAAACAGAGGTGGGCTGTGATGGGTGAAATTTAAGAGAAGAAATTGTTAAATATGACAGTTAGAGAGAAGGGAAATTGAAACAGATAAGGTCTCTGCTTCCTGTAACATCCAGTTTTATTCAAACATCATGAAGAAACCAAAATCTGCTCATGACAAACGCAAACCTGGTTTATTTCTGGGCTCCCATCCTGCATCACTTATCTCTCCCACCCCGCCCCCCTCCCCCCCCCCCCCCCCCGTGGAGCTGCTACTGAAGACTTCCCCTCCAAGGAAGACCTGGGTTGCAATGCAAAGGCAGGCAGTGTTAAACCACCTCTGGATGTTTCTTACCTTCAAAACTCCACGAGGGTTCTCCATATGAGTTGGCCACAACTTGACAGCCCCCTGTTGTTGTTGTTGTTGTTGTTATCTCTGGTATTCTAAATCAGGATTAAATTGTGGTTTAGAATCCTAGTTACTAAGAAGAAACAAATTCCATGTTTCAGGAAGCATTCAGTTGTAATACTGTATGTTTGTTTATAGTCTGCCTTTCTCATTGAGACTCAAGGCATATTCTGCAATGTAAATCAATGCGATCAACTGAATGATACAACTAATAAGCAATGTAATAGGACTAGGAACTTCAGGAATTTGAAACAGAGCAAGAATGTGAGAGCTTGGCCATAAGCCATGTTTGTGCTCATTTTTGTTCTTGAGATCTAAATGTAGTCTCAGGTCCTGATCACACGTGCTGGAAAACACGAGGGGGGGAGGGAAGCAAGCGTATTTGTGCCGCAGTAATTTGACCCACCACTGCGTGATCAGACACAGTGGCAGGTGAATCAGGGTTGTTTCTTCGCCGCGTGTTTCTGGCGCGCTTCATCGAGGGATCAGTGACGCAATCAGAGCGTGCTGGAGCGATCACACAGGAAACTCCGTCTGCGGCCTGTCGCAACCCATTTGATACTGCACTTTCCCAGGTATTTTTAAACTCCGCATCTTCAGTGGAGTGAGACGGGTTGCCAATGGGTGCGGGACGCTTGCCAGATGTTCCTGTGTGATCGCGCCCTTAAAATCCACCCGGCAGTCATGCCTCTCGCACGGCTACCTCTGCATGTGCGGAACCTCAGTCTTGTAGTTCAAAGAAGCCTTCTCCTGTTTTCTGAACTGGTCTTTTCTTAGACTTTGTGTATTATGTGTTCCATAGCAGCCAGGTTGCTATTTTCTTAAACCACATTTCGGTGCCTGGACAAATTTTACTCTTCTTCAGGGTGGGATGAAGATAGTTTGCATGGTCTTGGCCATGGCCTGATATGGTCTGCACTGTGAGAGCTATTCAGAGAGAGCTTCTCCGGTGAATCCACTTGCTGCAGCCCAAAGGAATTCACACTGGAGAGTCATTTATCTCAGTCTTTCCAGACTGCTAACGGAAATGGTCAAGGCTGCCTGGGACCCAGTCAGGAATTTGGATCAGTCAGAAGGCAGGGAGTACAGAACAGCACTGATGCAGAATATACCCCAGCCAGGGCCATTAGAATTAGCAATCTGGCATTATTAGCAGAAGTTTTAAGGAAGGTAAATTGTACAGCTCAGCTAATTTCAGGCATGGGCTCCTTAACAGGCCCATCAGTTGTGGTTTTAATTGATCCTAGAAATCCTTTATAGCTTTACTAGGAAAAAGGCCCGTTGTGGAAATAAATACAACAGCCTCTAGAAAGAGGCTCTGGGCGGGTGCCCCGGCCTTGGACACTCAGTGTCAATTTGCTGTGGCGACCTCAGCAAGGTATAATGACACTGAGTCCACCATTTTCTCCAGATGAACTGATCTCTGCTACCTAAAAAACAATTGTAATTTTGAGTGATCTCCAGCCCTCACCTGGAGATTGGCAACGATAGTTCCCCAGAAGGGAATGGTTGGTTTGGAGGGTGTAGTCTATGGCTTTGTACCTGTCCGAGGTCCCACGCCTCCTGAAACCTCACCCTCTCCAGGCTCCATCTCTCTCATCTCCAGGAATTTCCCACCTGTAGTTGGCAACCCTATCTCCTTCCCAGCCAATCATCAACCTACCTTTATTTCCCCCTCACTCTTCAGCTTTCCACTCCCCACACACGTGCAGCCTCTCCCGTGCTCTGAAGCCCTGACTGCTACGTCACATTGGCTGTCATATGGGGGCCACCTCAGCAGCATATAAGGATACAGAGCCCACCATTTTCTCCAGGGGAACTGATCTCTGCCATCTGGAAAGCAGTTGTAATTCTGAGTGATCTCCAGCCCTCACCTGGAGATTGGACACATTTTACCTCAGAACAGCAAAACGGTTTAGAATGTTAGAGGCAAAAGCTAATCAAGTCGCATATTCAAACAACCTCTGTGTTCCGAGGCAGAGGCCAATGAGGCTGCATATGCAAATAACCTCTGTGTTCTGATTGGCTATGGGGGGGAGAGGAACAGCAAAATGTTTAGAATGTTGGAGGCAGGACTCAGGCAAAGCAGCCAGTGGATAGGGAGACCCTCTGAATGACAGATCAGAGAGCGAACTGATTTTGGAGCGTGTGGAATGTTCTAGAGAAGTGCCACCACAATTCGGCTTTTATTTATAAGGGAGATTGGAATCTGTGATGCTGCTCTGGGAAGACTTGCAATTAGCTAGTTTAAGGCAAGGTTTTATCTTCTGCTGCTGCTGCTGCTGATTAAGTGAACAGGAGTAAACCAAACAGTTATGCTAAAAGCAGCTCAAGCTTTCTCCCTGTATCTTTCCCCAAAGGTCATCCAAAACCCAACTTAAAAATGACTAATTGAGCTCCTCGGTGATAGATCTTTCATACCAGCCCTCAGGCTGCTGACACCTGGGGTTCCAGACATACTATCAGCAAACAATCATTTCTCACACATTAAAGGAATTAAGCAATGGGATTTCAGTCAGCGATGCGTGATGGCTCTTGTGCACTGGGCTTATTTACTGAATTGTCCCATTGCCAACCAGATGAAAAGAATGAGTAAAAGGCAGTTCAGATGACTTTGGACTTGGGGAAAGTCCTGAGAATGCTTATGCCACTGGGTTTCATGTGGCACTTAAATAGTACAGTGGGTGTTCACTGCTGTATTTATGTATCTATTTACAAAATTTGTATGCTGCCTTTCTGCCCAACCAGGGCATTGATTTATGTCGCACTTTGTCCCAAATGGGGACCCATAGAGTTTTACAAAAACTGGGGAAATACAACAAAAACAAAGAGATAAAGGAGCTGGAAGGCTTTTAGTTACCAAGTAGGGTTTCCAACTTGAAGAAAAATGCCCTGCCTCCTTAATAGATGCTTAATGTGGTGTTATTTACCAGGTGATCTTATTTACTTCCTTGTAGTGAAGTTTTACCAGTCCATTTACATGAAGCCTCTATTAAAGAGACAGGGCATTATTTTCTCCAGGGTGGAAATCCTAGTGCCAAGCAGGTCTTTACTGCCTGATCTTCCACCCAGCTCTAGGCTAAGAGCTGAAGGACAAGATCCCTATCCATCATTCCTCTGGGCATACTCGGGCTCGGTAAGATGTTTTTCAGCTGCTACTAGCTAGCAGGAGCTTCCCCAGTTCCTCCCCTGCCCAAAATTTGAAAATGCAATCTGTTGTAATCTGAAAATGAATGTAGCCTTCATCACAGCCCTGGTGATATATTTTTCGTGCTGATATTGGAAGTAAGTTGGTGTTGCTAACGATGATGCTTCCATTCAGGAACAGTTCATTATTTATTAAAGTGGAGAGCTTTTTATAGCCTGCTTTAAATTACTGGCGTTTTGTATGCAGGAAGCCCACATGTTTGATTTAATAGTGTCAGTGGGCACCAAGTTCTGTGCTTGCTTAGAGTGCTAACTGTAGACCAGTTAGGGAATCACTCGCTAAGGATTTGTGTCACTTGTACATTTCCCGTCTACTTTTCTATTGAGAAATGCTCTGCAGTCTCTGATGAAATATTACCAGAGTGGTTGAAATTCTCATCTATACAGCTGTTCTGTTTGGCTTATCAGACTTATGGGAAAAACTATGGTTTCAATGGGGATTTTGTCCCATGGCATTCTTTTTAGATGCCTTCTTTAAGGGTAGCTCAAAGCCCTGATGTCTAGGCTTCAGTCTTCCCCTGAATCTAAGAATGGATAGCATTTTCTATCCATAATATTCAGTAGTATAAAGTGGGGACTCGCAAGGACTTGTGGAGGCATCTTATTTCCCCCCCCACACACACTATTTCCTCCTTCCCTTTTCTGAAAGCTCCCAGAGCCTCTCCCTATCACGGCTTCCTTCTCTCATTCTGGTGTTGCCAACCTCCAGATGAGGCCTGGCTGGGGGTGGAGCCTTGGGAGGGCAAGGTTTGAAGAAGGAATCAACCTCAGCAGGGTATAATGCCATACAGCCCACCCTCCAAAGGAGCCATTTTGTGTTTTCCAGTGGTCTTAGGCGACCCCTGTGAAAGGGTCATTCGACCCCCAAAGGGGTCGCGACCCACAGGTTGAGAACTGCTGCTTTAGAGGGTGGATTCTATGGCATTATATTCAGCTGAGGCCTCTCCCCTCCCCAAACCCTGCAATCCTCAGACTCCCCCACAAAGTCTCCAGGAATTTCCCAACCTGGAGCTAGCAACTCTAGTCAGGCCTGACCTCAATGAGTCCTCCCTTAAAGGCCTTCCCCTTGCCTTTTACTGACAGAGCCAGGCCTGGAATACTGTGATTGCCTAGCAATAGCTACTGAGGGAATCTGTTGCTTAAAGCTACAGGCACTCTTTTTATTGTTTTTGGATTTAAAAAAACCCATAGCACTTTTAAAAAAATCACATTTTTCTGCAAACCTGGGGCCTTTTTCAGGTTTGTAGAAATATCTGTCTTGCCTCGTCTACAGCTCTAGTCACTGGATTTATGTATCCAAAGATTAACTGACTTGGCTATTAGAATATGATAGCTGGCTCAGAACTCATCCCTCCAATATAGCTTCGCTAATTGTGTAGCTTGAATAATCATTGGAGTTATGACTGAATGCTTCATAAAACAAAATTCATGGCAAATAGGTATATGGTCTCCTAGACAATCACTATTAGCCATGACAGTTAAATGAAAGTTCCGCATTCAGAGAGAGTATACCTCTGAGTAACTGGGAGCGAGTGGGATAGTTGTCACCTTCATGCTAAGCTTCCATTTGGCTGACTGCTGACAGAAAGAAGACCTTGTAGGTCTGGTTCTGCATGGTGATTCTTAGGATGCTATCAAAGACTCAGTCTGGTTATAAGCAAGGACTTCTCAACTGATCTCTTTTTGCACAGCGTACTTACGTATAGAAATACTTACCATTTGTACAGTGCTTTCAGGTGTTCAAAGAGTGTCACATACATGATTTTGTTACAAACTTTACGATGTAAGGTAGGCCAGTATTATTATTCCTCAAACTCCAGAAGACTGTTGAGGCTGAAAGAGAGTGGGTTGCCTGTGGCCACCTAGTAAGTTCATGGCAGAGGTGAGATTTGAACCAGGGATGACCCAATTTAGAGCTCCAGTCTCTTAGCCACTACTCTGTACTGGCTCGTATGCAGACCGAAGCTCTGATAGGCCATATGCATGACCAAATTTAGGAATACTGTTCTACTGGAACTGAAATGCCCAAGACAATGCCCCTTGTGCAATCTGCATCTCCTGTTTCTGCCTTTCTCTGGAGAGAGCTGGATCTTGTCGCCCTTGCATGCCTGTGTGGTGCTGATACATTTCTGTTGCCACCTTGATTTACAAGGTACCCCTTAGATCACTCTTGCAGCTAAACCACCCCTTTGAAAAAGCTCAAAAATTTAGCATATGTGTTAGACACCATTCTGCAATCTTTCTTTCTTTCTTTCTTTCTTTCTTTCTTTCTTTCTTTCTTTCTTTCTTTCTTTCTTTCTTTCTTTCTTTCTTTCTTTCTTTTTTCCAAATTCTATAACAGTCATTGACAAGTTCTGTTTGCTAGGATTAATGACTTGTGAAGAAATCATAGGAAAGATCAAATGTCTGAAAGAGTAAGGCTTCTATTTATAGCAAGAGGCACAGAACGGGAGGATCCCTTCCACTGTCATCCCCTCCCCATCAGTCCCACCCAAGCCCTGGGACTCCAGGCTTCAGTTGTGAAACTCAATCCATCTTGCAAACAGTAGCCTTTTCCTTTTATAGAAGGTTCATTCTCTGGCGACTTGTGTGTGAGGTCAGCTTGTGCGTGGCATTCCCAAAGGTGGCATGCTGATATGGATGGCTGCACAGGGCCTCTGGAGTCACAAGGAGAAAGTGTGCCTGAAGGAAACATCTAAAACAGTGCCCTTCTTTTGAATTATTAACAATGCTGGGCTCCTTCTTTAGAGTGCCAGCATGGGTGAAGGGTCAAACTAGGACTGGAGTGACCGGATTCAAATTCTCACAGCTATGGGCCATTCGCTCCCCCCCCCTCCGCTCTCGCCTACCTCACAGGTTTTGTTATGAGGATAAAACAGAGAAGGAGAAAACTATGTCAGTCACCTTGAACTCCTTGGAGAAACAGTGGGATAAAAATGTGACAGACCCAAGCTTATTTTTGTTTTTATTTCAAGAGTATTTATAGCCTGCCTTTCAGCTTCCCCTCCCCTCTTCAAGGCCACCAACATGTTGAATTAAAACCTGCAGAATGTAAAGAAAGCAGCAAATGGAAAAACAGACCAGAACTACAAAATGGAACTATCAGATGCCTTCAGGCACGTAGCAACCAATGTTCCCTCTAAGCCGTGGAGTCTTGTGAGCAGAAATTCTACTTTGTGAGCTACTGGCATTAAAATTGTGAGCGAGTGATTTGGCTACTGCATAAATTAGTTTGCTCTGGAGCCATCCTTCCTGAGCTAAGACAAAAATCTGTGAGCTGTATGCCAAAAAACTGTGAGCTAGCTCACACTAACTCAGCTTACAGGGAACACTGGTAGCAACAGCACCACTCTCATCTCCAGAGGGAAAGACTTCCAGTGTTGGTGGCAAACAACTGGAAAAGCCATCCAGTCTTGATTTTATAGCCAGGTTGCCAACTGACTGAGAAAACCAAACCCTGCAAGTGAATCAGCTTGATCTCGCTTGTTATCAGAGCATGGAGCTATTCATTATCACCTGCAAACGTCTGCAAATAAAACTTCAACTGTTACAAAAAGCATGGGAGTCGGATCTGGCAACCGAGTTAGCAGTTATGTTAATAGCATGACTTTCCCTTGTGAGCAGGATGCCTTCATACCTTTCAAAAGGCGCCACAGACTTCTAACGTGGCTCCCAAAGGAGCTTCTTCAAAGCAGAACACTTGAGTCTGGTAGCACCTTAGAGACCAACAAGATTTTGGGGGCAGAAGCCTCCCAGAGTCAAAGCACTGCTTTGTCAGATGGGGTCTTAGAAGCTTCTGCCCCGAAAATCTTCTTGGTCTCGAAGTTGCTAACTGGACTCCAGTCTACCTCTTCTACTACAGACCAACATGGCTACCCTCTGAAGCAAGCTTCGAAAGGGCAAACAGGACCAGCTATAATATAAATCACATTCAGGTGAGACAGAGGTGAAAGTGGGGTCAGTAGGGTTAGATTGGGATAAGCAGCATGTAATTAAGTGTTCCCTCTGGACGTTGCCTGTCGTTGCCTCTCATGTCTAAGGCTGCAAAAAGCTGAAGTGTTCTGGGCGGCAGTGGAGTGCAGGGGCTGCAGTGATACGAGTCACCCTTTGCACAGCACATTTTATGTTAGCTGTTGTTATTTTTTGTCATTTGCCTGGCGAACACCATAATGTTTCCAACACAGTAAAAACAAAACAGCCTGACATGGAGGGCATGTGCCAAGGTCAAGGCCAGGGCATGTGTGGGGAATTCCTAAGCCTTGCTTCTGTTTCCGTCCATGGTGGAGAGTTTCTACACTTGCAAGACCACCATCTTGCAATGAACTGCCAGAGGAAAGTCCTGCTCAAAGGAGGGCTGCAAACAGAAGCAAGGTTAGGATCCAGGTCTGTGTTTGTAAACACATGTCTTCTGTGCCTGTGGCAAGGATGTGATGTGTAGACCACAAACGGCACACTCATCTGCTGAGTAAAGCATGGCTTGGTCTTTAGAATGTCTGGCTGAGTGTTGCCTTTTGACTGGAATGTCACTCACTCCAGTTACTGTCTTCCTTCCTTCCCTCCATGGAGAACTAGAAGGAAAGGAGATTGAGGGTGAGGTGCTTCTTGCTTTGGGTTTTGTAGTTCACATCTATGGCCCCGGTCACACAGGTCGGATATCGCGGGGGGGAGGCGTGGCTAATTGCCCCAGCACAGTTGGATGCACGATTACGCGATCAGACGCGCCGGCAGCACACCACGGGTCCTTCCCTCCGCGCCGGTGGGTAAACGAGGGACCAGAGGGGAATGCTGCGCGCTGGTGTGATCACACCACGGGTGTCTGGAGGCAGCCCGTGGCAAACGTTTACTAGTACCTTGGAGGTACTAGTTTTTTAAGGCACATTATCGGCGGTAAGCCACCGGTGCGCTCCACTTCCCAGATGTTGGGGTATGATCGCGCCCGGATAATCTGCCCACCATCTGTGCCTCTCCCGTGGCAACTTTGCGGTGTGACCGGGGCCTATGTTTGTTTTTCCTTCTTTGGGCCAAACTAGCTGTGTTTGTGGGAGATTTTGCAGGGTTTGTTGGTTGGTTTTTGAAGCGTTGATAGCTGGGAAGCATGTGTACTGGGATTATTATTTCATCGATTCAAAATGTGCCTCTTCTGGCTAGCTGCCCCAAAGAAGCATGTAGGTTTTCCCTTGGACTGTGAATAATTGCTCGAGGAGGTGATATAAATCAGGAAGATGGTGGGAGAGGGTGGGAAGGTTAAACCTCCCCCAGCACTGTTGGCCCTGACTTGACCCCCTCCACTGGCTGTCGCTATTAACTCTTTAAAAATTATTTGCACACACATTCACATGTACTGTCATGCAATGCAGGGGTGGGGCAGGTTAAGCCCATGGGACCCCACTCTACATTTGCTGAGCAAAGGAATTGGGAGGGGGTAATTTTAGGGAGGAAGCGGGCATTTGTTTGTTTGTTGATTCTCCGGCAGAGATAATTTTCAGATTATGTGTAATCACTGCCAGATTCTAGCAAAGGCTTCTCCTAAAGTGTGCAAGTATGCGGTTGGTGCAGCTGGAAGGGGAGGGGGGGAAACCTGTTGGCAAGGCACTCCTGAACACGAGAGCAATATACCACAGCAGATAGTGTCCTCTGCCAGGAATGCAGGCCAAGTTTTGTTTTGTGGGAGATCTTTGTGCACTTATAAGTGAAAGAAAATCAGCTTTGCAATTACAGGGAAGTTGGCAGAAGGAAACAAGTTCCCCGCTCTTGCTTGAAGAAGCCGCCCTTCAGAGCTTCCCTTGATCAGAGAGTTTATCCCCAACAAAGCTGCCTTCTGTTGATGTTCCTCATCAGAGAGGGCGTATATTTTTCTTACCATAACAATGGATGGATTCTCTGATATTTATGGCTAAAGTAGGACACCTTAGCCACCATAAGTTACTTGTCTGGAGAAGGAAAATGAGTTACTTTCAGTGATACTGTTTTGGAGGAACTGTTTGAACAAATGGTGTTTCCACTAGCGATGGCAAACTCTGTCATGTTTGGGAATAAGAGGATTGCCTCTGTACAGCTCATCCAGTAGTAGCAGCAGCAGCAGCAGCAGTATTTACAAAGTTTATATCTTACCTTTCTGCCCTTATAAGGACCACCAAAGTGGCTAGCAATGTGTGCAGAGAAGAGCGACGAGGATGATTGGGGGTCTGGAAACCGAGCCCAATGAAGAAAGGCTAAGGGACTTGGGAATGTTCAGTCTGGAGAAGAGGAGGTTGAGGGAGGACATGATTGCTCTCTTGAAGTATCTGAAGGGCTGTCACTTAGAGGAGGGCAGGGAGCTGTTCCTGTTGGCAGCAGAGGATAGGACTCACAATAATGGGTGGGTGAATGGCAAGCACTAAGACGAGACACACTGTTTCTTAAGTTTCATGCAAAGTAGTAATACGTCCTAGTCTATACTTCCGCCCTAAGTTAGTGTCTAAATTCCATCTTGCCCAAGACATTGTTCTGCCCATTTTATCCCCTAATCCTTCCTCACCTGCAGAACAATTAATGTACACATTGGATGTTAGGAGGGCTTTATTCTTTTATTTAGACTGCATGTCCAGTATTCGAAAAACTAATCATTTCATTTTCCAGACCAAAAAGGGATATGCTGTCTCTGCATGGGTGACATTGGCTATTAGGCTTTCTTATGATGCAGCACATTTGCCGACGTTCCCTTTCCCTCTCAGTGCTCACTCCACCAGAGCTCCGGCATCATCTGCAACATTCCAGGCAGCTGTGGACGTCACGGAGATCTACAAGGCTGCGACATGGTCCTCACCCTCAGCATTTATCAGACATTACTCCACTGATGTTGGCTCTTGGAGGGATGCGGCTGTGGGGGAAGCAGTGTTACATTCCTTGTTTAAATAAAATATAGCCCACACCCACATCCAGTGTGCATAAGCTTGCTAATCTCCCATGTGAGATTGCACAGAACACACGACAATGAAAACATGGTTGCAGTTACCTGTAACTGATGCTCATAGTGTCTTCTGTGCAGCACACATCATTCCCCGCTGTGGGCTACTACCTGTTTCCCACAGCAGCGGTCAAGGACTGAGGGAAGAGTGCCTCCCCCTCCCCTCATCAGATAACCAACTGGGCAGGAAAAAAACAAGCTACAGCTCTCCTCTGTAAGGGGAGGGGGAGCACTCTTATAAGGGAGTCTTATTTCTAGAAGCTTTTGGAATCCTCTCCTACGCTGGCCTGCCTTCAGGCAGTCTCATGTGTGCCTGCACAGAAGATACTCGATGAACATCAGTTTACAGGTAAATGCAACCATGTTTTGCAGTCCTACAGCCAGCAGCCTAAACATGAGATGGAACTGGCATGCACAAAGGAAGCTACGTGACTCTGAAGGGAATGACAACACGTGGAACCTTTCAGGTTAATGGCAAGAAAGCCTGAGTCACTGGCCAAATTTCTGCCACTTCAAAAAGCCGTGTGACTAGTTGGTAGAAGCAGCTTGGCTACTCCCCACCGTAGAGAGATGCCGCAAGATTGTCTGTTTGCCACTGAGAGTTCCACGCTCCAGGCAAGTTGGTTGCATTTTTCAGGTTTTGTCATAACAAACACACAATTGCTTTCATTCTCAGGCTATTATGTTTTGGCATAGTTAGACATGCTTTCATGCCGCACCATTTGCTTATTATTCCGGAGTTCAGAATACAGGCTGGGAAATGTGAAAATGTACAGAAATGCAAGACTAAGTTTGTCTTTTGTCTCAGTGGTCGGAACAATAGATGTATCCTTTGCTGCAAGATGAGGCTTTTAAAAGGATCAGAGGTCTTGAGAACCATTTAGGACCTGGAGTCTCTGTTTGAGATTCAAAAGTTATTTAAAAAACATGACGGTGCACATACTTTTTGTTCACATTGCCCTGTTTCTCACTGTTAGGGAGTGAATCCCTTAATTTAATAGGCAGCCGTGTGAGTTACTCTAAAAGCTGGCTGCAGTCTTTAAAAAGCATTGCGTTCGGCTTTTGGAATGTAGTGCAGACTTTGGCATTAAACCATTACTGAACAATTTAAACTCATCTGGATAGCCTCAATATTATTGGCCTTGTTGAAGAGCAGCTTTATGTGTTTTTCCCCTGCATCCCTCTGTAGGTTTACCTCCAATTACATCCTGCTAAGATCCAAAGAAGCTTGTGTGCATATTCAGGCAAGAACTATGTTTGCTGCTGCCAGAGAACTTTCTCTGAAGCTTTTTTGCTGCAGCAGCTCCCACGGTTGTAGAGGCAAGCCATAGTAAGGTTTCAGGCTCGCCTCTTCAGCTTTTTGAGCAGATGCTGAGAAAATGTTGCAAGAGGCTCTGCAGGGCAGATTGGGAAGATGTAAATCTCCAAATAAATAAGTGCCTGGGGATCACTAATGATGCAACTAATACTAAGACACTTTCTCTTGCCCTTGCTATAGGCAGTGATTTCCTTAACTGTTCTGGGCCCTGTAAATGAAATATTAAATATGCATTCCCCTAGGAATCCTGAACTCTTGATCTTTCAAATCAAGTAGCATCACTGTAGCTTTCCCCCACAGGTGCTAGACATGCAAGTCCCTCTGAGTGCCTAGTTTGCCCCACACCGGTTAACATAAACAGAAGTGTGTTGCTTTGCATAAGCAAGCTCTTTTTCTCGCCTTCTATCAGCTGGTCCATCGCAGTGACAGAGGCTCCCACTCGACCGCACTTGGAGCAATCTTGGCTGGCATCCCAGTGCCTTTGAACTGCCACTTGGCTGGTGGTCAGAGCACAGCTTGCGCAGGCGGGAACATTTATCTGACGTATTGGGAACAAGTGTAAAAAATAATCTAGTTAGCACACTGTCAGATATCTGCCCAATTTACCCCAGTTTTCTTCCCAGCCATCATAGCTTTAAATAGTTGTTGGAGAACTATACCGATGGTTAAGCGGGATGTTGAGAATCATGAATGTGTCTTCAAGGGCCAAGCTCACACGGCGGTAATTCTCTTTGAAATAGTTTCCACTGAAACTGCAGATCACGTGTCCATTTCTCCGGCAACCTTTCTGCCTCAGGACAACACCTAAGAACTGTGGGCCACAGCTGCTGAGCACTTGGTTCATTCAAAGAATGTACTAACAGTGCACTAAAGACAAACAGGCTGCCTGGCATGTCACGTCCATATGGGGTGTGTGTACTAATGAGGGCACAAGCCCCCTGCTGCTTTGAAGACAGGTAAATTCCCTTCGTATGAGTCTAGGGTAATCATTCATTGGAAGGACATCTCAGGTGCCCTTAATGGGGAGGTTGTACGCTGTATCGTGGGAAGTCATATATAAAAGAAAGTGGAGCAATACAGTGGCGATAATTTTTAACAAAAACGTTTTCAATAGGTTTCAAAGCAGCATCTCGGGACAAAAGCACTTTTCATAAATATTGATTTGGCATAAAGAGAGCGACTCTGGGGTTGAGGTGCCATCTGGCATATGTGTATCCAATTTGCATAATCATATTGGCATTTGAAGAATGTGGGTTGAATGTGCTGTTTGGCATGCAATAAAGTCATTGTGTGATTGATTCACTTCGGATGCGGCTAGAAACTCAACGTATGTTTATCAGGGCTCTTCAGAGCTTGGGGGGGAGGGGAAATAGGTGTGTTGTGTGCGTAGATGTAGTTTCAGTGGCAGGTTTTTGAGAGGCATCTTGACTCAACCACATGACCACTTACCGAGTGTGCCCAGCAGCAGGCACCACAATCCCTTCAGCTTCTTTACTCCACTAATATCATTCTCAGTATGGCTCTTCAGCCTCTTCTCCTTATAGCCATTGTTTCAAGACAGGCTAGGGAACTG
>NW_015175358.1:2983668-2988028 GCF_001447785.1 Gekko japonicus
GTTACAAGTTTTTCATCGTTACTGAGGACCCCATTTCCTGTTTGAATGTTGCACCCTATATGGGAAGCTGCCACAAGGACAGATAGCTGGGGAAAGGCTAGACGTTGATACATTTTTATCCTGACGTTTCTTCAAAAGGGCGAATGGGGCACAGGCAGGTAGCAGAGGAGATGTGTGGGCACTGTTCCCTCTAAGCTGAGTTAGTGTGAGCTAACTCACAGTTTTTTAGACTCCGGCTCACACCTTTTTGTCTTAGCTCAGGAAAGATGGCTCCAGAGCAAACTAATTTATGCAATAGCCAAATTGCTCGCTCACAACTTTAATGTCAGTAGCTCACAAAGTAGATTTTTTGCTCACAAGACTCCACAGCTTAGAGGGAACATTGTGTGTGGGTGGGGGTCAGCGGCAGTGGCGGGAGCCATGGGCCCTGGCAGGTGCCCTTCCTTAGTGTATGCTGATGCTGGCCCTGTGTGAGAATATTGCCATTTATTTTGGGGCACAAAAATTACTTGCAGATGCACACAAGTGTCCTTAAAGAGTCACGATGTTAACCTGAATATTCCGAACACCTTGTGTAAAGCCTCCAGTGGGCAAAGAGGCTTTTCGAGGCTACATTTTCAGGACTTTCTCCAGAAGTTTGTCTTCTTTAATTGCACGTGTAATAATGGCCCAGCGAAGGACCTGAGGTCTCAGGAAACTAGCCAAACTTAACCCAGCCCTGCCAAGAACTGTAAGTTACCCAGCAACACCATAATCCACAAATAGATGAAGTGTGGAATGTGAAGTCCACTTTAGCAAAAGACATTTAAAATATACTGGTGTTCTTCTCGCACGCTTTGTACCACGTGTGCGTGCACATGTTCTGGGCAGAATGTAGAAATGAGGTGGGAATACCAGTGTAGGTTTTACCTTTATATTACAGAGAGATGTGAAGAAAAGCAAACATAGGTTTTGCATGCAGAGAGTCCATGAACACGGAAAACTGCTCTATACCAAATTAGACTACGGTCTGCCTAGCTTTAGGGCTGTCTGTCCTGATTTGCAGTGGCTCTCTCAGTCAGAGTCAGACAGAGAAAGGTTGTAAGGACATAAGAGAAGCTATGTTGGATCAGGCTAATGGCCCCTCCAGTCCAACATTCTGGGTCACACAGTGGCCAAAACCCAGGTGCCATCAGGAGGTCCATCAGCGGGTCCAGAACTCCAAAAGCCTTCCCACAGTTGCTCCCCAAGCACCAAAAATGCAGAGTATCACTGCCGTAGACATAATGCTCCATCTATACCTTGTGGCTATTAGCCACTGATGGACCTCTGCTCCATATGTTTATCCAATCCCCTGTTGGAGCTGTCTGTGCTTGTAGTTGCCACCATTTCCTGAGGCAGTGAATTCCACCTGTCAATTACTCTTTGGATGAAGAAGTAGTTCCTTTTATCTGTTCTAAGCCCTACTGCTCATTAATTTCGTTGCTTGCCTGCAAGTTCTTGGGGACTTGTGTCCCACTCTGAGAATGGCAGCCCCGCTGCTGCCAGGGAGCATGAGGGTCATGGAGAAACAGGGCACCATGCTGAAGAAAGGGGGAATGTTCCCTTGGAATGGACCCCTTCTACAGTTGGTGAGTAGGTATCCTTTTGCACCGAGGAACTATCCTGGGGCAGGGAGAGAGGGAGGGAGGGGGGCTCTGAGTAGTTGGTGAATCACTCTTCACACACACTTTCTTGGTTGAAAGTTTTATTAGAAGATATGAGATGTTTAGGGAATGATCTCTTTGTCAGGGCTGAGGGGTTAAGGCAGGAAAGGTGCATATAGTCACAATCACACATTCCATTCTTACACATCAACAATCCTACACAGACCTTGAGAGATATAGGGTCCATCTCTAGCTAATCAAAGTTGTTTCTCCCAAGGACACCTTCTCATGTGAAAGACCTCTCTTGAGAGCTCCATAGAAGAATTACACCAGCAAGCGGTTCTACTCCTACATGCATACACTCGCTCCCCCCCCTAGGAATGTAGTGGCAGGCAAGGGTGGATGATAAGACCATCAGTGCTAAAATAACACTCTGGAGGGAGAACAGGGGAAAAAGGTTAAGACAACAAAAAAGCAGAGCAATGAATATCAGGATCTCAGGGCACTAAAGAACAAGTACATATGGTTAGCCAACCCGAGCCTGACATACAGCTGGCAGATAATCATACATGTTGCACTCAGTGCAATACACTGGGTAGCTCCCACCCCCCTGCTGGCATTCTTTCTTTGTAATTTTTCAAATCCCCCTTTTTATAAATGTCCTATTTATGTAGATTTGTTTGAAGAATGTATGCTTACCCTTTTAGGGTTATGGAGAGACTAGTGCCCTGGCTTTCTCACCCTGCTGCTAAACTTGCACATCTGCTAAACTTGCCTCATTCCAGACACTTTGTCACTGGAGCTGGGATGCTTCCTCACTGTGGAGTGGGGCCTGCTGCTTTGTAGAGGTCCTTCCCAATATCCTGAGATCCTTTAAATGGGGATGAGAGGAATTGGATCTGGGACTTTCTACATGCAGTGCTGTACTACTGAGCCACCATTCCTTCCAGTTCCAACCTGGGCAGTGGAGAATCTTTCATATGGATTTGGGAAAGTTCATTTATGGTTGGCCGCTCAAGGTGTTCTTGGGAGCTACTCTGCTGTGATTCTTGCTTTTACTTCAGAGCTCAGCTCTAGATGGTGGCTGTGTTGAAAGTAACCCATAAGGGTGTATCTTGATCCACAGCTAAAATGCTCTTGTGTTCTTTTTCTCCCTTCTAGTCAAATACATGAAGGAGATCTCACCCTATTTTAAGAATTCCACAAGTGGTGCAACTGTAACTTGGGACTCTTCACCTGCCCTTCAGAAGCAATCCTCACCTGCTCTCTCCCTAAGAGATCTCAAGGAAGGGAAGAACCTCCCTCTCAAAATGTGCTACGTGTCAAGGAAATGCCTCCCAAATGATCCAGAACACAGGTAACCCAGTCACCCTACTAAGGCCTATGGCCACCTTTGGGCACTTCTGGGGGATTTCATGTCCTTATGAGTTCTCTGGGATATTTATACATGTGATACAGCATTCGTGCAATAACTAGATAAGGAAGCAGGGGTGCGGTGTCACTCTGTTGGCATGTACTGCAGACAAAGGAAATAAAACTTGTTAACCACCTTTCTGAAGGCTTGAATCCAGCCCTCTGTATCTGGTGTGCACATGAACCATAGATTTACCACCTTTTTATTTCTGTAGTTAAGTCTCCATCCCAAGGTGGTGGAGAGTACTTTAAAATAAAATGCACACACACCAGTAAAAATGCCAAATGTGTTCTGGGATTTATTTGTAAAATTCTACCTTGCCTCTTAAACCAAAATATGTTCCTTAGGAAGCCAACAGTAATAATCCATAGTGCATAGTAGAATCATAGAAGAATTTCAGACAGATGATATAATCCGGAAGAGGAATGGTTCCCAAATGGTTTCTGGTCTGTCATTTCAGGCAGAACCGTTTCAGAACCGGTTCCCTATTGGAACATATATTTGTAATTTTACACACAAACGCTTCTGTCCCTTTTAGGAAACGGGGCTGAAGCGTTTTTACCTTTCAACCACTTCCAAGTAGTCTTCAGTTTCCTCTCCCGGTTCCGATGCGCTTTTTCCCACAGTTTTTCGCCCGCGCAGGCGATCTCTGCCTTTTTTTTAAACGTTCACTTTAGAGCGCTATGGCGCTATAACGCTATAGTTCAACAGCATTATAGCAACCCCATTGGAATGCCTGGAGTGTTGTCTTATAGCGCTATAGTGCTCTAAAGCGAACGTTTGTCGCCCACACTGACAAAAAATTCCTTTCTAATTCCTCTCAACTATGTACAGCTTTCTATGTCATACTTCATTTGGACTGCTTTGCTTTCTCAGGTCCTAGCCTCCTCCTTTTCTATAACCATGGATCTACATCCCCTTCCTCAAGCCTTGCTTCTTGTCCCAACTCTCTAAAGTCAGACCAGTTTGGCCAATGGCAGTGCAAAACACATCTGCCTGTCCACGAAGTTCAACTAAATACCACTAGTGGTTTTGTCACCACTGCTACATCACTTAAAGCATTACAATATAGGATCATGTTCAGACTATAAGTTATGATGTTTTAATTCGTGAAGATCTGTTTTCTTGGTCACATCAGTTGGTGCTATTTCCCCCCCTGTAGACTCCTCTTCCAGCCCAATGGACTCTGCTGCTCACATGTTGTCTGTCAATCCCCTCTTTATCCCACCCTTCCTCCAGTCTCCCTTCCCTTATATTGACCTCACAACAATGGCAATATCACCCAGCCTGATGAAGGGAACTTTGACTCTTGGAAGCTTAT
>NW_015175358.1:2988278-2989815 GCF_001447785.1 Gekko japonicus
GCTAGAAGAAGAGAAGAGATTGGATTTATACCCTGCCCTTCACTACCCAAAGATGTCTCAGAGTGGCTTACAAACTCCTTTCCCTTCCCCTCCTCACAACAGACACCCTGTGAAGTAGGTGGGGCTGAGAGAGCTCTGACAGATCTTGTTGTGTGTGTGTCCCCCTCCCCGTGCCTTTTCGATTGCACTTGGGGGACAAGATTGCCTGGTCCACCATCATAAACAGTAAGTGATCACACAGCAACCCCCCCAAAAAAAAACAAAAAACAAGCAAAGCCGTGCATGATAGAAGCTAAGAGTACTCTTGGCATCTTCTATTGTGCACGGCTTTGCTTATTTTTGGGTCCACCATCATGGCATTTTTAAATGGCCAATTCATTGCTAAAATGGCATCGGTGTCCACAGGTCAGACCTGAGGACACTGTTACGTCAAGCCTGTATGGGTTGGGACTAGGAGGGAGGGAAGTCAGGACTTGCTTCCTGGAAGCCCTAAGCCACACCCCCAGTTCCCAGAAGCCCTCAGTTGGGGCTGGTGAAGCTGCGAGCTGCACAGGGTTTTAGTGCATTCAGAGTTCCCGTGCAGAAAGGTAAGGAGCTGGCCTGGGCTCCAGCGAGGGTGGGGAGGGTAGAGAGTGCCCAGGCTGGCTGTGGCCTTTGTAGCCGGCTGAGACGCTTGCCCCTGCGGGCTATGGAGGCTGCAGCTGGTCTGGGGCTTGCCTTGAGCAGCCACGTGCTGCTGTTGTTGTTGTTTCCCCGGCTTGGGGGGGGGGGGGGGGGCGTGCCAGTGACTCAAGGGGGAGGCAATGAAACCCTTTCTCTTGTGCAGCCCTTGTTGTTGTTTTCCTCCCTCCCTCCTGCAAAGTTTGCCTTGAGCAGCCATGTGGGGGAAGGGGGAGGGGGAGAGCCAGCTTCCCTTCAGGATTACTGGTTTGGGGAGGCTGGTTGCCTTGTGCAGCCCTTGTTGTTGTTGTTTTCCCCCCTCCTTCCTGCAAAGCTTGCTTTGTGCAGCCACGCGGGGAGGTGGGTGGGGAGGGGTGGCCTAATAGAGGTTGGGAAACTCGTGGAGTGTTGGGGATGGAGCCTGGGGAGGACTGGGACCTCAGTGGGGCACAATGCCATAGAGTCCACCTTCCAGAACATTCATTTTCTTCAGGAAAACTGATCTCTGTAGACTGGAAATAAGCTGTAATTCCAGGGGATCCCCAGGTCCCACCTGGAGGCTGGCATCCCTAGCTCCAGTTCTGGAATTGGAAGCTCTGGTTCTGCTGTGTGAGTTGGTGCATGCAAACCACTGGTATTGGCTTGCATTTGCCAAATCTCCCTGCTTCATATAGGAGGCACAACAGCCAGGTGGAGGAGGGGAGGGGAGGGGTGTAATTCTACCAAAAATAAGAGTGTTTGGGTTTCTCTGTGAATTTAAGGACAGGAACTGGCAGTGAAGTGAGATTGGAAAAGAGTGTGTGGCTTTCTGATAACCCTTGTGCTACAGTAATAATTATGCAACAATACAGTTTGTTAGTCTTAAAGGTGCTACTGA
>NW_015175358.1:2994124-2997474 GCF_001447785.1 Gekko japonicus
ATCATTGTCTACTCAGACTGGCAGTGGTTCACCAGGGTTTTATGTAGAGATTTTTGCCCATACCGTGCTTTTTTTCTGAGCCGTTGGGGTCTGGCTAGAAGAAGAGAAGAGAAGAGATTGGATTTATACCCCGCCCTTCACTACCCAAAGGTGTCTCAGAGCGGCTTACAGACTCCTTTCCCTTCCCCTCCTCACAACAGACACCCTGTGAGGTAGGTGGGGCTGAGAGAGCTCTGACAGATCTTGTTGTGTGCCCCCCCCTCCCCGTGCCAAAAGATGTCTCAGAGTGGCTTACAAACTCCTTTCCCTTCCCCTCCTCACAACAGACACCCTGTGAAGTAGGTGGGGCTGAGAGAGCTCTGACAGATCTTGTTGTGTGTGTGTCCCCCTCCCCGTGCCTTTTCGATTGCACTTGGGGGACAAGATTGCCTGGTCCACCATCATAAACAGTAAGTGATCACACAGCAACCCCCCCAAAAAAAAACAAAAAACAAGCAAAGCCGTGCATGATAGAAGCTAAGAGTACTCTTGGCATCTTCTATTGTGCACGGCTTTGCTTATTTTTGGGTCCACCATCATGGCATTTTTAAATGGCCAATTCATTGCTAAAATGGCATCGGTGTCCACAGGTCAGACCTGAGGACACTGTTACGTCAAGTTTGGCCCTAAGGAAGCAACCAGAAGTGGAGTAAACCAAGTCTAAACAAGGATTGCATTTGCAAAAGTTTGTTATAAATACATAGATAGACATATGAGGGGAACTGGGGGAGGATATAACAGAAGACAAAATAGAAGTACTGCTTATAGCTAATTTTAAATTCACAGGGTGTTTCTGGTGTTCATGCCTTTTTTTGCAAGGCAAGCCCCCTTCCTAAGGTTCATAGGTGAAAATTGACCAAAGCCTCCTTCTTGCTAGCCCATGATGTGTTAAAGCTTCAGTGGGAAGAAGGATGGTTGTCTTTGACTGATAAGGAAGGGAGGGCTGTATGAAAGCCGTTCTCTCCCAAAAGGTCAAGACCTTTAATTCACTGCTGCACTGTTCAGGTACCCAACGTTTTCATCAGATGCTCCCATCTATTTATTTATTAAAATATTTATACAACACTTTCCCCACTGACTGTAGCAGATCAGGGTAGCTGTCCTCCAGGTAACAGACAAAGATTTAAAAGCATAAAAGAAAAACAAAGCTATACAACTTTCCCTCCTTATAAAATTAACTGCAAAATACTTGCTTTAGAAGAACAACTGTATGATTCTTATGGAAAACAGACACCATACGGGGCCCTCCACACCTTCCGGGGACAAGGCATTTCTTTATGGTGGAGCAGCTGCTGAAAAAGAGGGGGCCCATGTCTGGCCAGATGGACAGCTGAATGGGAGAGCTCAGCCGGGTGGAGACCCAAGAGGATCTTGAACTGGCGAACAGGATGATAAAAAAATGAAAAATTAGGCCATGAAAATGTCATTCAAAGCAACTTTATATTTATGCAATATGTGCATATGAGCCATACATTTAGTGAGACTCTTGTGTCAGATGTCCACCAAACAACTTCATAGTGTTAAGTTTTGATTCCTATATGCTGTGTGCCACTTTTTAAAGGAACTAAGGGGAGAAATCTTTGATCTGGGATTTTATGCCTAGTGTTGGATGAGCAGGGTAAAACAGCTCTCCTTTGCTTCCTATCAGAAGCCATTGCAAGAGGTGAGAAGAGACCATCTAAAATCCCAAATGCTACCATTTGCCCCCCTCAAACTTCGGAGTGTCCCCCACCAAGATTTGTAAGTTGCCCCTGCTAAGAATCACTGGTTGAGACCAATCAGCTATTTCCCCAGAATCCATGTGAGTTTTGCACTTAGCACTTTCGGAGTTGTGTGCAGAGCTAGCAGCGAGGTGCAGGTGCAGAGGGCAGACTGCTCTGATATCCTGGGCAGGGTGGACCAACGGTGTCAGACTGGGGGGAAAATATCCTGCAGTTGGTCCGTTCAGTATGTACTGGGGCTCCATTCTTCCCCTTCATGTAGGTACTGGCAAGTTGGCCTTTCTTACATGTAAACAGCAAAAGGGTTTTCATTCAGTAGTGTGTAGGTTCTTCATTCAATAGTGTATAGACCTAGAATTCTGGTAGTCTGTCCTGGGGCCCTGGTTCAGATCATACCTTCAGGAGGGACTTTTGTGAAACTTTGCAGCTGCTCTAATAGCAATCCTGTTGGCTGCCTAGCAGGGTTTCAGTCTCATGCTAAGTAGACTTTTTCATGCAGGTACCTTGAAGTGTGCTCTGCAGATGGGCGGATTCCCTTGTTTCTTCGGGCGAAGGATGAAGTATCTGCCCAGACGTGGTTCAACGCCATCCACAGCAACATCAGTGCCCTGTTGCCCAGAGTTAAAGAGGAGCTGAGAGTCTTGCAGTCTGGAGCAGGCATGGCGGGAGGCAGAGACATCAAGCACGTTGGCTGGCTCACGGAGCAGGTACCGCTGGCTTCCTCCTGTGCGTGTTGTGAACTGCACTGATCCCAATGAGGAAAATCTATCACCTGCCAAGCACAGCCGTGGGAAGGAACTCAATCTCCACGGCTGTATTTGGCAACAAGTTTGCGATCAAAGTATGCCACCGTGTATGCATTTCCTTCATTTGCATGTTATCTGGAGCAGTGTATCTCTGAGTTGCCTGTTGCTTTCAGGCGGGGACGCTTTAGTACAGTTGGTTTGTTGTCTCTTTCAAGGCACAGGTGACTAAGCTAGATGGGCCGAGAAGTCTCTCTGGGGACTTTTAATTTTTGTGTTCTTAATTAGCAAGGCCGATTTGAAGGCCTGGAGAATTCAGTGTGTTGTTCAAGAAGTGGTGTGATCATGGCAGGCTCGGGCTTGTTAATCTCATTTTTAGGCCTCCCTTTCTCCAAGAAGTTCAGGGTAGCATATTCAGCCCCCGCAGCAACTCTGTGACGTAGGTTATAACCGGCCCTTGGTCAGTAAGCTTCATGGCTGAGTAGGAATCTTAACCCAGACCTTCGGGGTCCTCATCTACCATACTAGCCATAACATCACACTGACTGTCAATGCAGAGGACAGATAGGAGCAGGGAACTCGCATCTCATGCGCCACCATGCCGGGCATCTCTCCCTCGCTGCCAGCTGTGGCAAATCCTGCCCCTTCCCCTCTCCTGAGGGAGGAGTCCCAGCAATGTCCATATCAGAGGACGAATGCATTTTCCCAGTGAAGAATAAAAGATGAGCAAGTTTTA
This sequence comes from Gekko japonicus, assembly GCF_001447785.1. Taxonomy (NCBI): domain Eukaryota; kingdom Metazoa; phylum Chordata; class Lepidosauria; order Squamata; family Gekkonidae; genus Gekko; species Gekko japonicus. Next base: position 2,997,364 of record NW_015175358.1, read on the forward strand.
TCAGATCTATTATTACGTTATTTCCTTCCTTTGACAATTATGTAATTTGTTGATTTCAACAATATATCATACTCATGTAATTTCGTTAACAAATTGATTTATAGCAGGAAT
>NW_015175358.1:2997499-3011225 GCF_001447785.1 Gekko japonicus
AATGTGGAACTTTCTAATGCTTAGTCTAACGTATTCCTGCAGCTGCTGTTGTGAATATCTAGCACTTGTGGGGAAAAATGAGCCACCTTTCTTGCTCAATTAACCATGTTTTTAAAAAGAAAGAATCAGGAAAAGGAAGACAAGTGAACAGAGCCTTTCTTTTATTTCAGTATTTCATGTTTCTTTATTAATTTCCATATTATATTCTTAATTAGTAGCACTTTTCTAGCTATTCTGACTTCTAAAAAGCCCCACACTCCCTCTTTCATATCTGAAGATAATATTCTCTGAAGACGAGTATTCCTAAAAGAACCTCAGTGTGTCCACCAACTGTAGCTAGACATCTGTCTTATTTGTGAAAATTATATGCAAAAATCACTGGTGGCCTTCTGTCGCGCTTTATTTCTGCTGTGTCTCCCAGTGCTGAACAAAACGCCCACTCTTTGCTCCAGACCGTTTGGCCTCATTTACAGACGTTAGTCAAAGCACTGCATTCACAGAGACCTGCTTCATCTCAAGAATGTTCCTCAAATGCAATTATTGTTTCTGTCACTCTTCAGAGTATGAAGGGCTATAGCAGTTCCCCGTCTCATTTCATCAAATTGAATAAGTTGCTGTAGGGATCCAAAAACAAAAAAAGGACTTTTATGACACTTTAAACAGCTGTTAGAGCAACACATTTTGTGGGGACAGGGAATACATCATTAGATGTAGATGAAGTGGGACAGGAAGATGTTATGGGGAAGCAGTGCACACTGTGGTAATGTATGGATCTGGTCGAAGTGTAGGCCTTCAGTACAGGTGTGTCTGCAGATGTCCGTCTCCTTTTGAGAGTGATTCACTGGAAGAATATAAATGACTGCTCTGTAAGTTAGCGGGGGCTTCCTCCTCTGCCATTTTGATCCGTGCTAGAGCTGTGCTCTGGCTTCCATCTGCCTGTGGAGTAAAATCTACTAGAGTACACAACAGGGCCTTCTGTGTACTGGCACCACAATTCAGGAATCCCCCCCCCCCCCCCCCCCCCCGGCAAGACCATGTATTTCTGTCATATAGAAGGCACCAAGGAAAGCCTTTGATAAGAAGCTGGCATTTTAAGTTTCATTTTATTCTGGAGTGTACTTTGATTCTATTTTACCGACCTGTGTACAGTGTTCTGGTTTTATGTCAAATTCTTTTGTTGACAGTACACTGCTTTGTAATCATGTTTACTGTCCAATGTAGAAGCCACTTTGGGCTCTCTTTTGGAAGGCAGGGCAGTTCATAAAATCTTTAAAATAATAAACCCATCAGTTCAGGTGCCATTCGTTCCAGCCCAAATGACTCCCGGGTGATCCAGGGCATAACGGGAAGCCTCCTATCAAGTGCATGTCCTGCCAGGTGACTGCCAAGCTCAACATCTGCCAACAGGGGCTTTTTGGCCAGGCGTGTCAACGTGGACATCACCTGGACATCACCGTCTGTTCTGAGTATCTGTGACTGTTGAACTTTTGATTTTTGCAGCTCCCTGGGGATGGGACAAAGAGCGTCCTTGCCGTCCTAACAGAGAAGGAGCTTCTCTTCTACAGCAGCTTCCCACAAAGTAGGGATGCCTTGAACAAGCCCGTGCACAGCTTCCCTCTCATAGCAACCAGGTAACACAAACTATCATTTGGAACACGCTTGTTTCTGTATTTCTGCCATTAGTCTCTGTCGTCTGGATGTGGGGAAGCCTCTTTCTAAGTAGCTGGTGATGAGTAGCAGCATCACAGCAAGTCCCCCTGAACGGTAACTCCAGTCCTTTTCCACAGCACAGAGCCTAATTCTCTGACTGCATCAATGCTGAGACTGTACTCATCCAGCTTATAGCCTTGGACTCACCAGGGTGCTTCCAGGGGCAGAAGGACTTCTGTCCAAAGAGCATGACTTTCGTACTTCCCCCGTCCTGCTGTAGCCCAAAATGCACCCCAAAGTGCTGCTTCAGAAACACACTCTTGCAAGGCAGCCCTCATTTCAGATTGGGGATCCACATGGCAAGCCAATATATATTTTACAATAGGTATAACACTGCGTGTGGTTTCCATTGAGCTGGACTTAAAAAAACACTTGGTTACTGGAATCCATTTCCAGAGTAAAGTGATGACTCCAAGGCAACTCTGTTGAGTTAATTATTCTGCAAGAAAAGACAGGGACTTAAAAGTCTGATGATTACCTCATAGAAGTACACTCTAAGGAGGGGAGGAATCCATCCTTCTACCCTAGAATCATAGAATCACAGCGTTGGAAGGGACCATACAGGCCATCCCGTCCAACCCCTTGCTCAGTGCAGGATCAGCCTACGATATCCTTGACAAGTGTTTGTCCAACTGCTGCTTGATGACTGCCAGGGAGGGGGAGCTCACCACCTCCCTAGGCGGCTGATTCCACTGTTGCAGCTCTTACAGTAAAAACGTTTTTCCTAATATCCAGCCGGTACCTTCCCACCTTTAATTTAAACCCATTATTTAAACCCTAGTTCACTGTGTGAACAGGCTGCTGTGTGTGGCTGGATTTTAATGATTTGTTAGTTTTAATTATTTTATGCTGTTTTTATGATATTATTGTTATTTTTATTTTATCAGCCAGGTATAAAGTAGCCATAGAAGAATAAAGCAAAGAAGGAAAATGGTAGAGCATTTTGAAACCTAATCCTCACCAAGAGATCTTTTTAAAAACAAACACCTAAGCACATTTCCCATTACAAGAAGCCAGCTGGATGGATTTTGCTTTCATGGCCAAGATTTCTCTTAATGGGTGAATTCACACATTGCACTCCGTGTAGCTTCAGACAGTCACAGCCCCACGAGAAGCATCCCTCTGCCAAATATGTTTGCAAATATGTGTTTGCCATATTCTTTCATTTTAAATGTGTACACTTTAAAACAACGCCGGTGTGTGCCTGCAGGTATATAATCTGGTCTGAATTCTGTCCTGCCAAACTGAAGTCATGGAAGGAATTGTCTCCCTGGTCTGATTGGGGAGTGACTCTTGGAGGCTTTGCCTTCCCCTGGAGAGTGTGGGTTCTCTGCCTTCTTCCAAGCAGTTTTCTTTCCAGGGAACTTCTCTGCGCTTGCCTGTTTCCTGCGTGTCATTTAATCTGTGAAATACTGTTATATGCATTATACTGCTTGGGGAGAGGCAGCTGCACTTGAGACCCTGGGTCCATCCAGCCATCAGCGTCTGTAGGGGGAATCAGTTTTATATCTAGCAAAGTTAACTGGCAGCAGCAGCTCGTTTCCTTAAAAGAAAATCAGAAGGAACTGGAACTTGGGTTTGCTCTGAGATGAAGTTTTTGTAAAGTTCTGCTGCCCTCTTCTGACAAAGGTCTGGAAACAGGCTCCAGAGGCTTAAGAACAGGCACCAGAAGTAGGAAGAGTTTCCTTAAGTTAAAATGACACATCACACCTGCCGTCCTAATCTATTACTGATCTATTGCTAAGGCCTGCAACTTTGCTCTGTGGTTAGAGAGCACCCCGTTTCACAGGAATAATTGCTGTTAGAAATGGGTATGATCCTTCCAAACTCATTAATCCACATTTCTAAATCTGGTCTGAAATCTATTGTGATGCTGAATTAAAAAAAAAAAAAGCAGCACCACCCTACCCCCACCAGTTATTGTTAGCATCACATAAAGATTATAGCAAAATGTTCCGTAAACTCATGGAAGGGGGAAAATCAGGTCTCACTTTGTCTCTCTGAAGAGGTCTCTCTGAAGAGAGTCTCTGTGCCTAGAAGAGTCTGCAGAACGGGGAGTGTTGCCTTTTGCCAGGTTTCCAGTGTGACAGAGATTGGGTTGGCTGATTGACTGGCCAAAAAAGTTTCGGTCAGTTATTGCTTATGGGTTCCTAAAGCAGCAGCATTATTAGAACAACATAAAACACATTTCAGTCATCACCTGGTATGGTACAGATGCCAGTTACAAAACTAGATTTGTCAACTGTTGTAAGGCAATGAAATTCACTTGTTTAAAAAAAACAAATTTTATAACAGTATTATACAAACTTTGCATAAATGTGAATGTTTTGTTGAACAATCTGTCTCATCAGAACATAAGAAGAGCCCTGCTGGATCAGACCAGTGAGGGTCCATCTAGTCCAGTATCCTGTTTCACACGGTGGCCAACCAGTTCTTCTGGAGGGCCAACAACAGGGTATAGAGGCCAAGGCCTTCCCCTGACATTGCCTCCTGGCTCTGGGATTCAGAAGCTTCGTGCTTCTGAATGTGGAGGTTCCCCTCTGTCACCATGGCTGTGTTCTTGGAGTACCAGGGCCAGCCTAAAATTGTATTTTAAAAAACCTAAATCAGTTCACTGGAAAGCAAATACAAAAGTAAGATTGGAAAAGTAGTTGTATTAAGTAGGCAGTAAGGGGTGCAGTGATACCAGGTGACCAGTAAGGGCAGCTTTGCTGTGCTGCTAGATCTGCTCTTGAGTGCTGCATGGTTAGTGGCCAAGCAGCCCTTCAACCCTGCTTTTACTAACCATAGACATGAAAATGAAGTAAGAATGGGAATCTGCCATCTACACAGTAGAATTCCTAGCGTCACAAAACACTTGGCAACATTTGACAGAGGTCACATAATAAATAGTAAAATTGACAATGTTTGTCCTTTTCGTTGACTGATGTGACAGTCTGATGTAGAGAAAGCCAATACATGCACACCTTGTAAGTGTAGCAGCTCTGTACAGACCACAGGTGAACCCATAGAGGTAAAAAATGGGCACTGGAAATGTGATTTCAGTTCTCTTTCCCACACACATATTAGGACTTTTCACAGGACTGTTATAAAGGTATATAAAATTTCAGTGCCCTAGTCCACTTTTTTTTTTTTTTTTTGCTGTTTGGTTGCAACTTGTTCCTTTGTGCATAATTATGTGCATCACAGCATTTCAGAAGAAGGAAGACTGTGGACGGTCAGTTATTATGGTGGAGAGGCTCACAAGTTGCTCTGCTATGCCCAGAGTGGCGTTGTTGAAGTTATGAACAGTACCACAGTGACCTCTGGTGGCCATTTATGCACATAACTGGTCCAGTGACAATAATAGAAACCAAAATAACAGTTTGTTCTGTTGCTTCAGACCAACATGGCTACCCACCTGAAGAAACCAAAATAAAATTGAGGCTTCAGCTACAGTGGATGCGTTGTCAAACATATATTTGTTGCACTTACACTTTACACTTAAAAACTTCCTAGGCATACTCCTAAATAAGTGAGATTTGCAAAGGAGATGGTTAAGCTAGCCCAGATTTGTGGGCTGGTTAAACATTGACAGGATGCTAAGGTGTAGCCAACTTCAGAGGACGGCGGAAGACAGGAAGGCCTGGCGGGATCTGGTCCATGGGGTCGTGAAGAGTCGGACTCGGCTGTGCGACTGAACAACAACAACAACAAGGTGTAGCCGAAGCCAGAGGGTTTACAATAGCACATTTGCTGTGACAAAAACTATGTGATTTCAGGAATCACAGTGGCGCCATGTTTCAGCTTCACCCCAGGGGCAGTGTGTGCTCTGGCCACTCAACTCACAGACTGTCCCATAAGACAGACAACTCTGGGCCTTACCTGAAAGCCATGGGTTTCAGCTGCTCACAAGGGAATGTTGCAGCCTAGAAAGGGCAGGCATGAAGAAGAAGAGATGGATTTATACCCTGCCCTTTACTCTCCTTCCTGTCCTCTCCCCACAACAGACACCCTGTGGGGTGGGTGGGGCTAAGAGAGCTCACAGTGTTCCCTCTAAGCAGCGTTAGTGTGAGCTAGCTCATAGTTTTTTAGCCTCCAGCTCACACATTTTTGCCTTAGCTCAGGAAGGATGGCTCAAGAGCAAACTAATTTATGCAGCCAAATCGCTCACTCACAACTTTAATGGCAGTAGCTTAGAAAGTAGAATTTTTGCTCACAAGACTCCAAGGCTTAGAGGGAGCATTGGCTCTGAGAGAATGGCTCTTGACAGAACAGCTCTGAGAGAACTGTGACTGACCCAAGGGCACCCAACTGGCTGCATGTGGAGGGGTGGGGAATCAAACCCAGTTCTCTAGATTAGAGTCTGTCTCTCTTAACCACTACACGAAACTGGTTCATGAGACAGCATGAAGGTACTCCGGATCTGGCTTGTCAATACGTGTCCACTGCCTTCAAGAGTTTCTCTTACCACTTAAGTGTTATGCCAGGAGAAGTCATACCTGCTGAAGTCTCTCTTAAAAGCAAAGGAGTCTTGTCTTGAACTGAATCTGGAAGCTATGCCACCATGTTCATGGAATGCTTCTCAAACTCACTGTTGGTCTCCAAATGCACACTGAATTGTTCTAAACGTGGCCATGTAAATAATGGCTCTGATTATATACAGAATATGCTAAAATCAGATGACTGATAAATCAGAGAAAGTGAAGTATGTTGCTTGGCATCATAGAGCACTTTCAGTGTTCAAAGTGTTTCACACATATTCTTTAGGTGCAGTTCCTACAACAGGCCTGTAAGGTAGGCTAGTTTTATTTCCACATAGCAGGTAGTACCAGAGTGGCTTGCCCAAGACCATATAGAGTGTTTGTAGAAAAGGCAGATTTGAACTCTGAACATCCCAGATCACACCCATCCTTTTAGCCACTAAGCTACACCATATGTATTTCTGAGTATTCACACACCACCCTTCCATCCTGAAATGGATCTCCAGGGTGGTTATTTGTTTGTGGGATTCACATTAAAAGTACTTTCCTTTCCCATCCTATACAGGCTGGTGCACTCTGGCCCATCCAAGGGCTCTCATCTCTATGATACTGAGCTCTCATTTGCATTACGGACCGGAACCAAAAAAGGCGTGGAGACGCACCTTTTCAGTGTGGAGACGCACCGGGACTTGGCCACATGGACAAGGATACTAGTGGATGGATGCCACAATGCAGCTGAGTGTATCCAGGAAGTGTCAACAGGTCAGGAAGCAGATGGCATTTGGCAGATGACATAAACATTAGGGGCTTTCTGCTCAGGGGCTTTCCCAGTCCCCAGTTTTACAATGACCTAGAACTGCATTGACCTAGAGCCTTTGGAAGGTACTACATGTCAGCCCAGGAGTTCCAAGCATGACTCAGAAACTGATTTACAATGGAGGTAGTGGTTCTAGATTTGCTTTGAGTACTAAGAGTTCACTGAGAAGTACACTATAAACCAAGATCTGACCACATCTGTTGGCAGTAGTAGGGATTAGAGATCTCTGCCTCAATTGGGTAGTGGTTCTAGATTTGCTGTGAGTACTAAGTTCACTGAGAAGTACACTATAAACCGAGATCTGACCACATCTGTTGGCAATAGTAGGGATTAGAGATCTCTGCCTCAATTACCAGGTGGTATTAGTCTTGGTTTGCCAGTCTCTACCCATGCTATTCTCAGTTCGTTCTCATTCTCTCGTTCTCTCGTTCTCTCGTTCTCTCGTTCTCTCTCTCTCTCTCTCTCTCTCTCTATCTCTCTCTCTCTCTCCCCCTCTCTCTCTGCCAATCAACATAGTTACAGACAGGTTTACATACACAGGAGACAATAGATTTACAGTCTAGTAAAAATAAAAGGTTGTTTCTAACTTCCAACTTGCCGAAAATAAAAATAAAGTGAAACTTTGAACATATGCATACAACATGTCTTCTGTAATAAATCTTAAACATATATATGTGTCCCATGTCAAAGGACAAAAGACAAGCTACAACAAAATGCAAAACAGAATACAAGTCAAACAAGGTTGCTTAACATCATACAAAACAACTCAAAGAAAAATTCAGGCACCGAAATGACTTGTGTTTTCTGTGCTTTTGACAAGCAGTGATTATAACAGCTGGTATATCAATATCTTTCTGGGGATGATATGACTTTCCAGCAAACTAATGTGTCTCCCAGGTAAGGTCAAGTTTCCAATATTCATCAAAGTCAAGGATAAGCAACCCTTCTGAGTTTGAAGCAGCTTGCTCCTCACGTATGGAAATTGGTCGGAGTTTTCATGAAGTTTCAAGCTCCATATGAAAATGCTTATCCTGGACTCTGATGTGCCAAAACCACACAAAACACGTCATTTCGGCGCCTGAACTTTTCTTTGAGTTGTTTCGTATTATGTTAAGCAACCTTGTTTGACTTGTGTTCTGTTTTGCATTTTGTTGTGGCTTGTTTGTTGTCCTTTGACATGGGACACATATATGCTTAAGATTTATTTCAGAAGACATGTTGCACACATATGTTCAAAGTTTCACTTTATAAAGTTTTCTTCTATTGATATTGTATTTAACTTTAAAATAATTATCAGACAAATAAGCTTGCATTAAGAACACACACATATATAAAAATGTCAGAAATTGCCTTTTCACAGTGTATTTTGTTTTCCTTGTATCTGCACCACTGTGTCCCCTTATTGACTGATTATTAAAATAAAAATAAGGCAAGCGATTGTGCGGTCTGTAACAAATGCAAGTTGGTTCCTGGAGTTAGATATCAGTTCCTTCTCAGTCTGCCAGGCAAAGAGGCAGCCTGGGTATTCTTTCAGTGCTGATCTTTGGGCTATGCGCCAATATCAGCAAACCTTCACCAAAAAAGAGAGCGCTTGTTAAGAAGCAAGACCTTTTGTTCAAAGGGAAGCTGGCAAAAGAACGATACACTTGGGGGACCTAGAAAGGCTGCAGTTTAATGTATCTAAGGATACTCTCAAGCCCATCCTGAGATTCCTTCAAGTAACTTTCATGAGAAGCTTAGCACTGGAGTGCTGTCTTGACAAGCCCATTGGGAACATAAGGAGGAATATGTCTAAATTTGTTCCCACCAGAAGAAACACGTTTGAGGTTGACTCAGAGAAGTGCTAATGAACAGTAAAGAAAAGTAATTCTTTGAATCTCTGGCGCCAGGTGAAGAGCAACTAGAACCAGGAGGCCATTTGATCACATCCATTCACTGCTTAATTTTCTCGGGAATCTTATGGTCCTCCCAGTCTTGCAGTGCGATCCTAAGCAGAACCACCCTCTCCTACGTCCACCTGCAGTGTGTCCAGAGTCACCCAGTGACCTTCATAACTCAGCAAAATGGGTGTATTCTGGGAATCAGCTCATGCCAGATGATGTGAGATCCTCAGGACTTCTTCAGTATACAGTAGTAGACATGCAGGAGTTTGTTGGTGTCTTGGAGATGTCAGGTCTGAAGACCAGTGCCCTGCTGTTTGTCATCCCTTTCCAGCCCAACCAGTTTCTGCAGCTGAACAGTAGCCTCCTCTCTAGAAGGGAAGTTTCAGTGCAGATAATAACCCTCTTCTCCTGACATTCTGTTTTTCTCTCCAGCATGCACGTGGAATGGGAGAGACTGCACACTGTCCATCCACATCGATAAGGGCTTCACCATCTCCACCCTGGAGCCTGGCCTCACCAAAGTTGTCCTTCTGCAGCAGCCTTTTGAAAGGCTGCAGATGTCCTCTGATGATGGGGCCAAGATGCTTTACTTGGACTTCGGCAGCTCAGAAGGAGAGATTGTGGGTTCCCCTTTGACTTCCCCCCACCTGTGATTCTTGTCTCCCCTGCTTTTTCACTAGGTTCCTAGGGAAGTGATGGTGAGGTTTTCAGTAGGAACCAGACTCTGTGCACCCCTCCAGAGAAGGGAGATCAGTGCTGAAAGGGGTGGTTGGAAACGCTTGCTGCAGGACTGCATTCTGTCATCATTTGCATGGTTGACACATCAGGTCATGAGGAAGGAGTGAGACTGAGGAAAGCAAGCACTTAGAATTCTGGGATGAAAGGGGCAGGATATTAGATGGGCTCTGGGCTTAACTAGGAGGTCCCTGAGACATGACCCTTAGGAAGTGAAAAGGCTGGGATGAAGCCACCGTGTTCTCTGTGACAGGGTCAGACCTGTCCTGTTGCAGGAGAAGATCTCTGAATTGCGGAAGGAGGCCGCGGTTGATGGCTTCTGGGGAGCATCTTAGTTTCAGATAAGGCACTGATCCAAAATGCCCTAAAGGGCTGTACATAGGTTCCAAATATCAGCAGAGAGAAAAGAGCTTTGTTGAAAGGAACTTCTAGGGACATGTTGCAATATCAAAGGTCCTGACAAGATTGGTAGCCCATCATTTTGAATTCCAGCTGGCAAAGATTCAAACCTTCTGTACAAACCCATGTTTTTTTAAGTCACTCAAAGGTAGCTATGACAGCATGTGCTTTGCTGTGTGTGCGTGTGTTTTTTGTGTATACGTCGTGTGTGACTTAAAGAAGTATGATGTTAGTACCTGGTAAATAGCTGCTTCTTCCGGGTAGTGGGGTGAAATAGGGCTTATAAGGCAAAGGCTCAGAAACCAGAAGGGATCTGGGGAAATGTTTTTCAGTGACTGTGTACAGGGACTGAGTCCCTGGCCTGCTTGATGGGGCCTTGTCCCCTGCCTCTTTGCCCTCACTTCAGATCTCCAGCCTTTTCTCTTTGTCTTCCTCTCTGCCCATCAAAGAGGAACAACAGAATTGTAAAAGCAGGAAAAATTATGCAGAGTGAAGTTGTGCATGTAGATACTTTTACTGGTTCCTGCCGCAATAAATTAGATTGATTGCATGTAGATACTGCAGAAGGTATTCCAAGTAGAGAGTTAAAATGAAGATTGTTTCTTAAGTTCAAAACATTGGAGAGGAGAATGTCATTCTAGACTCACTCATGGTTTGATGCCCTTGGTCTAGCTCCTTAGTGCAAATCACTCTACGGCATATTATTTCTATTTTTACCAGGCCCATAGCTACAGTGGGGCATCTTGGGGCCAGGCCCCCTGACTTTACCACCCAGGCCTCCCGACTTCCCATCCAGCTGGTTTATTTCATTTTTCTCGCATGCCGCAGCCACAGCAACCCATTGCCCTGCCCTGCCTGCTGGCAGTGTCCCTCTGGCTGGCTGAGGGCGAGGCACACCACAGGGCACGTCTGCTCCCTACTCCAGCCCTCTCTCTCGCACACACTTTGAAAAACTTTTACTCTCTTGTCGCTCCTGACACAGTGCCCCCCCCCCCCGACTTATTTAAATGCTGGCTACAGCCCTGATTTTTACCCAGGGCTGCAGCCTTCATGGTTGTTTTCAAAGTTGTTTTCTAGGATCCCTGAACTTCTCACATATTGGAGAGCAGCTTATATCAGTATGTTGTCTGCCGCTCTTTGGGACTGTATAATGGATAGTTAATTGTCAGCCACTTCCGCTTTCTATAGTTGCTATTTTTTACATGAACACCTATAGCTAGAGACTGATTTCTAGGAGATGCAGGCAGGTGAAGTGCTCTGAACATGCCACTCTTGATCTATCAGTGTTTTCTTTCATTGCAGCAATTAGATCTTCATTCCTGCCCCAAAACCATTGTCTTCATCATCCACTCATTCCTCTCTGCCAAAGTGACCCGGCTGGGGTTGCTGGCATAGGGACAAGCAGGAAGACTTGAAGAGAGAGCCAAGACTTCATGAGATCTATGCACTATGGCCATGAATTCAGTGGCCAAAGCAAATTTTTAGAATGCCATTATGGACTGGAGCAAGGAGAGCTGGTGTAACACATTGATAGCCAAAGGACTTCTGGGACAGCTGATGGAAATACATGGATGGTGAATCATCTGTGTATGCCAAGCCCAGGATTGAACAGCTGAGGCAATAAGATTTCCGTAGGAAAACGCCCATCACAAGTGTGGAAAATCTGAGACAGCGAAGGATGTCACATCAGTTTCATTCTGCCGTCACATTAGTGCCTTGAAGATGATATTTTATATATGGGGGGAAAATCTGTTTGTATCAAGGTTTTATATTTATATCACTCTGTTTATGAACCTTAAAGAAATGCTGACCTGGTGGTTTTTGTTCCATATTTTAACACCAGTTTAGTTGCAAAAATGTGGTAGATTAAGACATATTTCTTCATTCTCTACAAAGCATAAAGTCTGGAAATACTGTAAGCCATTTCTCCGACATGTGACAGACATAAACTAGAAAGTAGCTGTGGATTTACCAGTTTATCCAAACTATGTAGATAGTCACAGAAGCCATAATTTAAACATTGATCAGGAATTATTTTTTCGCTAACTCTTGGCCCTTTGATTTTATTTCTCATATATATGCTTTAACAGGAGGTGCTCTTGAGAAGGGGAAACAATTAGTTCTATGAGCTAAAAAATCTTGCATGAAATTATCTTTATTATTTTGTTTTCCTTTTTTGTGAAATAAATACAGATTACTACAGATGTCTAAAGCCATTTATTTCCAGTATATCTTCACAACAATTTTTATATAATTTTTTTTGAGATTACAAAGTATAAACAGAAACACTTTGAGCAATAATAAAAGTAGTACAATATATGAAGTTAAGATCAGTATGTCCAACTATATATAGTTGCAAGGTACACTGTAATAAAACACTACTTATAACTGTGAGGTGATAATAAAGAGTCCAGAAAAATAATTACATCATAGTATTATCAATTCGTAAGGCAGACTAGATAAATCAAACTATTCATATAATTGTTTCACAACAATTTTTTTTTTTTGGTTTTTAAAATGTTTATTAAGATCAAGTATAACTTATCACATAACAAATTTTGACATTAGCCCAGTGAGGCTCCAGTTCACCAGAAATGCATCCCAACAGTAGCTTTCTTGGCTACCATTCTTTGCTCTTCTGGTCTTCACTTGGATGGGGAAGAAGATTTGGTTGTTGGTACTCATCATGAGCTCAGCATGGCAGCCCCATTGGCACGTACATCTATAGCTCCCAAAAGATCCCAGTTCCTTGCTCAGCACTCTTACATGTTTGTTTGGTTGGTTGGTGTTGAATCAGGAATGGGTAGGGGGAAGGGTTGGAACTGATAATGCCATCCTCTATATTGTCCTGGTTGTGCAACAGAAATCACATCATAGTACAGAAGGAATCCTACAGCATGTTTGGAGTTTGTCCCCGAGTACACTTTTTTAGAATTATGAGGATGGGTAGAATTTGCTAATTATGTTGCAAGGGCAAACAAAATGTTTGGGTGAAGGCAAGCATCAAGTCTAAGTGTGGTGAATGTCTGTTGAACACACATTTGCCATCTTGGAATGCCGTGAATGTGTGTTCACTTTCATTACACTTAGAATGTCCGTCCATTTTTATACTTTTCACCCTACCATGGTCAGTACTCAACAAAAAACTAATGCTTGTAGGTACCCCTAAAAACACTGGGATGAAATGTGTCTCTTAAATCTTCCAGTAGCCCTCCTCCCCATTAGCTCATCCATGTTAGGTGTAGTGGTTAGGAGCGCGGACTCTTATCTGGGAGAACCGGGTTTGATTCCCTACTCCTCCTTGGGTCAGTTACAAATTGTTTCAGAGCTGTTCTCTCATGAGCAGTTCTTGAAAGTGATCTGTTGCTCAGGGTATCTGTTGTGGGGAGGAGAAGGGAAAGGAGATGGTAAGCTGCTCTGAGACTCCTTTGGGTACTGAAGGGCAGGATATAAATCCCAGAGGTCATTTCAGGCGGGATCGCAGTTCCCCCGGGTGAGGTACGGGGGGCAGGGCACATGACGAAGCCCCGCCCCCCACTTCCGGCCGCCCCGCTTCCGGCCCTCATTCAGCCAGGAGGAGGCAGGAGACGAGGGAGGGTAAGTTGCTTCCTCCCTGCCTCTCCCCACCCCTGCCTGCCTGGGGCCAGGGAGGGCCTTCGCGGGGCTTCCTTGCACTCCCGCCGGCCTTGCAGGTCCACCGCCGGGCCCCTCATGGGGCT
>NW_015175358.1:3011260-3017918 GCF_001447785.1 Gekko japonicus
CGGCAGTGGAGCTGCAAGGCCGGCGGCGGTGTCCGGGACCGTTGGGGGTGGGGTGTGTGGCCTTATGACACACTTCCGGTGATGTCAGGGTGTGTGGCCTTATGACACACTTCCGGTGATGCCAGGGGGTGTGGCATATGCTAATGAGCTATGCTAATGAGTTCCCCTAGCTCTTTTTCTACGAAATGACCCCTGATAAATCCAATCTCTTCTTCTCCTCTTCTACATGTGACCAGATTGGGGGTGGATTTATCTGGTGAGAGGGTTTTTTTTTTAATTGCAAACCACGCTGATTATGGAGTTAAGAAAGGGACAAAGCAGACTATACCACATATTCATGGTTGAAGAAAAATAGAACCAAATAATTTTACATCTTGTTGGACTTACACCCTGGTTAGCTAACATTTTGGGTCCTACGGATGTTGTGCTGATAGAAAAGGATCTCTCTCCTGAACCCCCTCCTGTTGCAGCCCCGATACCTGCATTGCTTTCTGTCTGTGAGGGCCTCTCTTCCACTGGCAATGTCTTTTCATGGTCACAGGATGCTGCCGGGGAAAGAGAAGAAAGGGAAAGATCTTCTTCTGTCAGCAGAAGGTCCCTAGATTATAACCCATTTCCACCAGTAGAAACAGGAAACCCAGTTTTATTTACTGCTCTTGCTCAGAGAATGCATAAGTAAATATTGTCTTGTTATAAAGGCTCAGATATTTCAGGCAGGGAACAGAGAGATACTTAAGAATTTCAATCAGTCAAATCAGTGGAATAAGGAAGTTTAGGAAGCAGATTTCCTACAGCCTAAGGCAGTGGCTAAATCTAAGAGACCACATTCTCTTCCTATATGAAGCTGCCTTATACTGAACTTTACCATTGGTCCATCTAATGTTTTAAGGCTGATCATGATACTGTGCATTTCATATATAGGTCTTTCTAGCCAAGATCTCTGAGATCCTTTTCACTGGGAATGCTTGGGGAAGGAGTTCTTTTGGAAGGGTCTTGACTCAGTAGCAGCTCATGTACCCACTCGATCTCTACTCAACCTGCAGTTTAAAGATCTCAGACAGCAGCCAGTCAGAGTAGACCATAGGTTCCATCCTTGTGGATTATATGGGCACAGTTGGAGTTTTAAAAAATGTTAGTGGGCACCAAGACAAAATGGCTACCATGGCTGGCAGTACCAATAACAAAATGGCTGCCATAAGGAGCAATTACGAAAGACTGGGAAATTCAAAGATGTTGTGGGGAGGGGAAGGGAAGGAGTTTGTAAGCTGCTCTGAGACTCCAGGTGAAGGGCGGGGTATAAATCCAATCTCTTCTTCTATATGGGCAGCTATTTCAAAATGGAAGTTCCCTGCAGACCTGAAGGTAATGCCTCCTGGGGTCTTCTGAAGGCAGCACTTCCTGCTTCTGTGAGGTGGAGGAAAACCAAGACCGGCTGTTGGCATTGGGGAAAAGGAGGTTTTGGGAAGAAGCAAGTGAGTACCAGGAAATATTCAAGTAAGCATCATGGTGCCCATGAGTACAGTGTTTTTTGGGGAGGGCACTGGAGTAAACCGTGCTCCCCCCCCCCAACATAGCTGGAAGAATGTGTAAAGCAGCTTCATAAGTATGTGTGCTTCCCAGGGCTGTTTCAAGTTAGCAAGCTTCATACTATGTACTTCAGAATGGAAACAGCGTCTTAACCAATGGATTTTTTGGTGGCCAAATAAACAATGGTTATATTTTATACCACAGCTCCTGCAGTTACAACAGCAACATCGACTGACAGGACAATAGAGATTACTGGAGTCTGGTGCCAGGTGTCTGCGTGTGTGTTTTTAAAAAAAATACATTGTGAAAATGATACACATGTCAACCTTTTCTGCCATCTGGGACTGGAGGAAAGAGCACGTATCAGCAAGTATCAGTGTGAGGAGTTGAGCAGACATATCTTCAAAATCAGTTATTGCCTTAAGCTGTATCTTAACTGGCATCAAGTGTTCTGGCTGGTTCAGTGTCCAACCCCAGACTTCTCTCACAAGGAGACTTCTCACTCCTCCCAGAGATTACAGTTTCATACGCTGACAATTCTTTCTCAGGATAGTTAAGCTTTCTCTGATACTCTGTGTGGTCAGCTGTAACTTAGCTGGTTCAACATCTTAATTTTGATCTGCCCTCTATCACAGAAGCCATTCCAGAATGTATGTGTTCTTTTTCTCAACTGAAGTATTATTTATTTATCAAAATGGTTATATCCTGTCTTTCCTACTGGCTGAAGGCTGAAGGCCAAATCAAAATTAAAAACATTGCAATTTCAAGCATACAAAACTGCAAATGACACCACCCCCATAAAAGAGATGCCTGTGGTCTGTACCCCATTAAAACCCCTAGCAAATAAAATGGCCTTGCAGAGATCTCTTGGAATTCTTAAAGGCAGCCTCCCCCATCCAACCTACTCAGGGAACCTGACCCGCAAACTGGAAACTACAGTAGAGAAGACATGGGCTCTAATTGATGCCAGGTGGGCTATTTAAGTGGGGGAAGCACCAGTACAGTACAGAGGACTGTAATGGGCACACAGGGACTTATAAGAGAAGATTTGGGTCCCAGGCCTAGAAATAAGACTTCATCAAAAGATCCTGTTGACCATGAGAGGGGAAACCACTTTTCTCTGCACATGCCTGAGTGTGGTGCTTTCTCAATGGAATTGGTCCTAAGATTGTCAGTGGCTGAGAGGGAACCTTAGTACTCATACAAAGTAGTCTTTTATCTAGTAGAAGAAGGGGAAAAACACCCAGCTAGTGTTAATGATCAAATATTTAACAAAAGCATCTAGCAGAAGAAGGGGAAAACACCCAGTGTTAATGATCAAATATTTAACAAAAGCCAAAAAATATCAAAATTTCAGTTGCTTCTTTACATTTAAAACCTTTTACTTTATCTCTAAAATCAGATTATATGCAAGAACTGAGGTTCCCAAGTTCAATTATGGATTAAGGGCTCTTGTATGCCAGTGACTGTACAGGGATATGTTCAATGCAACACTCCATCCCTGAATCTCATTTATGAGACCCAGAATTAAGATGTAACATTAGAATCATTTATATGCCTCAAACCCAGTTAATGCAAAACTGAGCAGTTCCTATTCTCAGTGGCCACTTTGAAAGCCTTAACGTGGCACTAGACCCCTTTTGACAGCAGGACTCCCTCCACTTGGTAACTGCAACAGCAAAAACAGTGGACCAAGCAGGTGGCCTGATTCCATCCAGGAACCACAACCCAATGCAGATTTAGGCGCACTTAACCTCCTGGATTTCAGCCAGTGTAAGTGCACTAAACTCTGCTAAGTTGTGACCGATGTGTCAGAGTTTGATAGTCAGATCACACCACAGAGCGCTTCATAAGAAGTATTCTGTTTATTGGTAGTTCATAACTATGACATGTGAACGTCTTTTGTCAGGAATGACCTAAAGTAGCAGGACACCCAGAGTTATACTATTTTCAAAATACTCCTCCCCCATAACAAGCAGAAGCCAATAAGCGATGTGCACGCGGGCAGGAGAAAAGAGAGCAGGCAAAACAGGAGCTGTTTGTTCCCAGCAGGTCAGGAGCAGCTGGAACCCCAAGGTCAGAAAAGCATAAGCAGATAACAGCCCAGACAGGAGACATTGTTAGTGTACCAGGCTGAGGAGAGGAGGATCTCTGCCCCACACATTCCAGGGAAATGGCAGTGTTAACTGACATCCTGCCCTCCCAACACCCCCCCACCCCGTTTCTCCGGGAAACGACAATGGAACTCACGCAAAAGCCGAGGGGCTTTGATGTGACCCACCTCCACCCACTCACAATGTTGTGACCCAAAGTCAGCCCATTCAACCAAATTCAAACTTAGTATGCTTAAGCTTAGAGTCCAATATATCAGCAGTTTCAAAATGTGGTTCGCCTTGCACCATTGGGGGGGGGGGCGGCTGGGCTCATTGGGGTCTCCTCCAAACATTTGGCCCAGGATCTCGTTTTAGGAGGCTGAAATGGAAAATTGGATGCAAAAACTTTAAATTTTTAGGCAAGTCCAGCTCAACAGTCTCATAATTGATCTTACGCAACACCTGAAAAGGCCCAATGAACTTCCACCCCAATTTACGAGTAGGGTGAAGACCCCTTATGTTCTTAGTGGAAACATAGACTGATTCCCCTGGCTGGATGTTCCAGCCCTCAGACCGTTTTTTGTCAGCCTGAATTTTATAAGCGTCTTTGGCCCCATCCAAAGTTTTACACAGAAGTGGCCAGGCGTTCCATAAATGCTGGCACCAGTCCCCCACAACCCCTACAGGCAGGGGAGTGCCCGTCAAGAAGGGGAGGGGCGGGGCCTCATATCCATAGAGGGCCATGAACGGGGAGACCCCCGTAGACGAGTGGCACACATTATTATAACAAAAGTAAGCAAAAGGGAGGAGCCACTCCCAGTCATCCTGTTGATAGTTGGTGAAACAAGGGAGGTATTGTTCCAGGGAAAGGTTGGACCACCAACGGTCAAACCCAAGACCCCTAAACCCAAAGAGGGCTTGCGGGACCAGCGCATGAAGCAAGGTTTGTGCCTGAGATGTGGTGAAGTGGGTCACTTCGCTGCTGCCTGTCCAAGGTTCCAGAAGAAGAGCTGGACACAAGTAGCAATGAAGAAGACGAGCCGGCAGGAAAAGGGCAGGACCTGCTGTGACATTCCAGGGAAATGGCAGTGTTAACTGACACGATGCCAATAACAAAGCTAATTAAGAAACCTTATGCCACGTAAGTTGTGCCACATCAATAGTACCCTGTACTCGCACCCATTCCAGTCAGCATCTGTTCTTGGGGGACAGATGGTCGTGACTCATTATCAAGACAAAGGTTCCCGTTATCAAGGGAGAGAGATGTTCATCTCACATATGCAAGCCATTTGCTCAGATGCAATCTCATTCTTATCCTAAGTGCCAGGTATTCTAAATATATAAGGAATGGCACTCCTGAGCAACAGTAATAAATTGATTCTGCAGCAATATATTCCTTTCCCCCCTCGGTTGACGCAATTGCTGGTTAGTGGTTGTCATGGTAATGCCATTTCTGTGCTCTGAAAAACTATTACCATGGTGTGGATTTTGCAAGCCTCCCTCAAAACAATATAATAGTAACAACAGCAACAATAATAACCAATAGCCGTTGTTGTTGCTTGCCTTCTGCAGCAGTACGTGTAGCTACACTGGAAATGATAGGAGCGGTGTGTAAATCAGAACATTCTGTACTGAGCGGTGCTCTAATGCACACACTTGGAAACACATTTTCTTTCCAAACATATATCCTGATATTACTCTAGTAAGGTCAGTGCTTACCTGGAAGAGTTTTCTGTAGTGCCTAGATGAATCTGTTACTCAGCAGCAGGAGAAGAAGCCTCCGTAACACAATCCCATGTATTTTCCCTTCAGGATTTGGAGTGGAA
Source organism: Gekko japonicus (assembly GCF_001447785.1). Lineage (NCBI taxonomy): Eukaryota > Metazoa > Chordata > Lepidosauria > Squamata > Gekkonidae > Gekko > Gekko japonicus. The sequence continues at coordinate 3,016,707 of NW_015175358.1, forward strand.
AGCTTGAAATCCACTGTGCAGCATTCTGTGGGATTATCTCAAAAGCTGGCCCTGAGGCTGGCCCACTGGGCAGAAGATTCCAAAGCAAGTCTCAGTATGCTATGGGATGGGATGATTGGGTAGCAGTCGTCTGGGTGGATTTTGCCACTTTGAAGCACCCTCCATTTTGCGAGCTAGCAAACCAGAGTCAGTTTTACTCCTAGGAAGGAGTTGTGCACTCCGCCTAGTCTTCTTGTCCCTCCTCAGATTCTCAGATTACATTACATGTTGTCACCTGGATGAGCTGTGGTTACTTGCCTCTGGTGTGTGGATTTTTAAATTAATTGCCCAACTCAAATTGGTCCAGTGCCCTGGAAGGGTGGAGGTATGATCTGGTTATCATGGTAGACCAGTCGTTCAGATAAATGGCATCATGCTCTCTCCTTGGGGTTGGATTCAATCAACGTTTTCACTCAGTCTTCCCCAACTCTCCTCCTTTCTGCAGCCCCCACCCTAGAATGCTTTTGCCCATGCGGATCCCATGATGCCCAGCCTAGCCTTTTTGGTGGTCAAAAGAGACCACTCTTCCATTCTTCAGCTGTGGAAAACCTGGTTAGGTCCAATCCGGTGTCCAATACCTGGTTAAGAAGAAGAAGAAGAAGAAGAAGAGATTGGATTTATACCCTGCCCTTCACTACCCAAAGGAGTCTCAGAGCGGCTTACAAACTCCTTTCCCTTCCCCTCCCCACAACACACACCCTGTGAGGTAGGTGGGGCTGGGAGAGCTCTGACAGAAACTGCTCTTTTTCAAGAACAGCTCTTATCAGAACTACGGCTTGCCCAAGGTCGTCCAGCCAGGTGCAAGTGGAGGAGTGGGGAAATCAAATCCGGTTCTCCCAGATTAGAGTCCGTGCACTTAACCACTACACCAAACTGGCTCTCTCATTAACTCATTGAAATACTTTTATGTCCCATTGCTCACCGTCTGAGGCAGCTTTCAACACAGTGAAATAACAACATTAAAACAAAACAAATTAAGAAACAATAAATGCAATCACCTAGGCCCATAATGTCTATTCATGAGCCCAAGGGCCTCTAGTAGGTTTTCCATCCTACCAGTTTGGGGTAGTGGTTGAGTGTGCGGACTCTAATCTGGGAGAACCAGGTTTGAGTCCCCACTCTTCCACTTGCAGCTGCTGGATGACCTTGAGCAAGCCATAGTTCTGTCAGAGC
>NW_015175358.1:3017969-3021955 GCF_001447785.1 Gekko japonicus
CAGGCAGTGTTCCCTCTAAGCTGAGTTAGTGTGAGCTAGCTCACAGTTTTTTAGCCTCCAGCTCACAGATTTTTGTCTTAGCTCAGGAAGGACGGCTCCAGAGCAAACTGATTTATGCAGTCACCAAATCGCTCACTCACAACTTTAAGGCCCGTAGCTCACAAAGTAGAATTTTTGCTCACAAGACTCCACAGCTTAGAGGGAACATTGCTCACAGGGTTCTGTTGTGGGGAGGGGAAGGGAAAGGGGTTTGTAAGCCGCTCTGAGACTCCAAGTGAAGGGTGGGATATAAATACAATCTCTTCTCTTCTTCTCTTTGAGAAACCATAAACCCAAGACAGCTCTGAACTTTACCAGGGAGGTCATGGCCCAGCCTTGGAGCAAACTGCAAGACAAGTGGGTCACTCCAGACCTGAAAGACAAGGGAACCTGTAGTCAAGGCCATCTTGGTCCTTTGGAAATGGCCTGAGCAAAGGATGTTTGGAATGTGGGGAGATAAGCCAGAACAAAATAGTACTACAAACAAAGAGGCAGAGAGGGCAATTCTACTCTGTGCAATGCCATAACTTTGGAAAGTGACCACATTACATAAAGGGAAAAGAAGCCTGAAAGAAATAGCCAGCTTGTTACAAGTTAGCAGTATTAGAAGTTGTTAATGGGATGGAGTGGTAAGATAAACCAGAGGAAAACCTAGCCCTGTGAAAGGCTCTAATTCAAGACTGTATCCTCTCTTCATATTAGCAAATCAACAGACGATAATGGCCCCTATTCAGCCACACCTTCCAAAGAGTTAAAGGCGATGGAAGCATCCTTCAGAAGCGGTGGTGACTTCTGCTGATTCCCCCTCCCACTGGAGACCCTCCCATTTTGGCCCCATGTTGTTCTTGAGGGTCTACTGCTTAGCGAGCTGCAGGAGGAGGAAGGAATTGATGGAAATCAACACTCTCAAGAAAACTTAAACGCCCTGAAGTAATGGGAAGAGTGTGGCTGGATACAGGCAAGAGAAGAGTGTGCATGGGGGGTGGGGGGGTGGATCTGATCACAACTATGGAATAAGGTGGGGGACTTTAACCTGTTCTGCTTGCACCACATTCCCAACCTCAAACCCCACAACCCCCCCCCCACTACCACTCAGAACTGCTGTTTTCTCCACTGTCTACATACAAGTTGATTTGTGTTTTCTTCAGCAAGCCAATCGCTGGGGGGAGGGGGCATGCGAGGTGGGGAAGCCAGGCCCCCTCCCTCGTGCCTGATCTGAATTGGGCCCCCCAATTTAATTGCCAATAAAACCACTTGGGAGACCAGTTTATGGATCTCCCAGCACCTTTTCTAGTTCAGCCCTCAAGTAATACCAATAGTCTCTTAGATTAGCAGGAGAAATCACATGAAACGGCCTTATACTGAATCAGACCCTTGGTCCTTCACGGTCAGTATTGTCTACTCGGACTGGCAGCGGCTCTCCAGGGTCTCAGGCCAAGGTCTTTCATATTACCCACTGCCAGATCTTTTAACTGGAGATGCTGGGGACTGAACCCGGGATCTTCTGCATTCCAAGCGGATGCTCTGCCACTGAGCCACAGCCCCTCCCACCTGCCCGAGCTTCAGCATTCCCACTTCTAGAAGGTTGCCAACAGATCCTCCTTGAGGGTGAGCAGGAATATTACTTTAAAAGCTCCCCTTTAGAATCCAGGTTTACTAGAATAAAGCTTTAGTTACATCACTGTCATCAGCAAAAATAAATAAATAAATGCCCCCGAGTGGTTGCTCTCTGGGAGCCAAAACAATCTACTTACAAAGAATACTCCTGGCTTGGGGTAACCATGCATTATCCTCCTTCCTTCTGAGATCTCTCAGAACATTATGCCTCTCACAAAAGCAACTTAAGGCTAATGTGTACAAGCTGAGCTTTTGCAGGAAGACGTTCACTTTTAAAACACTTTAACCCCACCTTTAAAAAAAAAAAAACCCAGACACTCTTTGCTAATTAATTGCAATGGTTTTAATTTTTTTAAATGGTTACAAACTTTAAACAGAAGAGACATAGAAAAAAAATGACAATTATGGTAAGTTTACACATAAGCATCTATAAAAGTTTTCCAAACTCTGCATGACGTTGTTGCATCAGGGACAACTCTTCCCCTGCCTAGAACACCCCCAAATCCCCCTGCAGGGGAGAAGATAGGACTTGGCAACCCTAGTTTATATTCATATATACATGCCACCCTCCCAAAGAAATACTTGACAGGATTTCAGTTGTATGAAAAGAGCTTTTCACACACCACTCTGGTTACGTTATTGGGAAGAAGAAACAACCACGGAGCGCCCATCTGAATTTACCCTATCCAGTCAAAGGTCCACACACACAAGTCTGCAACTGCATGTAAATGCTTCCTAGGAAGGTTGGGATGACCAGTGTTTCCTATACATTACAGTTCCCTAAACAACTGGCCCTAGCTTAAAGTCTCTGGAAGTTGCTGAATATTCATGTATTAACATAATTTTGCCACAGCTTCTCTCCCACTCCAGGAACTCAAAGCCGTTTACTAAATAAAGTATGCAAAACAACAGACATTTTAAACATTTGTTTATAACACACACACAAACACGCATGTACATTTTTAGGCTGCTTTTTTTTCCCCTGGAGGGACCCAAAGCAGCTTACAAAAAGGTGGAAGGAATGCAGAACACAGATAAGCCCCCAAACAAATGAGCAAACAAAAGCATCAGCTCCCCCACCCCCCAAATCTTGGCTCCTCTGGGTCTGCCAAGCTGATGGTCATAGGCTCAGGGCTAAGACATAACAACCCAACAAGCCCCCCCCCTCCACACACACACACCCCCTTGAGGCAGGTGATAACAAGGTCATCCCAGGTTGATGCAGATTCTACCATCACCATTGCCGCTCGGACGGGTTGGGCTGCCAGGTCCCCCCCCCGGCACTGGCGTGGGGGGGTAGGGGGGGTAGGGCTGCCAGCTCCAGGTGGGGAAGCTCCTCGAGATTTGGGGGGGTGGAGCCTGGGGAGGACAGGGACCTCAGTGGGGTACAATGCCAAAGAGTCCACCCTCCAAAGCAGCCATTTTCTCCAGGGGGGATGATCTCTGTAGCCTGCATATGAGCTGTAATTCCAGGGGATCCCCAGGTCCCACCTGGAGGCTGGCATCCTTACACACAGGGCCATGGCTGCAAGGCTTGCACCTCTGGCCACTCCTAGGTTTTAAATTATCTGCAGAAAGGCAACAATAACGTTCTTGGACCCTCTGGAACGAACACCCTCCCATGATCATGGTGATTCATATTGAGGTTAACTGGTTTGGTTAGTCCAGTCACCGTTGGTTAGCAGAGTGCTTAAATAAAGCGCCGAATGCAGGTTACTCATCTTACAAAGCTACACAGAGCCACATTGCAAGCTTAGAAGAGAAATACTTCTCTCTTTATTTGAGAAGTACACTTTGGGTAGGAAAGAGCAGCGACTGATAGGTTACTAACTTACTAGCTAAAGGATGGAGGCAGATGGCAAGAGGCCCATCTGCCTCATGGTGCCAAGAGAGGACTCTTGGTGCGTGCTGGTAGAGAGCCAGTCTTCATTCAGAGTGAGAGAGAAGCAGGAAAGGGAAATTGGTCCCTGAGATTACAGTCTGCATGTCAAAGAGGACAGAGGCAGAAGAGCAGATACAGGAAGAAAGGTCAGCGTGCCTGTTTGGCTATCTAGCCTCTCTTGCCACTCAGTCTGGAGGTCTGAGGCAGGGGACATTGCATCTGGAACTTCCAACAATTCACACCTATAGGTGGCCTGTTTGGGGGTGGGCAGAAGGCTCCATTCAAACCCTTATCAATGACAAAACCCACACAAAGCAAAAAGGTACTGGGCTGAGATACATGCAGAAATGGAAAAAAATGTAAAATGTAAATTTAAGAAAGAACCGGAAATACTACTTTTGGGACTTAAAATGGAAGAAAATGTGGCAAAAAGGACATTGATGTGGTA
>NW_015175358.1:3022102-3102159 GCF_001447785.1 Gekko japonicus
GACTATGTTTATTATATCCTAATAAAATGGTTTTAAAAAATGACAAAACCCACACAAGGGTTACCAGTTCCAGCTGGGGAAATACCTGAAGATTTGGGGGGGGTGGAACCTGAGGAGGGGAGGGGGTGGGGCATTAATGCCATAGAGCCCAACGTCCAAAGTGGCCGTTTTCTCCAGGCGAACTGATCTCTGTTGTCTGGAGATCAACTGTCATAGCGGGAGATCTCCAGCCAGCATCGGGAGACTGGCCGTCCTACCCACAACCATTCATCCCGTATCTTAAGTGATTGTTTGCAGATCTGCATAATGGTTGCAAAATCCAGCACTTTGTCATACTTGAGGTAGAGTGTAAAGTTGAGATGTGATTCACAATTTGAAAATCACTATTCATGTTAGGGTCCAAAAGATTTTTCATCAGTGGTTCCCGTTCCCATTGCTCCGGTTTGTACATGAGCAACGGCTATCAAAATGAGGCAGATTTTTCATGCTCCTACAGGAATGACTGCAATAAAATAAAAGCCAAGGATAAAATGACACTTGAGAGAAGGATACTGGGCGAAAGGATTACTTGAACACATCCGTATAATCGTGTAACTGGCCGCGGCAGCAATCTTTTTCCTTGACTAATAAGAGCCCTCTATTTTATCACACATAAATGTCACGTTCCCAGAAAGCTCTACAATATGGATTTGCAAAAAAAAAAAGTTACTAACTGTTAAATCAATACAACAAGTAATTCAGAAACAGATGGTGTATTTTTCTGTGATCAAAAGCGTGTCTGCTCAAGAAAAAATATTATTACAGTAATTTAGCTTCCTGTTACTGCCCTGCTGCCATGATCCTTTAAAGCTTATTTCAATAAAAGAAGGAATCACTCCCAGTCCATAGCAGATTTCCTATTACTGTACCGGGCTACAATTCCACTGGAGATCGCTTCAGAGGGTAGCCATGTTGGTCTGCTTGCATCTAACAATTCCACTGGAGTAAATCCAATTCAGAGACACAGGCAGAGAGTCTACAGGAGGTCAGCTAACATTTGCCTGATTAAGCAAGAAAGATAGGACACATTTTCTGCACATGAGTCTTTGTGCTGGATTGGGAACTGTGCATGCTGTGGATACAAGGGGCGTTGTGAGATTATTTTTGTTGTTGATCATTTGCACAGTCAAGTCCGACTCTTCACGACCCTATGGACCACATCACGCTAGGCCCTCCTGTCTTCCGTCATGCTCCGGAGTTTGCTTAATTTCATGTTTATTGCATCGATAACACTGCCTAACCATCTCATCCTTTGCCATCCCCTTCTTCTTTTACCTTCAGTTTCCCCCAGCATCAGGGTCTTCTCCAGTGAGTGCTCCCTTCTCATTTGGTGGCCAAAGTATTTGAGCTTCAGCTTCAGTATCTGGACTTCCAGGGAATAGTCAGGGTTGATTTCCTTTAGGATTGACTGCTTTAATCTCCTTGCAGTCCAAGGGACTCTCAAGAGTCTTCTCAAAAGCATCTATTCTTCGGCGCTTGGCCTTCCTTATGGTCCAACTCTTGCAGCCATACATTACTACTGGGAATACCATCACTTTGACCATATGGACTTTTACTTGATGCATTTGTTCATATGTACAAAGATATGCATTCCCATTCAGGGCAAGACCAGTCATGACAAACTTTTTTTGCATGCTACTAGATTGAGACTGCAGGATACAATCCATCCAAAGAGTTTAACTACCATTGTTTTAACCCGGAAAAAATGAATCGCGTTCTTAACTGTGTTGCTACAATGGGATCTGAAATGTTCATCTCCAGCCTGACTGTATCCAGTTGCATTGATCCAGTGACAGAGATCTGTGTGAATGCAGAAACATAGCCATCCAGTGCAGTTGTGTGAGGCTAGCTGCCTTCATCTACAGCTGGATTAGGGCCAATATCTATTTGTTTGTTTGTTTGTTGCAGCTCTGTCTTTTGTTTATCTATTTATTGCTAGCATCTGCCCCAAGATTTACGTGAAACTTTAGTTTCTTGGGTTTTCAGTTTTTCTCACAGGGCATTATATAATTTTGTTAGATTTTATGGACTTATTATTTTACCTACTTTGTTTATACCCTGCCTTTTGTCTTACTTCACAGACTGGTCTGCCCAGCTCTGCTCCCAAGCTCAAAGAGTATCCAAAAAGATGCAATGGCGCTTGTGATAACAATGGAGACCCAAAGAACTCCTGGGCTATATGGTCTGGGGCACCTCTGTGCCGTTCTAGGTCCGCTGAGCTAAAGGCAAGTGCTCATTTGTAGGCTCTGCTCTCAAAACAAGCACAAAGCAAGGGAGGAGTAGAGCTGCAGGCACCTGTCTGCTAAAGGAGATCCATGCAGACTTAGGTGTTTCCAGCCCTCCTACATGGATGGCTTGGTCCCAAGGACTAACTAGCTGAGGATTTACCTTGTTTTAAACCCACCCAGCCACAGGCACTGTGTTTTCATGAGTTCATAGAAAGGATAGATAGCTCCAGTGTACCACAAACTCCACATCAGCTCCTGTCTGCCATACCCTCTATTGTATCGGAGCACCTTAAATCTGCACCACACCAATGGGCAAACAGCAGAAGGGAGAGAGAAAAATAGTACAATAATTCTATCCTGCAGCGGCAAGAGATACAATAATTTTTAAGGAAATCAATGTGAACCAAAACCAATTGTAAGTGTTAGGGGTCATGTTGGTCCAAGAGTGAAGCTGTTTGTGTGTGCATGTGTGTCTGTGTGTGCAAATTTACAAAATTTAATCTTGGCAGAGGCAATAAACAGAAACACTCAAAGGCAGCAGCCAATATAACAGAAGAAAAGTAAAAACGAGAAAAGAAAAGACAGGTTTGAGAGGGCAAGTAATCAGAAATTGGGGGGGGGGGAGCTGTAAGTCCAAAGCAGTTCACCAGGAATGCATAGGGAACAATCGTAAGCAAGCCAACTCAGAAGTAAGATCTATTTTATTCAATGGGGCTGTTTCCAAGGAGAGTGTTGGTATGATTGCAGCCATACTTAGCATATGTCCCATCATGATTTATCTATTAAGAAGAAAGTCTTGAGATGTCCCTGAGCACAGGATTCTATGTGCTAAAGGATATTACTCAGGAGGCTGACTAGTGCGCTGTGCGTGGAAGGGCTGATCCATGCCTGGCTGATGCCATACAAACTTCTGGGGAGAGAAAAGTCAATCCTCCCTAGGATTGCCAGGTCCCCACTGGCCACTGGCAAAGGATGAGCAGAGGAATAGGGTTGCCAGATCCAGGTCGGGAAACTTCGGGAGATTTGGGGATGGAGCCTGCGGAGCACAGGGACCTCAATGAGGTACAGTGATATAGAGTCCACCCTCCAAATCATCCAATTTCCACAGGGGAACCGGGTATCTCTGTAGTCTGGAGATGAGCTATAATTCCACTGAATCCGCAGGTCATACCTGGAGGCTGGCACCCCTAGTCCTTCCAAAGCATGTGGTCAATTCTGTCAAAGCTGACCACTCTGTTATATATAGCCCATTTCTTTGGAGTAAGAACATTTGGACCATAGCCCAAATGTACATTTCCATACAATTAAGTGGAAAACACATTATTATTTTTTACATTTAGCTGTCATAAATATGCATCTTTAATTGATTATACATCCCTGGCACACCAAATATTCTCATTCTTTAGATTTTTTTTAAAAAAATCAATATTTACTAGCAAATGTTTTTGGATCCTTTATCAACATAAATCCCTAGAATTCTATCAGCTAAAGAGGTATAGTTGCTCTCCATCAACTAATTTACACTGTGCAAAAATTGTTTGTCCCTTTAAAGAAATACTATGGAGGGTAGCAGAGGCTTATATGGGAAGGAAGCATCAGTGTGTGGTACACAGCACATGTCCTGGACATTCAGAAAGTCCTGATTCAGTCCCTGGCATCTCCAAATAAAATGTTCTCAGAGGGACTTCAGGAGGACACTGCTTCTGGTACAGAGAAAATGTTTAAAACATGTGTTTGATCTTTCAGATAGAAACCAAACGTGCACAGAATGATCTTGCGCAAACATATCAGCTTACATAATGCTATAGAAACAAATGAATTACATTAAAAGTATCAAATGATAAATATTGACTATGAGCATTGGTATAATCTTCCCATAATCACTGAATCTAACTCAAAGGATTTATAGCTTGAAGGAGGCCCAATGACTCTGGGGCCTTTATTCATAAACATAAGAAAGGAATACCATTGGTTTAAAAATGTTCCAGTGGTGTAGGGGTTAAAGTGCTGGCCTAGGCTTGGGGATTTGAGTTCAAATTCATGCCATCAGTCATGAAGCTCATTAGGTAACTTTCTGCCAGTCATTCTCTTACAGCCTAATTTATCTCACAGGGTTGTTGTGGGGCTAAAATAGAAGAGGGGAGAACTATATGCCATCCTGGGTTCCTTACTTATGTAATTCAGAAATAATTCAGTTTTATAAGACATCAAAATAATATTTCTTTTTATGTTTGTGTGTGTGTGTGTGTGAGAGAGAGAGAGAGAGTGTGCACCTGGAAGTCATGGCAACCTCTGGTGACTGACCCTACTCAGGACCTGGAGGATAGTCAGAAAGGTGGCTGAGTAAAGCCTGCTCCCGCCTCCGGTATTCCAAGCAGGTCTCCCATCCAAGTACTTGCCAGAGGTCACCCTGCCTGGCTTCCAAGATCTGAGGATGTCAGGCTTGCCTGGGCTATCCAGGGCAGGGCTCCATTGAAATAGTCTTAACAGAAACATTTGTTCTCCATGAGAGTCAGTTCCCAGATCTGCTTCTACCATGAACTGATACCCAAAGAATGGATAGATTTTCATTGCATAGCAGTCTTTAAGTGGACTACCATTAGCCATAACATGAGCACATGCCAGAAGCCTAACTGTGATAGGTTTCTTGAGAAGAGAAAGAGATGGACTGTAGAGCATTTTGGACACTGAAAGGTGCTGTGAAAAGTAACAACAACAATAAGAAACAATAAGAGTATCTCAGGCTAACAGCATGCTCCACTGCAGAGTAAGACTTCTCCACTCTTAAAACTTGGCTACATCACACATGTGTGTAAATAGTTTCTGATCTTTCAAAAACCAGAGAAATGCAGAGTTAAAGTATAAGGTTATGATAACATAAATGTCAAAATGCAAGGGCATGCAAAATTAAGCAGTCCAGTGGTCAGGGGAGTAGACTTTACTCTGTGCTTGCAACAGGAACTAGTCAATGGAGCTAAGCATTAGGAGGATGTGTGTATATAAATTTGAGAATAAAGCAAACCTATTTCTTTAACATTCACATAATTAATATTTGGTGTGGGGAATCGCAAAGAAAGTGTGTAATTTAAAATCATGGTTTTATTCAACCAGATGTTACATCTGATTTAATCTTATGTCTGTTTTCATTTTTAGTTAGAAAATGCCTTACAGAATGGGCTACATAGACGTTCACTAAAGATACCCAAGCCCGGCTGTCCTTTGCACAGGTTCACACGAGCATTCAGTGTCTGACCTGCGAAAGAGAACCCTACTTCTTCCCAAGAGTGGTTGTGATCAGAATTCTGACAGAGGAGTTTATTAGTTAGGCTGACTACTGTCAGTTGGAATGACATACATCGGACACCAATCATCACAGAGGTCAAAATCAAAAGTATGTTGAGGTCCATCTAGCATGTCGAAACTCACTGCTGGAAGGGTCAAATGGTGCAAGAGAAGCTTTATGGCCAACTCAAGGTAAGATTAAATGTTGAGAAGGTGGTTACCGGATCTGAACCTGAACCAGGGCTGAGTCAGAAAATGCTACTTGTGTCAAACTGTTACTTGTCCTGAGTAACAGAAAATGCCTCCATAAGTCAAAACCTGACAGGTAGCATTTATTCTGCCATTATAGGTAAAGGTAAAGGTTCCCTTGCTCGAAAGCCAGTCGAATCCGACTCTAGGGTTGCGGTGCTCATCTCCGTTTCAAAGCCGAAGAGCCAGCGCTGTCTGAAGACGTTTCCGTGGTCATGTGGCCGGCATGACTAAACACCAAGGCACACGGAACGCTGTTACCTTCCCACCAAAGTGGTACCTATTTATCTACTTGCCATTTCTTGCTTTCGAACTGCTAGGTTGGCAGGAGCTGGAACTAAAGATGGGAGCTCACCCCATCATGCGGCACCCGAGTCTCGAACTGCTGAACTACTGACCTTCCACAGCCTGCAGTTCAGCGTCTTCACCACTTGAGCCACCGCAGCTCCTGCCATTATACCATACCCTATTTTCTGTGTCAAAGCACAGATTTTGAACACTTGCAACTAATTCTCAAGACAACCTGTCTAGGGTATTTTGCCACCCCAAGCACAGCACACCCATTATCTTCTCCTGCACTACCAGTGGCTAGGTTCGAGGGACTAAGTCATTGGTGGTGCAAGTCCTGGAGGCAATGCTCATCACCTCCCATACTGCTAATGGCCAGTAACAAGCCACACCTCTGCAGTGCATAATTGCCCTATGAGGAAAGACTGAGGGACTTGGGAATGTTCAGTCTGGAGAAGAGGAGGTTGAGGGAGGACATGATCACTCTCTTTAAGTATTTGAAGGGCTGTCACTTAGAGGAGGGCAGGGAGCTGTTCCTGTTGGCAGCAGAGGATAGGACACGCAATCATGGGTCTAAATTAAGGGCAGGAAGGTACCGGCTGGATATTAGGAAAAACTTCTTTACAGTAAGAGTTGTGCAACAGTGGAATTGGTTCCCTAGGGAGGTGGTGAGGTCCCCTCCACTGGCAGTCTTTAACCAGTGGCCTGACAAACACTTGTCAGGGATGCTCTGGGCAGGGGGTTGGACTAGATGGTCTGTATGGTCTCTTCCGACTCTGTGATTCTAAGATTCTATAATGTGCTATTGCTAGCAGTCACTTGGGTTCATGGGCCAGATAACGGGCCTCAAGACCATCTCTGATCATGTGCAGAGTTTCTTTCTCTCACTACAGTTTATTTCAACATATCTGGGATTATGAAGCAGGATACTCAGAAGTTGTGGCTTCTAGGTAAGGTTGAGGCCCCTTCCTGTCTTCTTAGAAATTAACCACAGGAGGTGGGGTACTGGGGGGGGGGTTGTTGGAGGCCCAGCAGAACCCTTCAGTGGAGGACAGTAGAGTCCCTGATCGGAGAGCATGCAATGACTGTGGCAGGCACTAGAGGGCAGCAAAATGCCTGCCTGATCCCTCGGAGAAGAAAGACACAATGAAATTGCTGATAAGCTTGTCCTGCTCTGTTTGCTTACTCCAACAGTACAGCATTAGCCTGGCAATATCACTTGTACTTTTCATTAGTCATTTGTGACCTTTTACTTCTGTAATCAAACAAGACAACCTAACACTTAAAGCTGAGCATTTAGGCCTGACATTTACAATTGGTTCTCAAGTTAGGGAGACCAAATGAAAATTTCCTAGCAGACACAGCGCACTGCGGGGAAGGGCGAATCAAATAATTCATTTGCTGAGTAACATGTATGTCATCCCTATTCAATCATCTGTATCTGACTGAATAATATCAGTTGATATTTGTACTGGAGTGGCTGTCATTAAACAGTCAATATTCATCTGGAATTACTAGTGCATCGAGGTATCCGAGATACCACATCTATTTCCCAGGCTGGAGACAGGGAGATTGCATTTGATTAGCGTAAAGTACAACTGATATTACAGGGGCAATAGCATTATATCACTGGAGAGAGCAGAGAGGGTTTTTTTTTTTTTGCTTTAAATTTATGGAGCTAGTGAAGCAAAAGCACCATTTCTCTCTGTTTCTGTAATACACAGCTTCACATTACATCTGGAAAGTAGCAATTTCCCAGGAATGAATGTTTCCTTTCTGCCTCCTGAAATTTTCTATTTCTGAGGTAGCATTTGTTTCCCCCCCTCCCCAAAAAAGTCATATTTTTGTCGACCAATCTTATGAATTTATGGAGTGAGACAGTGGTGCATTGGATTAAGCTCCAGGTTCTAGTTGATGCTTTAGTTCAGCGGAATACACGTGAGTCAGGCCATTGGCCTGTCAAGGTTAGCATTTTGTCTGCTCTGAGTGGCAGTGATTTCCCAGGGTCTTTCACATCACCTGACCATTTTCACTAGAGAGGCCATAAATCGAATCAGGGCCTTTTAGCATGCAAAACAGCTGCTTCTGCGGTGGAACACAACCCCACACCGCCTCTTACATCCCATGCCTAAGGCCCCACTGAGCAGTGCACCCCACTTCTTTGACTCAGGTAAACAAAAGCAACAGAGGCCAGAGCGAAGAGTTTGATAGGCGAGGAGATTTTGCCTGATGCAGCTTCCTGTATTAACAGAGCTGAAGAGGTGGGGGGGGGATGGCACCTCTCTGGGACTTTCCTGCATTTATCATCACATTAATTTGAATCAAAGTCATGGCGTAATCCTGGTAGAAATGAAATAGTAACAGACAGGGCTATTTTTGGGCAGGAACGCACAGGAACGGAGTTCCGGCTGGCTTCCAAGTTGGCCACACCCAGCAGGAACACATTAGCATAATAGGCCACACCCAACAGCAGAAACTCATTAGGATTGGCTACATTAGGGGTGTGTGGCCTAACATGCAAAGGAGTTCCTGCTACAAAAAAGCCCTGGGTTTGGACAACAAACAAGGTAAACAGAATAAGAAGCCAAAGGTGGGTGTGGCTGGATGAGCACACTTCTGGTAACATGGGGGAGTGGCCTAATATGCCAACGAGCTGTGCTGTCAGGGGTGTGGCCTAATATGCTAATGAGTTTCTGCGGTTGGGTGTGGCCTATTATGCTAATGAGTTCCTGCTGGGCTTTTTCTACAAAAAAAGCCCTGGTAACAGAATACTTCTGAGCATGAAGCAAGTTCTTTCCTGGGGACTGTGGGAGGAGTTTTGGTCCAGTGGTAGGACATCTGCTTGGCATGTAGAAGGTTCCTGGGTTCGATCCCTGGCATCTCCATTTAAAAAGAGTGGCAGTAGGTGATATGAAGGACTTCTCCCTGAGACCCTGGAGAGCCACTGACAGTAAGGCTGGAAAATACTGATCTTGATAGACCAACGCTCTGATTAGGGTTGCCTGGTCTTTTTCTTCTGCCGGTGGGGGGTGGGAGGGAGCTTCCCGGGAGTGGGGGGCGGGGCAATGTCACCACGCGTGACGTCCCTGACATAATGATGTCACACCAGTGATGTCGTGCCTGGCTGTGGCTGTTGAGGGTGAGCCTTGCCCCACTGGCCAGCTGGCTGGCGGCAGGCTGGAGCTTGTGAAATCAGGGGGGCTGGCAACCCTGGGCTGATTCAGTCCAATGTCGCTTCATGTGCTCGTGTGTTTCCCCTCACTACTGAGTAGCATCAGCAGCTGTTTCCCTCTCCCAAATTTGAGATGGGGAAGGGTATCCAGGGAGATAGCACAACTTGCAGGCAGAAGTCTTGGCCTTTTTTCATCACAGAGATCTGGGAATGAAATTCTTTACAGGATTAGGAGGGGTGTGCACCAGCTCCCACCCCCCACGTATATCTTGGGGCACATTGGTAATAACCAGGTCTTTATCCCTAATGGAGTCAGTGATCAGGATTCCATTTCTGAATTTGTTGTGGGGCTTCAACGAAGGTGATGCTCTTAACACACACACACACACACACACAGTGTTTTTGCAAGGTCTGAAGGGGCATGATTAGCATTATTACCAGGTACTGGTTTCCGAGTGCATGCCAGGGCATTGACTCGTGAATAGATCTGCTTGGAGGTAGCCTCTCCAGTTTTCAGTTCATCATGAGTAAGCTTTCCATCCCACTGGTTTATGTGGCAAACTGGCATTCTTTCCTTCAAGGAAAACTGTAGGGTTGCCAGGTCTGGGTTGGAAAATAGACTCTGGGGGTGGATCCAGGAGAGGGGAGGGGAGGGGAGGGGCCTCCACATGGTACAATGCCATAGAGTCCACCTTTCAAAGCAGCCATTTTCTCCAGGGGAGCTGATCTCTGTCAGCTGGAGATCAGTTGTAAAAGCGGGAGATCCCCAGGCCCCACCTGGAGGCTGGCAACCCCAGAGAACTGGCTTGATGGATTATTTACCTGCATGCTGATTACTGCATGCATGGGCCACAAACCTGCACAGACTAGCAGAAGAGTATCCCAGAATGCCAAGAAAAAGCAGGACAAGAAGAGGTGGTGCATTTGCAGTTTTAGGGGGAAAATCACCTAGAAGTCAAGGGTGGTGAACTCTGGGTTGCCAGTTTCTCAGGCAGCCTCTGTACATATGCCTTGACCAGCCACAATGAGTATACGCACCTGAAGCCACTTTCTACTGAGTCAGTCCATTGGCCTGTCAAAGTCAGCACCCTCAGCTCTGACTGGAAGTGACTCTCTCAGGTGGAGGTTTTTTAATATCACTGACTGCCTAAACTGTTTAACTGGAGATGCTGCAGACAGAACACGGGATCTTCTCCATGCAAAGTAGATGCTCTGTCATGGAGCCCTGGCCCTTCCCCTAACATTTTAATGCCATAACCTGGAGATTGGCACCTGCTGAACCTGGCATACAGACTGCTGGCAAAGGCACAGCTGCAAGGGCCAGCTGAAAAAATGGGCTGCTCCAAACGACTCTTCTTCTTTCCACTGGTGTTCTCCAGCAGGGGAGCAGGGGAAAGGAGAGTGCCCTCCTCCAGGCCAGGCTGCCTCCCACCTGGCTGCCCTACATCTGCCCGCTCGCCAGGAAGAGTTCCCATTCTAAGAGCCCGGCAGATGCTGTCGCTTCCCTCCTTTGCCGTCCTCCTTTCTTTGTTTATGAAAAACATTTGTTTTCTTTTTCCCCCGGCTCCTCATTGTGCCTCTCCGCCCGTAGCATTAGACTCCCAGCTCCCATCTCATGTGTGTGTGTGTGACATTTCCATGGCAACAGCCTGTGATGTGAAATTGAATGGATAGACCAAGAGATGAATCATGAATAAGCTTTTTGTCCCTTTCCCTCTCCCCACCCCCTCTCCTATTAAAGGTAAATCACATTTTGATGAAATGTGTCTTAAATGGGGTGACATTGTTAAGGAGAGTCTAAAATAGATAGTGTGTGTTTGGGTGATTGGAAGTTGCAGCATTCTGCCGATAATGTAGAAATTGCTCGGCAAAGCAAATGACGGGGGAAGGAGCGCCATTTGGAGCTGCAATCAAATGAACTTAGTATTGATGGAAGTGTGACCTAGTGGTGAGGAACCAAGAGTAGGCTTCTCCAGATTCTTTCTTCTTCTTTTTTGTGGTTGTATGCATTCAGCTGTCTTGGCCTGAGGAGGGAGGAGGCAAATGGGACAGGACCTTGGGACAGGACAACCAGATGCTAAGGACAACGGGTCTCCTCCCTTAATTTTGGTACAGAAGCAGGACTCTGGAGAGGAACAACTTCCCATGCAAGGATGAAAAAAGGCTTCACCTACTCAACAAAACCCTAAAATGTGTTAGCAGGAGTCGGCTTGGCCCTAACAAGAGGAGGAGGCTGCTTTCAGAATGAAGTCCACATGAGGTCTGTTGCTCTAGAAAAGAACTAGATACTATTTATTGTTAGAGAAACACTTACTGAGACGGGAAAGGAGAGACAGGCATTATAGCTATCTCCTAAGCTAGAATGGAGAGAGACTCAGGGAACAAAATGTTCTTTGGGAGGGGCTGTGACTCAGTGGCAGTAGGTCCCAGGTTCTGTCCTCACCATCTCCAGTTAAAGGACCTGGCGGTAGGTGATGTGAAAGACTTCCACCTCCTGCTGCCAGTCTGGGTAGATAGTACTGACCTTGATGGACCAAAGGTCTGATTCAATATAATTTTATTTATTTATTTATTATATTTATACCCCGCCCTCCCAGCCATGGCCGGCATCTTCATGTTGCTATCATGGAGGTCAGGGAGCACAAAGACAGAAAGAAGGAAGGAAGGAAATCACTGACATTAGCATTCTGGGAAAAGAAAGAAAGTGATGACAACAGAACAGACAAAGGATACAGAAGAATCTTGCCTGTCCATCTTACTAGCTCAACCACAACCTTTGGAGCACTGATGTGCTGGGTGCAAAGAGCCATTGCAGGGTTGTTCACTTCCAACAAACCATATCTGCACTCTAGGATGCAGCATAAATGTCTGCGTTTCCTTGTTCCTGCATATGTATCCTTTCCCCCTTTCATGTTTTCATAAAAATCTAAATCCAAAATATTTTCAAGATTTCTCTACAAATGGCAAAGCTGTTACAGGTTGATAAAGTTGCTGCTGTCGCAGTTGTCCTTTGTGTTTTTAAATTCTGGCATATTGCTGTTTTCAAAATGTCCAATCCTAAACCACCTTGACAGCATTTCTGGAGGGCAGGATATACATTGTAAGTGAATAAACAAGATACTGTGATGAGGCAAGAGCAAAACTGGAATAGCTGGGTTGAATATGTGTAAATTGCCTTTCATTGCATCAGACCTTTGGTCCCTCAGTTTCACTGCTGTCTATTTTAAAAGCACAAGAAGAACCTTCCTGGCTCAGGCCAGCAATCCATCCAGACCAGAAGAAGAAGAAGGGATTGGATTTATACCCTGCCCTTCACTACCCAAGGGAGTCTCAGAGCAGCTTATAAACTCCTTCCCCTTCCCCTCCCACTACACCAAACCAGCATCCTGCATCATACAATAGCCAACCAGTCGTCCTGGAGGACCAACAAACAGGGCATAGAGGCCAAGGCCTTCCTCTGATGTTGCCTCCTAGCATGGTGTTCAGTGGTTTGCTGCTTCTGAAGATGGAGGTTCCCTTTAGTCATCAAGGTAAGTGACCTTTGATGGAGCTATCATCTACGGATTGGTCTAGCCCCCTCTTAAAGCCAGATGGTCGTTACTAGTGGCCATTAGTACGTGCCCTGGCAGTGAATTCTATAATTTAATGACTCATTTAGTACTTCCTTTTTGTTCATCCTGAATCTTTGGCTTTCCAAAGGCAGAGAAAGTCTCTTGTGAGCATCGCTGCCTGAAATTCTTTTGAACTGGAAATAATAGCGATTGACACTGGGATCTTCTGCATGTAAAACATGGGCTGTGCTGCTTAACCATAAGATCTCCCTCCTGGCGGGGGGGATACTGAAATATGAGGCAAAAACTCCATTCACAATAATTTGCGAACATGGCAAAAGAATTGACACTCTAATAAATAGATGAAAGATATGGACAGTGTCGTTTCATGATACTTGATGGTTCTGTATGTTTTATAATTTTAGCTTCAATAATCATAGAATTGGTATGCCTCAGTAGTTTTTGTTCATCAATGTGGCTACTAATTCTTTCCTTAATAACAGTTTCCACCAACTTACCCGGTATCAATGTCAGACTGACTGGCTTGTAATTTCCCGAATCTCCTCTGGAACCCTTTTTAAAGATGGGAGTGACATTAGCTACCTTCCAGTCCTCAGGAATGGAGGCAGATTTTAATGAAAGATCACATATTTTTGTCTGGGGATCCACAAGTTCACATATGAATTCTTTCAGAACTCTCAGATGTATGCCATCCGGGCCTGGTAATTTATTAGTTTTTAAGTTGTCTATCAGTCATAGGACCTCCTCTCTCGTCACCTCAATCTGACACTGGTTTCCTGCTTCTAATGTATTTTAATGTATATTGTTGTAGGAGCTACTGTGGACTAGTGGTTGGAGTGTTAGACTAGGACCTCAGTTCAAATCCCCACATGCTTGCTGGGCGACCTTTGGCCAGTGGCTCTCAGTCTTTCCTGCCCCACACAGCTGTTGAACAGACAAAATGGGGAAGGGAGAACCATGTAAGTGACCATGAACTTCCTAGAGGAAGACTGGGATAAAATTGCACTAAAACCACACAGTGATTTTTTTAGAAAATGCCTTACAGATTTACAAGAAAAGAGACTGCATTTACCCTGGCTGTAGAGGTGCTGATAGTTATACACATGCACATAAAACTGGGTCTATCAAGGTCAGTATTGTCTATTGTGACTGGCAGTGGCCCTCCAGGGTTTCAGTAGAGATCTTTCATATTACTTATGGCCAGGGGTCATTTTGTAGAAAAAGAGGTGCAGGAGCTCATTTGCATAACTAATTAGCATAACTTATTTGCATATGCCACACCCCATGAAATCACCGGAAGTGTGTCAGAAGGCAACACTCCCCGCTCAGGCTCCACTGGGCTGTTTTGGATTGCTAGCTATTGGGGGGAGGGGGAACGTGCAGATCTGTCCTCAGAGAGGAGGGAGAGCTTGTACCTGAATAAAACCTGGTCTTAAAGGTGCCACTGGACGGGGGGTGGGGGGGCGCTGCAGCTTACCTGGCTGCTTCTTGCTCTGACTGAGGGCTGATGGAAGCAGGGGGTGGGGCTTGTTGCATGTGCCCGCCCCCTGGGCTCTTTACTGCCGGAGCTCTGCTCCTGTGTGCTCCTGCAGGAAATGACCCCTGCTTATGGCCTTATTCTTTTAGCATAGCTGGAGATTCCAGGGATTGAATGTTGTGGTATATTGGCACTATTGCTTTAAGAACAACTTCCAGAGACTTCCTAGAAAAGTGACCATAACTAGAGGAGGAGTTAGGCTGTGATCAGATGAGCTATTTGACCTGATTCTGTTGCTTCTCCCTTATGAATTAAAAATGATCGTTCAGACAGCGACATCTGCCTCCCCGTTCTGCAGTCATTGGCGGCCTGTACTCACAGCTGACTTTCCCAACACTGGGAAAAAGCAGACCTTTACAGATTGAACTGGTCTCACCATGCAGTTCCTGATGTCTGAACTTTCTGTTGCAAAATGAAGCTGGCTGGGAAGCTAGAGAGCACACTTGCGTCAGCACCATTTTAAAAATTCATTTAGCAGTGTGCGCTTAAGCAGATCTTTGCCCCATGTGTTTCTCTTTTAAAAACCTTTTAAACCCTTTCAAAGAAAGATGCCTATGTGTTTCAGCTGTTTTCTGCCTACAGCTTTGTGGTGCACGTAGTTGGGTTAGTTGGGTTAATTGAAAAGTTGTGGGGGGGGGTTCAGAGAGGGAGGGGTGGGAGGCAGTCACTCCAAACTTTTAAATAAAATGTCAGCACACAGGGCACAGGATGAGGCTTCTCTATTGTCTGCCCCCCCGGCTTTAAAACTTTTGAAACATTTAATTTTTTAAAAGCACAGTTTAAAAAACCCTGCCCTCACAGCCACACTACAAATCCCAACATGCCTCCTCCTGCAATCCCATTGGCTAGCAGCTGCCAGGAGTTTGAAGAGATACTTCCCACAAGCGCTTTTGTGCATGCTCAAAGGACAAATAATGAAGAAAAGCTCCCACTTGGCAGCTGCCGTCTGATAGGTCCTCCATAGAGTGAGTTCAGGGTGAAGAGGGTTAAGGATAGGATGTCTGATCAAATTTCTCTGTTACAAAAAATAACAGAGAAATTTGAGGCGGGGTCAGACTGTGCTAACCCTGCCATGTGACCTCCATAGCCTTAGAGTTACTGAGGCCTAGTTGTGGCCTGGTTTGGTAGTTGGCTGTTGTGTTCCAATAAATACCGTTCTTATGGCCACTACTGCCTTCAGCACTGATCCTTCCCTCCCTAAAGATATTACATAGTGTCAGAAGCTGGCACAGTGAGTACTCAATAAAATAACGTCAAATCTGAAAGTAAAGCAGGTTTGCCAGAAAAGTGCATTCTCTTGCCATGGCGGGCACCATCCCTACCCCTATCCCTAATTGGGAACCTTGCTGAAAACAGGAGAAGGTGTGTGCAGCGTTTTCACTTCTGTCTTAACAGTCTCCAGAGCAGACACCAAGCCAGAAGCCTTTCAAGTTTCCCTTTAATTACACGTAGTCAGAGGAGAGATTTTAAAGGTGTACAATATCTTGGTGCAAGACCCTGTGGCTGACTCTCCTTTAACACTACTCAAGAATTATTGCAGTCCCAAAAGAAATATTGTATTTGAGCACTATCAGTTCTGGAATCACCCACCATTAGGAGATGAACACATTGGCTCCTGTGTAACAGACCTGAAGAAGAAGGCAAAGATCTGTGTTTTCACTTCTGTCGTAACAGTCTCCGGAGCAGACACCAAGCCAGAAGCCTTTCAAGTTTCCCTTTAATTACACGTAGTCAGAGGAGAGATTTTAAAGGTGTACGATATCTTGGTGCAAGACCCTGTGGCTGACTCTCCTTTAACACTACTCAAGAATTATTGCAGTCCCAAAAGAAATATTGTATTTGAGCACTATCAGTTCTGGAATCACCCACCATTAGGAGATGAACACATTGGCTCCTGTGTAACAGACCTGAGGAAGAAGGCAAAGATCTGTGAATTCTCGGATCACAAGGAGATGATTAGAGACAAAACTGTCTTCAGTGCCAGCAATAAAGGACTCAAGGAACAACTATGCAGGGAGCCGGATCTAAACCTGCAAAAAGACAATAGACATCTGCAGATCACAAGCTGCCAAAATGGAAATAGAAACAATGTCCATACCAGGCCCTGAGAAACCTGTCCAAGTGGTGCTAAAGTTCAGAGAAACTCAGAGGAGTGCCAGCCGTCTTAGCCACAAGGGAAACCAAAAGCACCAAAAGCTCACTCTGGACAGATGAGTATGCCTTGTTACCACTACTGCCTTCAGCACTGATCCTTTCCCTCCCTAAAGACTTAACAAACATGGAACTGTTGGCAGCTGCTTCACCGATGAGCTGCAGCTCCTTCCTGATACTCTGCACGTGCTGTTTGGGGTAGGGGGTTAAGAGCAGCGGACTCTAATCTGGAGAACCAGGTTTGATTCCCCACTACTCCACATGCAGCCAGCTGGGTGACCTTGGGGCAGTTACAGTTCCCTTAGAGCTGTTCTCTCAAGAACAGTTCTCTCAGAACTCTCTCAGCCCCACCTACCTCACAGGGTGTCTGTTGTGGGGAAAGGAAGGGAAGGAGATTGTAAGCCGCTCTGAGACTCTTAATGAAGTGGTATAAATCCAACTCTTCTATAAATCCAACTCTCCTCCTCCTGTCACCACTGCCTTGGAAAATAATGCATCTGGCGGGGCTCAGCCTTAGAAACAACCCTTCTCTCTCTTCTGTAATGGATTTTGTAGGACTCTTTATTGTCTACTTGCAGACTGTCAGGAGAAACTCACAAGATACTCATTTCCTTCACCACTAAACAACCTGAACCCAGCCTACACTTCAAGGGTAAGGGCATCAGGTCAAGTATGAGCCCTCATAATTCCAATTGTGTGGATTACGTTATCCAGGTCCAATTCTGTACCAACATCACAGTCACAGCCTTTGCAGCTTGTCCCCTTTCTTGCCCCAAACTCTGTCCCCTTGGTAATGCCAGTCAGTCTAAAAGCTCTGTTTTCTTCTTCTGTGATTGGTTGCTTGGCACACAGAGGTGGGCAGAGCTTCCATTTTGAACATATGGATCAAGAGTAGAGGAAATAGTCCTATTTGGGTGTCCTAAATTTGTACAATACATATAAGAGGGTAAGGGGATTGCAGCCGCAAGCTTTGCCCCAATGTACATATATTCATTGAGAAGATATACATAGAGTACCAATCCATAAATACACCTGTACATATGATATGTATGCTCTGTGCATATGTTCAGGGAATGTTCACAGGTGGAAGGCAGAACAGGGCTATGTGCAGTGCTGGTTCCAGGTTTTTGTGGGTCTTGGGTAACACAATATAAGTGGGGGCCTTTTCCCCTTTGATACAGTCTCTTTATCAACTAACCACACCTCCTCCATTTGCTTCCACCCCTTCATTCTACTTTTTCTTCTTTAACCCTTGTCCTTTCCATTTCAATTTGCTTACTCTGATAAAAAGAAACTGTACAAAAATGTTTTCTTTTTTAAAAAAATATATTTATTGGGTTTTTTATGCTTAGAAGACAAAACACACATACAATACAATAACAAACATAAATCCTCACATCAATTAATTTCTCAACACATCACAATGTTTTCTTGATTACCTTTTATTACTTTGTATAAAACCAGAGAGAACAAATGCCTTCTATGATTTTACTAAGAGTGCTGTTCAATGAAATTGTCATCATTTTGTAAAAGCAATATAAATGTTCTGGAAAAGCCTGAATGTCAGGATCTCCAGGAAAGTTTCTTCACTCTCATCACTGGAAGTAAGGAGGCTAATCCATGTCGATCCAAACTATTTAAGCCACTGAACCATCTCAACATACCAAAAAATTTTATTTGGAACCATCTGGTAGGAAGAAGACAACTTAATTTTCTCATGCAACACTGGATCAAAGGATCAAATAAGCCATAAAAGTTAATACAATATTTTTTTTTGAAAAATGCATTATTCAGTTTTTAAAACCAAGAGTTACATCTTTGATGTAACAAATTTAATCCTCCAACAAATATTGCAATCCAAATATTTAATTGTTGACTTTAGACATACATACTGTTTTAAAAATTGATTTGTACTATCTTTTTTAACTGCCACCTTGAGGGTTATAATTGAGTAGAATGGTGTCTAACTATATTTTTTGCCTCTGTTTACCCACCATGATGAGGATGAGTACCATGAGAAAGATTCTCTAATGCATCAGCTAACTGTGGCAACTGCAGGAAATCTGACCTGACAACATCAAAGTGAGCACTCTAACATGTCTGAAATAGTGGTTTTAGAGTCAGTTGTGGCAAATGCTGTCAGGCCACTTCCCATCAGGGCGGCTCACAAGGGGCACGGGTGCCCAAGTTAAAACATTAAAACAATACAATAAATATAAAATACAATAAATACAGTTCGCTAAAAATTTCTTTACGGTGCTCCAGAAATACCTAGCTATAAAATTCAAGATGAGGTTCTATAATTATTTATACTAGAAACAACAGTCATTTTATTGTTCCAGAAAGAAGAAAAAAAGAATCCATGTGATGTAATATTCCACCTCCCCCCAAAGATCATTTGCTTGGCCAGAACTGTCCACAGCATGCACCAACACAAAATTCCAGTTGTGGGGAGAGCAAGGAGGTACTAAGAATGCCTGAGGGTTTTTTTCTAGAACAATGGCTTGCAACCTATAGCAACCTTGCCATAGCACTGGCCACAAATATTAGACACTAACAATGGATATTTTAGGTGTGCTGTCCAACACCATGCTTGCAAGAACATTTCCTGTTTTGTCTGTGACATGCAAAAATGCCAAAAAAAAACTCCTTGATGTGCACTGATTTGTTATTAACAAAGAGAGGGAATGTGTGAGTGAACAGAGTGGGCAAATCATCCCTTGGTGAGAGCTTATTATATATCTCCAGCTCTCTATATAATAATTGTGTTTTGGCGAGGCACTTTGCAGCTCTCCCATTGGCTGTGCAATGCGCTCCCTCAGTCATTGACACATCAGCCGCCACTCAAGAGTACTCACGTGCCATTGGCCAAGTGCTAGGTCTGCTACTCTTCCCCGCCCACTCCCCCTTCAGCCACTGTGCCCGGTCAGAATTACTGGCAAACGGCTTTCTCTCTTGTTATGCCAATGAAGGTATGTAATTGAGCCTGATCAGACAGCTCTTTAGATCTGCGCAAGGCACGAGTGCCTCATGGATTTAAATGTAATGTCCAGACATCAACATCTGGGAAACGTCCATCTTCCATAAGCATCCCATTTTGGCGCACTTCAGAGCCATACTAAAAAGGTACTAGTTAAAATCTGGAGGTTTTGGTTCCCGACGGGCCAATCACGGACTTTCCCCCATCTGATCGTTCCAGCACGCAAT
Organism: Gekko japonicus; assembly: GCF_001447785.1. Lineage (NCBI taxonomy): Eukaryota > Metazoa > Chordata > Lepidosauria > Squamata > Gekkonidae > Gekko > Gekko japonicus. The sequence continues at coordinate 3,041,828 of NW_015175358.1, forward strand.
TAAAAAATGGCGTCTGTTTGGGATGCTCTGACGTCAGACCATCCCAAATGGGTGCCATTAAAAAAAAATCTTGATTCTGCACGTGTGGATAAACAAGGCCATGATATAATGCCTATTTGTTGTTGTTCAGTTGCACAGTCGAGTCCGACTCTTTGCAGCCCCATGAACAAGATCACGCCATGCCCTCCTGTCTTCCGCCATCCTCTGAAGTTTGCTCAATTTCATGTTTGTTGCATCTATGACACTGTCTAACCATCTCATCCTTTGCCGTCCCCTTCTTCTGTTACCTTCAATCTTTCCCAGCATCAGGGTCTTCTCCAGTGAGTGCCCCCTTCTCATTTGGTGGCCAAAGTATTTGAGCTTCAGTTTCATTATCTGGCCTTCCAGGGAACAGTCAGGGTTGATTTCTTTTAGGATTGACTGATTTGATCTTCTTGCAGTCCAAGGGACTCTCAAGAGTCTTCTCCAGCACCATAGTTCAAAAGAATCTATTTTTCGGCGCTCGGCCTTCCTTATAGTCCAACTCTCACAGCCATACATGACTACTGGGAATACCATTGCTTGGACCATGCGTATTTTTGTTGGCAGGGTGATGTCTCTACTTTTTATCATGCTGTTGAGGTTCGCCATCGCTTTCCTCCCAAGGAGCAGGCGTCTTTTAATTTCATGGCTGCTGTCACAGTCTGCGGTGATCTGGGATCCCAGGAACGTGAAGTCTGTCACTACTTCCATGACTTCCCCTTCTATTTGCCAAGGAGTGATGGGGCCGGATGCCATGATCTTAGTTTTTTTGATGTTGAGCTTCAAGCCCACTTTTGTGCTCTCCTCTTTTACCCTGAGCAAGAGGCTCTTTAGGTCCTCTTCACTTTCTGCCATTAGAGTGCTATCGTCTGCATATCTGAGGTTGTTGATCTTTTCCCCAGCAATCTTAATTCCCGCTTGTGATTCATCCAGGCCAGCATTTCGCATGATGTACTCTGCATATATATTAAATAAGCAAGGCGACAATATACATCCTTGTCGTACTCCTTTTCCTATGCTAAACCAATCAGTTGTTCCATATCCGGTTCTAACTGTCGCTTCTTGGCCCTTATACAGGTTTCTCAAGAGACATGTGAGGTGGTCTGGTACTCCCATCTCTTTAAGGACCTGCCATAGTTTGTTGTGATCCACACAGTCAAAAGCTTTAGCATAGTCAATGAAGCAGAAGTAGATATTTTTCTGGTACTCTCTTGCTTTCTCCATAATCCAGCGAATGTTGGCAATTTGATCTCTAGTTCCTCTACCTCTTCGAAACCCAGCTTGTACTTCTGGTAGTTCTCTATCCACGTACTGTTGAAGCCTAGCTTGTAGGATCTTGAGCATGACCTTGCTAGCATGTGATATGAGTGCAATTGTGTGATAGTTTGAACCACTATGAGTTACCATATCCTAAGTGTTGGCACATAAATAATAATGCAGCAGACATATGTGAATTAGCTAAAAATAAAGGTCTCTAAGGTATTAGGGAGGGTTACATGGAAGAATAAAACAATAAACAGTCTAGCTGACTGAGCTACATTTTCCTAGCTACTGTTGGCACCAAAATGGATCTCTCGTCTGATCTTAGAACAAAGGAAGGGAGACAGAAACCCAAAAATGCCTATGTGACAAATCTCAAGCAACATCTCGCAATTACAAACTGACCAATGACCAGGCTAAAGGTCAGTTCATGATCCATAAGACCTTCCCCTTCTAATGCAGGAACTTCTACTTGCCCCATAGGTCCTACCTATCTAACTATTAGCATAGACAGACAAACAGGTTAACTCTTTCATGATATCAGGGAGAGAACTTGTAAACACTCCAACCCTAAGGGTACCTTAGAACGGGGGGGGGGGGGGGGTTATTGTCCCCTCCCCGTGCAAGGCTGTACTTGGGATGCTGCAGCTCTTCTCAGTTGACTCCAGGATTTACCTGCAATAATTCAAGGCAGGCCTTAACACAACCAAGTCTATATAGGCCTCTCCCCAAGATGTTGCCTCTTTCTGGGCCAGGCTGAACTGCTGGCTGCTTTAACAAACAGAATACTAAGGAAGATATTTAAAAGGATCAATAACTATAAAATTACATATTTTCACAAGCATATGAAATTACTATTAAGTATCTTAATAGTCCCAAACCAACATTTAATAACTTCCCAAGAAGTAACTTCACCTTTGTTTGAAAGGATCTCTAATAATTACATTGGTTAACAGCATTTACCTGCAATAATTCAAGGCAGGCCTTAACACAGCAAAGTCTATACAGGCCTCTCCCCAAGATGTTGCCTCTTTCTGGGCCAGGCTGAACTGCTGGCTGCTGTGAATACCCTGCCTCCTTTAGGGAAGGCTACAAGCACTGAGCATGCTCACTAACTAAGTATAGAAGGGGGGAAAGGGAGTTAATTGCCACACCACCTATTGGCAAAAAGCAGGCGTGCCTGATCTCTGTATGCTGTTAACAGCTATTGGCAAATTGAGTGTAGCACTTTAACAGCATCATCTTTTAAGACTTTGAATAGCTCAGCTGGGATACCATCACCTCCACTAGCTTTGTTGTTAGTAATGCTTTCTAAGGCCCATTTAACTTCACATTCCAGGATGTCTGGCTCGAGGTCAGTGATTATACCGTCATGGTTGTCAAGGACATCGAGGTCTTTCTTGTATAGTTCTTCTGTGTATTCTTGCCATCTTTTCCTAATCTCTTCTGCTTCTGTTAGGTCCCCCTTCCTTGCACTCCCGCTGGAGCTGCAAGGCCGGCGGTGGCGGCCGGGACCGTTGGGGGCGGGGTGTGTGGCCTTATGACACATTTCCGGTGATGTCAGGGAGTGTGGCCTTATGACACACTTCCGGTGATGTCAGGGGGTGTGGCATATGCTAATGAGTTATGCTAATGAGTTTCCCTAGCTCTTTTTCTATGAAATGACCCCTGCTCCTGTGCTGTTAAGAGCTGCCTGACAACTAGAGATTCAGAAGGTCTCGCTTTTTCCACCACTCCCTTTGCCAGGAGAAGGTTCACCTGCTGAATTTCTGCTTATCAAACAGCTAAAAGCTTGGGGAGCCCTACCAGGAAGAGTTGGCAACCCTAGAATAGGTTAATCCTTATAAGAAAACCTGAGGCAACAAATATTTCAGGCCCCCACAAAATCTTTTTTTTTTCTTTTTTGCAATTTAGGCAATACATTTACCTTTGTCATTGGGGGGGCATGATTTGGTATTAACCTTTGCAAGAATACAAAAACAATATATTTTAATTGCTGTTTGCTCTTCTTTGAAGCACATCATAAAAATAAATCGGAAATAAGCACCTAGTTGTTGCTGAGCTGCAGTCTGAAAATTATAGAGAAAAGAAATAAGAAGAAGCAAATATATCCATCCCGCTTTCTGTGTGCCTCAAGATAGATTAAGGTTTAAAAAAGGCTCTAGAGTTGCAGACAGCCTAGCTGACAAGTGGAAGATAGAGGCTGATTCAACAGCAGGGCGAGTATGAAAAGCACCACAGATTGGAATTCATTTTATAACATTCATTCAAAAGTCTTGAAGTCCAGAGATGGAATTTAATGTTCAATATATAGAGAGAAGAGAGACAGATGAGGCCCTTTTGGAGTTTCTTTTTCTGGCACAGTATATATTATCTGTGTTACCGTTTTGCCAAAAACACTTCAGTGTAGCAGCTTCTGTTAACTGTTTGATGAAGACAGTTGGTCTCTCTTTGTGGCAAATTATATATTGTTCCAGATAATGATGATACAATACCAATAAAGACAACATGTGTGTGTGAGTGTGTATAGAATGAAAAGGCAGAAGGGGGGGGGGTGCAGAATGTAAAACATCCAGAATGCTCCTATTCCACCAAAGAGATGTTACCATGGCAACCCACGGCCTCACTGTCATGATAATAAAAAAATATATTATTCTTCAAGGGTTCTCCAAAGAGAAATATACATTTTTTTTAGGTGTGTGATGAAGTATTGGGCAGTAGAACAGAGAATGATGCTAGGAAGTCAGGAAAATAATCCTGGCAATTTTTCAACTTGAGCTGGTGCTGAAGGGGGAACTTGTTAGTTCAAAGGCTATTGGGCCGATTAAAACTGCTCTTACACTTACCAGCAATAAGGATAAACCAAAATCTGCTAGCTGGCTCATCGAAACCAGGCTTGGAAACAGGGCACTTACACTGCTGTACAAGACGAATCTTGTCATTTGCGCTGTAGCAAAGGACATCTCCATGGAAAGGGTAATGACAAGTGATTCACAAACTTTTCCAGCACCTACAGTTGCCAACTGACCAGAAAAAAAATAGCTTATCTACTTCTGTATCAATAACAGTAGGTAGGTTTGCAGACATTCAGTGCCCGAACTTCTCAGAGCATCAACATGATAACTTACAGATATCTCCCAACAATGCTACCATTCAAGTTCCGTGGGCGGTTTTGGACTGCTGTGGAGGGGAGAGATCAGAGAAAATTGCCCCCTCCCCACCCCACACCTGCAGAAAGCTAATCAGGATCGAAGCCAAAGAAGTCTTTTTTTATCTCAGAGCAAAATTATTCAAAAGGACAGAGCTGCTCTGCTCTCAAGTTTGCCATCCTGTCCATCTTTACACAGCAAGAAGGCCTACTGAATTCAGTAGGGAATTACTTGCATACAAACATAGGCGTGGACCATCTAGACACTAGGGTTGCCAACGGACCTGGAGAAAAAGACCCTGTCCTTTTCAAAGAGTTTTGTTGGGATGTTGTTTACTAGGTGATAGTCTGTCAAGAAAAGCTTTAACTTCCCATTATGCCATATTAAACCTCTATTAAAGGGACATGATCCTTTTCTCCAGGCCAGTTAGCAGTTCTACTAGTCATGAAGAGAAAGAGATTTTGGTCAGTGCAGATAAGCTATCCCTTTGCAGCTCTATATGAGGACAGGCCACACCTGCCCAGATTCTACCTTCCACATGACTCTAAACACTCAGGAAGAGGTTTGTCTCCTTTCACATCTGGTCACCCTGGTGCCAGCAGCATAAGATCATCTTGAGTTTAAATTACTATATAACAAATACATCCTCTTCAACCTTTTGGTGTGTTTATCCTTAGGTACATTGTATATGCCCACTCATGATGATCTTCTTCAGAATTGTCTCTCTGGTTTTTCAGACCCAATAAGTATGCAAAGTAGAGTTTAGACAGAAAGACCTTCTTGGCAGTATCAATATAGCAGTTTGATTCCTTGGATGATGTGATACACCAGTAAGAGAAGTGTTTGCACTGGGCAGGCATATCCAAGGATTTCTGGCCAAGCGCTGAGAGCTCTTGGCCTGCTTCTGTCTGGAGGCACCTGCTGGGAAGAAAGATCTGCCAGCCCTCTGACGTCCACAAGGCCCAAAGGAGGATTCCCTTGCTTGCAACAACTGCGTGAATAATAAACACAAGGAGATCATGCAGTTAAACATGCGGCTTCCTGCTGCTCATTCTCATTCACAGCCAGATTAGAACTGCGGGAAGTTAATGACTTTCACCACTTCACACCACTTGGCACAAATCCAGCCATCTGAAACTCTGGCAAGGGAAAAAAGCAATTTTAACAGGAGATCTTCTCTCTCTCCCCCATCAAGGCGCAGCATACCCATTAATTCTGGAGCTAAATGATACACACGATGCGATGTTACTAAGCAACTAATAGTTACCAGTTCACATAATACCATGCAATATGGTAAAATATTTAACTTTACAGAACAGGGTGTGTTTTTCATATGATAATCACAGTGCAGGCTGGCTGCTTGACAGGTACATTACATAGGAGCAAATACAGACAAGGTCTTTTTTTATTATGCAGTGTCAAAGTTCATCAGTTGGTATTTTCTCTGTAAGCAACACTAGAGACTATAAGAATGACCATGCTGGGCCTACCCAGTGGTCCCTCTAGTTCAGCATTTTGTCTCTTAACATTAACCAATGAGAGGAGTATGCTGGGGATTATTAGGGAGGGAACTGAAAACAAATCAGCCAGTATCATAATGCCCCTGTATAAATCAATGGTGCAACCTCATTTGGAATACTGTGTGTAATTCTGGTCACCACACCTCAGAAAGGATATTATAGCATTGGAAAAAGTGCAGAAAAGGGCAACTAGAATGATAAAAGGGTTGGAACACTTGCCCTATAAAGAAAGGTTAAAGTGCTTGGGGCTCTTGGAAAAACGACAAATGAGGCATGACTTGATAGAGGTTTACAAGATTATGCATGGGATAGAGCAGGTAAAGAAAGAGCGCTTTTCTCCCTTTCTCACAATATAAGAACTCATGGGCACTCAATGAAATTGCTGAGCAGGTGGGTTAGAATGGATAAAAGGAATTACTTCTTCACCCAAAGAGTGATTAGCACATGGAATTCACTGCCACAGGAGGTGGTAGCAGCTACAAGCATGGACAGCTTCAAGAGGGAATTGGATAAACATAATTGGATAAACATATGGTCTATCAGTAGCTATTAGCCACAAGGTATAGATAGGAGGTCTCGGTCTTGGGCAAGTGATGCACTGTATTCTTGGTGCTTGGGGGGGGGCAGCAGTGGGAGGGCTTCTAGTGTCCTGGCCCCACTGGTGGACCTCCTGATGGTACCTGGTATTTTTGTCCACTGTGTGAGAGTGTTGGACTGGATGGGTCATTGGCCTGATCCAACATTGGCTTCTCTTATGTTCTTATGTTCTTAACATGGAACCACACGCACAGCCAGTTCCACCTTTGACTTGTGCTGCATCCTCAAACTTTCAGGGTCACCCTGTACAGGCTACACGTCTATCTGCAAGTTGCCCTTGGAATATTACCAGGGAGCAGGCCCATAGCCACATGGGGCCCACGAGGGTGACACCCCCTCACAAATGTGCCCTGCCTCCTCACTAACCAGTTGTGCCTTCGCCCCCCCCCCCCCCCCCGCTCAGTGAGGCATGAGCCAAGCTGGAGCCTTGTGGGTGCGGGGGAGAAGCAGGGGAGGCAGGCTGGCATGGGTGGCCATGTCTGGCACAGGCACAGCCACTGTAGAGGGAGGGACAAAGACTGGCCTGGCCTGGGTCGGCTGCATGAGGGGAGCACAGGCAATGGGTGGTATCTGCCTTTCCCTCCACCACCAGAGGTAACTGAGGCCTCTCCGGCTGGGTCTCCTGCCCATGGCCCCATGACCTGTGGAGGCAGTTGGGTTCCTCCTGGCTGCAGCCAGAGCAAGGGCATGCTGCTGCTAGGGAAGTTTACAAGCAGAACAAAGTGGCAACATCCTTTCCCATCAATACAAACATTGAGGGAGGGGCACCAGCTCATGACTCATGTGTCTTCAGCAGCTCCATGACAAGAAGAATGAACAAGTCTAAATGCAGCCTGATTTGCTTAGTCACTGCTCTTATCCAGATAATAAAATGTGCCTGTGCCTTGTGATATGCCTTTCTTCATAAACACAGTAAACACAACAGTGGTACAATCCTCTTTTTGTGGGGGGGGGGGGAAGGAAAAAGGGGGGGAATGAAAAGTTGAACAATGGGACATGCATTATCTTGAATCTCTGCTCCTTTCTCACTGAGTCGTTGCACTGACCTATTAAGGCCAATATTGTCTACTCAGACTGGCAGTGGCTCTCCAGGGTCTCGGGCAAACGTCTTTCACACCACCTACCACCTTGCCCTTTTAACTGGAGATTAAACCTAGGACTTTGTGCAATCTGCATGCAAAGCAGATGCTTTGCCACTGAGCCACTGCCCTTCCCTTACTGTGTGATAGTTTCAAGTGCTTCAAACCAAGAACTCTGTTTATTTTTTTCACCTGCATGGATCTCGTTCCATGTGATATCATATAGATATCAAATTTCATATAGATATCAAATATCTACATGAGAAGACTGGGTACTATCTCTGTGCTGCTTGCTAGACAGGATTTTCATGTGTTGGTTCCTTGCAGTAGCCCTATTCAGATGACGTATCCACAAAGAAAGTTTGAGGGATAGGGAGGGAAAGCTGTGTCTTTGTTCCACTACTATCCTATAACACTTCATAATCCTGAGAACATTATCCTAATTCTGGAGACTAAAACATGAGTGAATGATAATTCTAGGAACCTTCATGTTGAATCATGAAACAGAAACTGCCAGGATTTTATCATGCAAGCCCTGTGGCAGGCACAGCAACTTGCTGTGGGTACCTCTGAGGACAATCAGACCGTATTGATATCATACTAGTGACCCCAAGGCTATGAAAATCCAAAGCAGCCCAGTCCTTTGAAATAAACAGTCTTCCAAGATCTGCTAAAGAAATCCCAAAGATGTCATGCAAAAATATATGTGCAAAGATGCTTAACAGTAACCAGATGGTCTTTTTCTTAGATGCACTTAGATTCTTCCCCACCCACCATTCCTCTGCTTTATTTCTCTAGCAGTGCTTTTCCTCCCATAGGATTCCAGACAGGTATTTGTGAGAGTAAACACATATCTAGAACCGAATTTGGGGGGACTAGCTAGCAGGCAACTTTAAAATGGTGTGTCAGTGCATGGTGGAAGAAGTCTAGCATTTCCACCCCTTTCCCACCTGCTGCGTCTCCACTTCCAATCACTCCTTCATGGAATGGGTTTTCAATGGGCTTTTGAGCTACTTGTTGTATGCGTTTGTGTCGGAATATTCAGCAGAGTATGAAGGCATCCGCATATGTGTATTAGTTTAAGAAAAAAAGACTTTACTAGATAAAGGAGAAAAAGGGTTACATTTGGAAGTAAAATAACAAACATCCTGTCTAACTAGTTCTAAGTTCCATGTTGTCTGTTTGGATGCTAAACCTTGTGTGCAAGGGAACAAAAGAGATAAAGTCTCCCAAAAGTTCCCCCACTTCCTGCGTACATGCCATTCTGAAAGCTGCACCCCAAAAGACTTGATCAGCCAATAGATATTCTACAACTTACTTCATTAGGACTATTGTCCTATATCAACGATCTCCCCTGTCAGCATTCGAGTTCTCCAGAAATATCCCTGCATCTTCCACTAGCTCCAGCCACTTATGACAGCAATAACTATCCTGTATCTCGATTGTTTTGAAGCTGACCTTATTTTTAAAACGTGCGAGTGAATGAAACAGATGTGCCTAGCTCCATAAAGAGTCATGGAACGGACCCCTGGATTTTACAAATTCTCCATTCTTTCAAGAGCCTCCATTTTGCACAATGATATACACATATCGTCCTTGCAGGAAGCTGTATGTTTTCCATTTTTTAAGAGATTTCCCCGCAGCTGAACTATATAATGAGACCTGAGAAAGGTAAGTTGTACTCCAAAAAGAAAAAAAAATAAGTAACGTTGAGGAACACCTTCATTATCCTTTGTGCTGACCAGTCAAAATATTAACTGATATTTGGAAAATCACCCCAAAAGCAAGGCCCAAGACAATCCTTGGCAACATGTCTATTTCAAGCCTCTTGGCCTAGAAGGTTTTGTTTCCAAACCTTGATTTAATTGCAATCACCACATTACTTGTTTTCCATTTTGTTTCTTCTGCTAAGAGTGACCCCAGTGTTGTATTTTCCTTTTAAGCTGATTGAAATAAAGTATTTGAACAAAAGTCACTGGCACTTAGAAATCTCTCTGTTTACTCTGTCTCCTGCTTTCATCCTGTCCATCTACTACAGTGCCAGCTCTTAAGACCTTGAGTGCTGTCGATCTAAATTAATGCACCTTGTAGCCAGGATACCATATAAATTCATTAATTGTTGTGTTTTGGAAATATGCCTTTATTAATTATCTAGGCTTGTTCTTCTGGTTGTTGAACAGCAGAAACTTTTAAAAAAATATAAATCAGCAGCTGAGAGCTTAGAGCTCCTTGAGATCCATTAGGTATGTACCTCTGGGAGGGTATTATTCATCTGACAAACATTTACATTCATTATAGGGAGAAGAAGATCCAAGACCTCCCAGAAAAAATGCCTGCTTGATCTCCAAACTTTTTGCATAATATATGATTAAACTGATCCTGTTAAAAGATGGATGTTAGTATTGGGCTGGGCTGGTGATCTTTTTGTAGGCAAAAGTTATTTGCATCCATGATGGTCCAAAACCAAAATCAATCCCCCTTCCCCAAAGGACAAGCTATGTAACATCTTTTATTAGGGGACCAACCAAAATAATATGAAAACTGTGTGCACATTTTTAAGTGCACTAGAACTCTTCATCAGGCAGGATCCCACAAAATAAAAAGGCAGAGGAACCAAGAGAAAAACTGGGATATAAATATTTTAATTAATAAATAAATACTTTAAAAAAAAGATGTTTCAGGACATCTGAAGCATGGACAGCTTCAAAAGGGAATTAGATAGGCATATGGAGCAGAGGTCCATCAGTGGCTATTAGACACAAGGTATAGATAGGGGCTCTGGGGCAAGTGATGCTCTGTCTTCTTGGTGCTTGGGGGGGTCAACAGGGGGAGGGCTTCTAATGTCCTGGCCCCACTGGTGGACCTCCTGATGGCACCTGGTATTTTTGGCCACTGTGTGACAGAGTGTTGGACTGGATGGGCCTTTGGCCTGATCCAACATTGGCGTCTCTTATGTTCTTATGACAATATTTTAAGGCCAGCATTCCTGTGCTTAAGGCACAGTAGATATAAAGTGGTATCATTGGTCTCAGGTGGCATGCCCCTGGTTTCTGTGAGCAAGAAAGAACAAATAGTGCTCCCCCAATTAAATTACAAAAGTCAGTAATTTTCCTTGTACATCTCAAACATCAAGTCTTGAGTAGTGCAAGAGCAAAGGACTAAATTGGTAGTTATTGTATGCACAGTTCTGGAGATACATTTAAGGTAATGCACAAGGTTTTAAGTCAGATAAAGCCAAATTGGGTAGCTTTACCTCATGTTATGGGTAAATTTCCATACGCACTCTCTCTTGATAGTGTTGGAAATACGTGTGTGTTGCAAGGTCTAATTCAGTCATTATAGGGGTAATCTGTTTACCTTGTGTGCTATTGTTTAGACTGACCTGGAAGGGAAACCTGGCACAGAGCCAATGGGAAGAAAGCCCGGGAAATCTATGTCTGTTTACTCACAATCACTGGTTAACGTATTCAGGTGATTTCCTTCTAGGGGTCAAGAAGAAGAAGAAACTCAATTGTTGCTGCTGCTGTTGTTGTTGTGAGACTGTGTGGTCAGTCTGTTCTGTAGCTGTAGAGATGTAGCCTTAGGTCTTTGTTATTTTGTAGATTTTCCTTTTAACCCTTCCCTTAGAAATAAAGATAGTTCCATTCTCTTCCAGTTGACACATTCTCCTTGGCTGAAAGTAGGCAAACATCTTTTGCAGCCAGGTTGATCCAAAATCCAAATCCCCAAACCAAACACAGTTCATTTAATAACTTTTTTTTTTGCCAGGGCTGACCAAGCCTAGGACTCAGAACCTAAAGGAGTGCCATGTTGATGGAGATGCAAAAGATTGTTGTACTAGCAGTATACTAGCAGTACACTAGCAGTATACTGTACTAGCAGTAGAGTGATTAACACATGGAATTCACTGCCACAGGAGGTGGTGGCGGTTACAAACATCGATGGCTTCAAGAGGGAATTAGATAAACATATTGAGCAGAGACCCATCAATGGCTATTAACCACAAGGTAGATCACTGCCTTGTCGTGGCGAGGGGGCTTGCGCAGTTCAATGAAGCTGTGGGCTATGCCGTGAAGGGCCACCCAAGACGGACAGGCCACAGCAGAGAACTCAGACCAAGCGTGATCCACCTGGAGAAGGAAATGGCAACCCACTCCAGTATTTTTGCCAAGAAAACCCCATGGACAGTATCAAAAGGCTAAAAGATATGACGCCGGAAGATGAGCCCCTCAGGTCGGAAGGTGTCCAATATGCTACTGAGGAAGAGCAGAGGACAAGTACAAGTAACCCCAGAAAGAGTGAAGCGGCTGGGCCAAAGCCGAAAGGACGCTCAGTTGTGGATGTGTCTGATGGTGAAAGGAAAGTCCAATGCTGCAAAGAACAATACTACATAGGAACCTGGAATGTAAGATCTATGAATCAAGGGAAGTTTGACGTGGTCAAAAATGAGATGGCAAGACTGAACATCGATATCCTAGGAATCAGTGAACTAAAGTGGACAGGAATGGGCGAATTTAACTCAGAAGACCATTATATCTACTACTGTGGCCAGGAATCTCGTAGAAAAAATGGTGTGGCCTTTATAGTCAACAAGAGAGTGCAAAAGGCAGTACTGGGATACAATCTCAAAAATGACAGAATGATTTCTGTCCGATTCCAAGGCAAACCATTCAACATCACAGTAATCCAAGTCTATGCCCCAACCACTGATGCAGAAGAGGCTGAAGTGGACCGGTTCTATGAAGACCTACAACACCTCCTAGAACTAACACCAAAAAATGATGTCCTCATCATCATAGGGGACTGGAATGCTAAAGTAGGAAGTGAAAAGGTAACTGGAATAACAGACAAGTTTGGCCTTGGAAAGCAAAATGAAGCAGGGCAAAGGTTAACAGAGTTTTGTCAAGAGAACACACTGGTCATAGCGAACACCCTTTTCCAACAACCTAAGAGGCGACTCTACACATGGACATCACCAGATGGGCAACACCGAAATCAGATTGACTATATAATTTGCAGTCAAAGATGGAGAAGCTCTATCCAGTCAGTAAAAACAAGACCTGGAGCTGACTGTGGTTCAGATCATGAGCTACTCATTGCAAAATTCAGACTTAAACTGAAGAAAATCGGGAAAACCATGAGGCCATTCAGGTTTGACCTAGATCACATCCCTGATGAATATACAGTAGAGGTGAAGAATAGATTCAAGGGTCTGGATTTGATAGATAGAGTGCCTGAAGAACTATGGACAGAGGTTCGTGACATCGTACAGGAGGCAGCAATCACCACCATACCAAAGAAAAAGAAATGCAAGAAAGCAAAATGGCTTTCTGATGAGGCTTTACAAATAGCAGAGGAAAGAAGGAAAGCGAAAGGCAAAGGCGAAAAGGAAAGATTTACCCAACTGAACGCAGATTTCCAGAGAACAGCAAGGAGAGATAAGGAGGCCTTCCTGAATGAACAGTGCAAAGTAATAGAAGAAAACAATAGAATGGGAAGGACTAGAGATCTCTTCAAGAAAATTGGAGAAATCAAGGGAGCGTTCCATGCAAAGCTGGCCATGATAAAGGACAAAAACGGTAGGGACCTAACAGAAGCAGAAGAGATTAGGAAAAGATGGCAAGAATACACAGAAGAACTATACAAGAAAGACCTCAATGTCCTTGACAAACACGACGGTATAATCACTGACCTTGAGCCAGACATCCTGGAATGTGAAGTTAAATGGGCCTTAGAAAGCATTGCTAACAACAAAGCTAGTGGAGGTGATGGTATTCCAGCTGAGCTATTCAAAGTCTTAGAAGATGATGCTGTTAAAGTGCTGCACTCCATTTGCCAGCAAATTTGGAAAACGCAACAGTGGCCACAGGATTGGAAAAGATCAGTATACATTCCAATCCCAAAGAAGGGCAACGCCAAGGAATGTTCAAACTATCGCACAATTGCACTCATATCACACGCTAGCAAGGTCATGCTCAAGATCCTACAAGCTAGGCTTCAACAGTACGTGGATAGAGAACTACCAGAAGTACAAGCTGGGTTTCGAAGAGGTAGAGGAACTAGAGATCAAATTGCCAACATTCGCTGGATTATGGAGAAAGCAAGAGAGTACCAGAAAAATATCTACTTCTGCTTCATTGACTATGCTAAAGCTTTTGACTGTGTGGATCACAACAAACTATGGCAGGTCCTTAAAGAGATGGGAGTACCAGACCACCTCACATGTCTCTTGAGAAACCTGTATAAGGGCCAAGAAGCGACAGTTAGAACCGGATACGGAACAACTGATTGGTTCAGCATAGGAAAAGGAGTACGACAAGGATGTATACTGTCACCTTGCTTATTTAATATATATGCAGAGTACATCATGCGAAATGCTGGCCTGGATGAATCACAAGCGGGAATTAAGATTGCTGGGGAAAAGATCAACAACCTCAGATATGCAGATGATACCACTCTAATGGCTGAAAGTGAAAAGGATCTAAAGAGCCTCTTGCTCAGAGTAAAAGAGGAGAGCGCAAAAGTGGGCTTGAAGCTCAACATCAAAAAAACTAAGATCATGGCATCCGGCCCCATCACTCCTTGGCAAATAGAAGGGGAAGTCGTGGAAGTAGTGACAGACTTCACGTTCCTGGGATCCCAGATCACCGCAGACTGTGACTGCAGCCATGAAATTAAAAGACGCCTGCTCCTTGGGAGGAAAGCGATGGCGAACCTAAACAGCATGATAAAAAGTAGAGACATCACCCTGCCAACAAAAGTCCGCATGGTCAAAGCAATGGTATTCCCAGTAGTCATGTATGGCTGCGAGAGCTGGACTATAAGGAAGGCCGAGCGCCGAAGAATAGATTCTTTTGAACTATGGTGCTGGAGAAGACTCTTGAGAGTCCCTTGGACTGCAAGAAGAACAAATCAGTCAATCCTCAAAGAAATCAACCCTGACTGTTCCCTGGAAGGCCAGATAATGAAACTGAAGCTCAAATACTTTGGCCACCAAATGAGAAGGGAGCACTCACTGGAGAAGACCCTGATGCTGGGAAAGATTGAAGGTCAAAGAAGACGGGGACGGCAAAGGATGAGATGGTTAGACAGTGTCAAAGCAAATTAAACTAAGTGAATGTGTCACAGGAGTAACAAAGCAGTGACCAGCATTCATCTGCTGGAGACATCTCTTTTATTGCTATTTGTTTTAATTATAATGGGTTTTGTTAGCCATCCTGAAATAAAAAATCTTTGATTGGGAACAGAATGAAAATATTCTAAAGAAATAAACATAGGGGTTTCTCAATAATAAGATCAGTGGTGTCAGACACGATTCCCTGACAGACAAGTTGCCCACACTTTGAATCTCCTTTCATGATATGCCTCTGTAGAAGAGAGGTGGGTGTGTATCTAGGGGTATGTATCTAGTTACTCAGTTCTGGAGAACAACATCAAGCCCCATGATTATTTATATATTTAATTCAGGCCCCGGTCACACGGGCAGGAAACTGCAGGGGAGAAGCGTGGCTGTTTGCCCTGGGGCAAACTACTGCGCAGTTACTCGATCAGACCTCCCGTGGAGGTCCTGTGGAAACCTTTGATTGGGATCAGAATGAAAATATTCTAAAGAAATAAATATAGAGGTTTCTCAATAATAAGATCGGGGGTGTCAGACACGATTCCCTGACAGACAAGTTGCCCACACTTTGAATCTCCTTTCATGATATGCCTCTGTAGAAGAGTGGTGGGTGCGTATCTAGGGGTATGTATCTAGTTACTCAGTTCTGGAGAACAAAACTCCGCCTGTTTTCCGTCTCACTTGTGTGGCTTCTGTTCCGTGTGACCACAGCCTCATTTAGATATCACACACTCAATTAAAAAAATATATATATTACCAGGCAATCACACAAGTGTGCGATCTAGGACATAGCTGAGAATCCTCTAGGTTCTCATGGCCAACATGCAGGATTTTTTCACCAGTCAAATCAATATGGAAATGGTTCCTTGAAGACAGAAAATTGAATCAGACTGATCGGAAAGCTCTCTGCCCAATACTGTAGTAAAGGGCAGCCATGATCTAGGGAAAGCTATCTGTTTAAGGACCCTTGACATGATTATGTGCAGGCTTGTATTGTTCCTCCCACTTTCCTGTTGAGCCAGGGACTCAGGAATCTAAGACCATCACAAGAAACTGCTGAGAAGGAGCTGAAGAGATAGATTATACCTGGGAGGGGCAGGTGCAATGTGATTGATGCAAGCCAGCACTGGCGGTTGGAGGAATTGGTCAGAAGAATGGCCATGCTGAAGCTAAGCAGCAGACCCTTCATCAAAGGATAAGAAATGTAACTGCCAATCAAAGTGGCTAGCAAGGACACTAAGACAACCTGTCTTCTGTGTTCTCTGGAAAAAGCTACTCTGCTTGGACAAAACAACTTTCTGAAACAGGTGAAGGCTATTCAACCCTCCTCCACTATAACCAATCTGGAAGTGCCATTCAGGCAGCTGCTGTTACTTACAATGCTATGAAGGTCCCAAACTACAAATAATATATACAAAAAATGGCAACAACATGTGACAAAAGATCTTATTTTCCTGTTGGATTCAAAGCTTCTTCAAAGAGACGGGGGGGGGGGAGCCCAGTTCTTCCTATTGGAATAGTTCAGTAGCTGAAGATGCTTCCATAGGGATGATTTGCTCCACTGAGATCCCAAATTGCTGGGGCAGGTTTGGGAGGGGAAGCATCCCGACATTTTCCTCCTCCCATTCTCTTTCTGTGGTTACCCTTCCTCACCCAGCCCTACCAGCTGCATATGCTCTGGCCTCTTTCCTTCTGATATATTTCCACTGAAAACAATCAAAGTACCCTGAAAGCTTATGATTCTTGTCCCAAAGTTGGCCTAACATTTAGGGAAACTGATTAGCATCTTCCATGTGAACTTACCCTGATTTCCTTCCATTCTTCATGCTTTTCTGCATTCTCATTTTACCTACTGGTAAGTTCCTGTTTCTTCAGGGATTTCCCCCCACTACCTTTACTGGTCAATTTGATATCACACAAGTTTATTTCCAGCATATCTCCCTGCAGATTTAAACTGCAGGTTTTTATGCCGGACATAAACCTGTGTGATATTGAATAGACCACTAGAGGGAGTGGAACATGTGCAGAATAGAAAAAACCCCAGGAGAATCAGGAACTTGCCAGCCAGTAAAATGAGAATGCAGAAAAGCCCTGCATTTAAAAGACACCCCGAGCACAAGGACACTTCTCCTTCAGACCACCTTGGAATTCTGATGCACCATGGATCAGCCCCTTTCGACTCTTGTTATACTTCCTTCACCCTGTTTGGCAAATCAAATGTGTTTCGTGTGCAGAACAATGAATTGCTTACTGTTTTTGTTTGGTTAATAGTCATTATCTTGTTATGCTCTTACTCATCCTCATTGTACATGTGCAGGGGCCATGCTAATCTCCAGTATTAGTATATGTGCTGCCAAAGTACTCTCTCACTCATCTTCATAGATGCCTCAGTCAGAAATATATTTTGAATTTGAAATACACACACAGAGCTGATAATTACACAATGAGGCTGTGGTCACACACGCTAAATAATCCACTTTCAATCCACTTCCAGTGCAGTTCCCAACTGGATTTTTAGTGTGTGAACTTGCAAAATCCATTTGTAAAGAGCACTGAAGGTGGATTATTTAGTGTGTGTGACCGCATCCTGAGAGGACTACTGGCTACAGTCATTCCCTTGGTGATAGGAAAGGAAGTCTTCTGAGAAAACCAGGGACTGAATGCTCATTTCAGAGGCCCTCTTCCTTCTTTTCGCACCCTGCACTAACATTGTTTTAGCTGGGTGTGTGTGTGTGCATAGAATCTTTACAAAAGCCATCCGTATGTGGCAGCAGAATTTAATATAGCATTATGTTAAAACTGTGTATCTCAAAAATTAAAAGGGGGGAAGTACAACTGGATTCCCTGGCAAAGGGCTACACAGTGTTTCAGCAAATAAGAACTACCCCCCCCCCATGGTTAGGACCCCGAATTAGCGGAATTCTGAGGACAACAAATAAGACAGCCTAGCAGGAACTTGACCTGAGCCAGGAGGTGTTCTGTGAGGCTATTGGCTGGTGCGATAACTCCGTCACCCTAGCTTCCAGGCTGCTGGACAAGCTACCGATATACGAGGGAGTGTATGGGAGAGAGGAAGTACACATTTGCAGTTCCAGCAACAGGACAATTAGATCTGTTCCCTCCAGTAATGGGAGCACGAGGCAAATACGAAGTGCTGAAATTACCCCTCATCCTGCAGTTGCATTCTCATAGACCAGCTTTACTGCTTTGGAAGGAAAAGTACCTAATATTTTCAAACACTGAAACGTAGCATGTGCTTGTCATTGCTAATGTGGCCCCTTCCCAAATGGAATTGCCCCCTTTTAAAAAGGCCTGACGAATGAGCCTGGTACGGCAGTCCTCCTCTTCAGAAGAGATTCATCCCAAGATCGGGAAAGGTGTTACATCCTTATCAAATGTGATGTTTCCTCTGTATCTTCCTATCTGCAGAGACCTCTGATATCAGCACAGAATATGAATAGAACAAACAGGTCTTGAGAAGGGGTGGAGGGGGGAGAGAACCGCCTTGTACGCCTGTGATGTATTCATTTTCTAATGTGCTTTTGTTTATTGACTTTACACTTGCTCTTTCACAAGTCAGGCTAATTTATTTCTGTCCTTTCATAAAAGTCATTGTGTGACAGATGAAATGTCAGCAGTAATTAAAAAGAATCACTGGGGTATCCCCTGAAAGAAGACATGCAGAGTAGACTGTGCTGTAGAAATAATGCGCAAGGGCTCCGCAAAGTCCCACTGCTGGGCTTACTGCCTCATTCTTGATATGTTCGCAACCCAACCCTCACATATACCCACTACCCCTGTCCACAGCTCTGGGCCTGGCTGGATTTAAGCTGATCTTTGGAACTACTGACTCTGTAGGCTGTGTACAGTAGGGCTGCCAAGTCCCCCCGGGTGGCGGATAACCCCCCGCTTTGGAGGTCCAATTTCCGCCGCCGCAGAATCGGGCCCCGGAGGGAACCCCACCCCAGCATGCACATCAGCTGGAGGTGACGTGATGACGCTGGGCACGCTGGAGGCGGGGCCACAGCCATCTGAGGGGAAAACTCTGTTTTCCGCTGTGGCCCCACCCCCAGCGTGCCCGGTGTCATCACATCACCTCCAACTGATGTGCATGCGGCGCGTGTGCGTGCTCAAGACGCCATCTGGGAGCCCCCCGCCGCGGAGCGAAACAGACTTGGGAACCCTAGTGTACAGGCATTACACTAAGCCATAGTTTATCAGCTGTGGTTGGATCAAAGCCCTGCTCATTTGTGATACCTGGATGAGGAGGGTTCAATAAACCAGGGCTTGTTGGTTGAGACATCAAACTGGGACTTCAGTCAAGAGTTTGTGGCTGATTTGTTAAACATCACATGGTCATGGGTTTATGCAGCACTTCTTTTCATGAGGTCTGAATTCTCAAACTGCAGCTTGTTAAGAAGCATGTGCTTATGTGTGCACGTGCACACACATACCCTGCAACTGTCTGAGAAGAGATACTGTGATATTAGAAAGATGTTGTTCTGGCTGGGAGGCCGAGAAAAGGATAGAAGCAGACCACTTGTGGCTTGTGCACAAATCTACACAGGATTTGTTACTTATGCTTGATAGACTAAACAGAGTTTGTTTCAGAAACTGCTGTTTAAACTGCTATCCTGTGGACGTTGGTGACGTTCCCTGATTGTATTTCATAGTTACTATAACATGATCCTTTGTGGAAAAAGCCTTTGCTTTAGTTGTAACTTATGTTGTTGGCTGTGGCCGGTTATGGAATTATTATACAATCCACAGTTTATTGTGATATCTGAATGCAGCCTTAAAATGGATGTTCCAGAATGAAGTCCATCATTAGACTTGTCTTCCTTGAGCCCTTCAGACCAAGTGAAGGCAGACTCATTGGTTCATTACAGGAAGACAAGATGCTGCACATGTTCAAAGGTTGTCTTCCTTATAGGTTCATGTGATCTGAGGCCTTGTCCTGGCACTGAGACTAAGTTTTGGTGGGCACCCTATGCAGAAAAGGTGAGGAAGCATGTATCTACAAAAACAATTTGTAAGTTGAAACCACTCATTCTTTTTCATTAAAAGTGGGGGAAGGGGAGGTGGTTTTACAATGCAGTCCTAGGTAGAGTTATACCCATCTAAGTCCACTGATTGTTGTTCTCCCACTGAAGAGCCAAAGGGACTTCTAGGGATATAACTTTGTCCCTAAATGTTATTCTGTGATAACAAGTTAAAAATTTTGTTAGTCTATTTCCTACATCCAAATTCTCCCTTAAGGCAAAGTAAGATTAATTTGTTTTGTCAATACCTGATATCAAGTTCAATAATTTTATGTTAAGTGCAAACCTGACCATGAAATCTATGGGAATTATTGCCATTAATTTCAACAGAATGGAGATTTTACCTATTATTTTCTACTTTTAATTGTACAAATTGCTTCTTCATTCTTATCTTCATGGAAATTTGCAGCAATCGTTTTAGAATTTCTCATGTGTTAAGTCAACTTATTGGGAAATCTCTCATCTAAGGGTGCATGGATAGATTGAAAAAATTAGGGTCAGGTTTGAAAGGAGGATGTGGCTGGGAGCATGGATCTGATGCAGAAATACATGTACAGTAAAGCCAGCTCATGATCAAGGCCATACAAAGAGAAGAGAGCTCAAAAGAACATTAAAACAGTATTAGAAGAGAAGCAATTATTTCTAAATGGAGTCAGTGAGTCTAGTAGTTGTGCTCATGTTCATTTGAAATCCTTTGACACATCAGCACGGCACAGTTCTATAAATATGCAAATCAAAGCATTGAAATCACAGATAATATGTAGTCAAAACTTTTCTCGAGTTAATGCACAACCCTTATTTTGCAGATTTCTATCAAGTATATATTTGCAAAATAGATTAGATAATTCAGCTCAAGAGATCAGAAAAACAGCAATACGCCTGTCAAACTGCAGCAGTGAAAATAGCCTGATATTATCACATCTACAGTGTTCACTTTAGTATCGGTCTTACTGAGCCAACCTTGCTAGGAGTGAAGACAGATGCAATGTTTGTAGAGGACTGGGGTGATGTACATCCAACTATCATTGCCCAGAATTGTTCATACTTTCCTTTCCATTTCTGCAATCTCTCCCAACCCTTGGGAAGATCATTTCTGGCATTGCAGGATCCATATGGAAGAATAGCCAAGTGAATAGATGGGGTTGGACAAAGGGGAAAGACTGACCCCTTTCCTCAGCAGAGCTGCATTTGTGTAAGAGAAAATTCACGCCCTCTTCTCTATGTACTCCAGCACCTGTAGAGCTATTCCTCCATGTGGGTCTCGGGGCTGCAGGGACAGAGAGGAACACAGGAAAATTCTGGGTTCCATGTGCGTAGTGGTAGAGAACAGGTTAGTATATTTACTACTTCAGTATCAGTGTATCACTTTCAGTTCAGTGTATATTCAAAACAAAATGGCACTGTAAGTTTGCAGAAAAGGCTAGCTGTGAATGATGCCAACTGGTTAGCCTCTATAATGTCACTAAGCATGTATTCAGATGTCACAACAACCCACAGTTTATAAATTTGATTTAATTAAACTTTATTGTGATTTCCAAATGAAAGCTGCAAAAAACAAACACCCAACAACCCAACAGTGATTTTTTGTGTGTGTGAGTTACCAGGATTCTAAACTGTCTTGGCATGTAGCTGTCATGGTACAGAACCTGTTTGGTGTAGGAGTTAGACTGTCAAACTAGGACTTGGGACAGCCAGGTTCAAATCCCCACTCTGCCATGGAAGCTCACTATGTGACCAGGATGAGGATGACATGAAGGGGGAAGAATGATTGCGATAAGCCTCTTTAAGTTTCCAAGAAGCGGAAAAGTTGTATATAATTTAAAAAAAATTTAAACAAACATGTTTACTTGTAGTTATCTGCAAATAATACTAACTCTGGTTTCTCATTATATGCCCAAATTCAGAAATTCTAGTTTGAACTGTAGCTGTTCTTAAGCTTCCGGGATACAGAGTCAGTTGCACAGAGCGCACCCCCCCCAAAAAAAACCTATCCAGCAGCATTCAACTAAGGAAATGAGTGGATTAATGACCTGGCTATGATAAATCTTTCCAAGCTATTTCTGAGAGAAATCAAGGTTGAGAGATGTGGTGAAACAGCAGGGGGGGTGGTTATAAAAGTTTTGTTTCAGAGTACATACAGAGTAAAAATTTGGGGAATTCAGGGTAGTGTCTAGACATGAAGCAAGAGAGTTGCTGTCTTACCTAAGAACATACAGGAGATCTTCAAGGATACTTGGCTTTCCCTGGGCTTTCCTGCCCTTTTTGTGACCATTTATTGTAGTTGACCAATAGTGAGCAGGCTGCACACACAGCAACACTTTGCCAACAGGTACTCAGTACAAGGGACTTTGAGACAGCATTTGAGGATTCTGTTTGCTGCTGAGAAAGGAGGCAAGCAGCAGATTAATTATGGTTCTCAAAAAAGCTGAGGTCTGTTATGTACATCTGAAAGGTTAGTCAAAGTTCTTGCAACAAACCATGGTTTAAACAAACCATGGGTTATTGTGGTATCTGAATAGAGCATAAGACACAGGTACCTACTCCCCAGAGCAGATTTTTGTCTGTTTTAAGACTGAAAATCTCCCTTATAAATAAAAGCCGAATGGTGGTGGCACTTCTCTAGAACATTCCACACGCTCCAAAATCAGTTCGCTCTCTGATGTGTCCAATCTTCAGGTGAGGGCTGGAGATCACTCAGAATTACAACTGCTTTCCAGATGGCAGAGATCAGTTCCCCTGGAGAAAATAGTGGGTTATATGCTGCTGAGGTGGCCCCCGTATGACAGCCAATGTGACGTAGCAGTCAGGGCTTCAGAGTATGGGAGAGGCTGCAGGTGTGTGGGGGGTGGAAAGCTGAAGAGAGAGGGGGGAATAAAGGTAGGTTGATGATTGGCTGGGAAGGAGATAGGGTTGCCAAGTCCCAGGTGGGAAATTCCTGGAGATGTGAGGGATGGAGCCTGGAGAGGGTGGGGTTTCAGGAGGCGTGGGACCTCGTACAGGTACTCCACCCTCCAAACCAACCATTCCCTTCTGGGGAACCATCGTTGCCAATCTTCAGGTGAGGGCTGGAGATCACTCAAAATTACAACTGTTCTTTAGGTAGCAGAGATCAGTTCCTCTGGAGAAAATGGTGGACTCAGTGTCATTATACCCTGCTGAGGTCACCACAGCAAATTGACACTGAGTGTCCAAGGCCGGGGTACCCGCCCAGAGCCTCTTTCTAGAGGTTGTTGTATTTATTTCCACAACGAGCCTTTTTCCTAGTAGGCAAATAAAGGAATACAAACACATAGCATTTCACAAAATAAAAAACCAAGAAGACTATGTCATGCCTAGCCATAAGCACAATTAGATCCAATTTTGTAGGTTTAAGATTAAATACATCTGTTAGTCCCTGTCCAACATAGAATTAGGCACACTTAAGGCCACTAAAATCAGTAGCTTAACTCTACACTGAATTGTGGCCATAACCTTTTTATTGGTTATTTTGTTACATTTTCTGCATGTTCTATTTTATAATGTACATCTACATATAAATTCTGTATGAATTTTGTGTGGTATGTGATGTGGTTTGGATCAATTTGATTAATTTGTGTGATGTGTTTTGGGTAAATGTGATTAACTGATGTGTTTTGGATCAATTTGATATATGTTTAATCTAGACTCTTAGTTTAAAAATGTTTATTTTTAAAATGCCTTTGGACCATTTATTAAAAAATTTGACTAAGTTCTAAACAAAGATTTTGGACGATCCACAAGAGGGAGACAGATACCTGTTATCTCATAGTATTGGCTACATAAATAACATTCCCACATTTTCCATAACTGGCATCTTTACATTGGAAAGTAAAATGTGTTAATAACAGAAATGAAGTGAATTAACCATAATGCACATTAAAGATGACCAAGAATTGGTAGAAAAGCATTATGTAAAAACACGTGTTTGAGTTACATGCAACCCATTAACTATACATTGGTAACATATACAGACCTGTTTCCAAATAAACACTTAACAAATATTCAGTGTCAGCTAGGAATTTAGCTGATCTTCGTACCATTGCCAATGGGTTGGATCCAAGAATGCAAACATGAAGCTACCGTATTTGTGTCAGATGGTCTGTCTTCTGTATTGTCTGCTCAGACCAGCCATGGCTCTCCGTGTTCCATGGCTCTCTCAGTTCAGAAACACCATGTACACCCTGATCCTTTTAACTGGAGAAGCTAAGGATTGCATGCAGCCCAGCGCGGAAAGAGCTGCTAACAGCCCGCCAGGGCACCCCAACAGTGTGAACACTCCATTGTACTTCCTCCACGGTATCCTCCCGCTTCATTCGCTGCGGTGTGAATGGGAATACCGCAACCAAGCCGTTCCAGGTCTGTTCCGTTTTTTCTTTGCCACGACTCCCTAGCGCTTCAAATTGCCAGTCTGAACGCGGTCAAAATTTATCTGAAGGAGTTGAAGGAGAGAGAGAAAGATTTACTGTCTGACTGGTTTTGTTTTGTTGTTGTGAGCCGCCTTGAACAGGTCTGGAGAGACAGAATACAATCTGTCTAAAAATAAATAAATTCTGAAGCCATTCCTTGTTCAACAAACTAGATTTTTGCAGCTCCTCCAGTGAATGGCAGCTGCCTCCTTTGCTGAACTCTTTCTGGCACGCTTGCTCCCCTTCATTCTTATTACTTATTGAGATGGAATAAAACCAGTGGTCTGAATGACTGTGCACTCCACACTACTGTGAATGCGTTCTTTGCTGTTTGAGGTGGAGCAGGCACATGAGATCCAGGAGCTAGCCTAGTTCCATTTAAGTTCATGAGATGTTTGCATTAACTGAAACACATTCAGGTAGCCACTGACAAGACTCTCCTGCCCCGGAATACAGTTGATCTTGCAAGCAATACCAACAGATAGGAAAACAGGCCAACGTAGAATTATGGTGTCCTTCACTGGGAGATAACAGCAAAAATGTCACATGATATTGAGGGGGAAAGAATGGTGGGAAATCACTCAGAATTTCCTCTTAAATATCACTTTGGAAATGCTGAACAAAATATTGGAAATCATTCTCAAGTACTTCTGCTGCTATTGACCCAGAGGTCTTTGCTAGTCTGATTTCTAGGACTGCCAACTGACCAGGGGGAAAAATGTCCTGTCCCTTTAATAGAGGCTTAATAAGGTATTACTTACCAGGTGATGTTGTTTAACTCCATGCCACAAAAAGCTTCAACTACCCATCGCAACACATTAAAACCTCTATTAAATTGACAGGACATTTCCCCCCTGGCCAGCTGGCAACCCTATTGATTTTGTAAACATGATTCCTTAGGAACAGGCAGTGACCTGGAAAAATAAATGATAATCTCACTGGGCAGATAGATACAGAACAGTGTGTGGAGAGTGGCTTTTCCACAGGAAAGATGAATTTTCTCTTGGATATTCCTAATGCTGGTAAGAGCGAGATGGTCCTTATGATGCTAATCTTATGGCCCTTGTGGCCCTTATGATGCTAATTTTAAATTGAGTGGCAATCTAAGGAATATCCTCATGGTATAAAAGTTTGGAAGTAAATGAGATCATTGTTTTTTCATAGCAGTACACTTAGCTTACAGCATTATACAGGACACGGTGGGGATCTGCAAGGACTCATGGGGGAGGATAAATTGTGGATGCTGTGAATTTTGCCACAAACATGTTCAAACTTACCATATTCAGAAGCGTCAATCAGATGTGAACCTATCATCTAGCCTGTTCAGTTGCCGCTGAACAGTCATAAATGCTTGCTGAACAGGTTTGCATTGGGTTTCTGCAAAACCACGTAAAGATGCTGCCAAATTCAAACTGATCAGCAGCCATTAGCATCACTTGGGACTACTTAGATGAACTCTGAATGATAGGATTTTATTAAAACACACAGCATTCGTTTTGGACTGAATTGTAGGATTGATTTAATTGTGTGTTTAAATAATTGCTTGCTGAGTGGAGCAGTTACACAGCATGGATGGGACTGGGTAGCAGAACTCCATTGGTTTGTGTGGTAATGCAAGTGCATGAAAAACCAATGGCGCTGTATTGCATGGTTAGGAAGGAATACAGTGAAGCAGCCTGCCAAACAGCCGCAAATGGGTCGATGAGCAGTCTATCTCATCATCCTCCTCCTCCTCCTCCAAAAAAAAATCAGTTCCCTGTTTGTGACTAGTGAAGAGTACGGGAGCCAAATTCAGGCATCCCTAACTTAAATCCCATTCTCCCCTTGCTGACCCCTGCCCCTCCCCCTTTGCCCTGCCTGGGTTTCTTGCCTCTCAGATTCATTTTTTTCTTCCTCCTTTCCTATTATCCACTGTCCTGGTTTCCCTCCTTTCCTTTCCATCACTAACTGCTATCCACCCTTTCCGGTCACTGGTTTCAGCTGCTTGCTATTCTCTGGCAGCATTCACATGCACGAGATAATGCAGGGGGGAAGCGAGGCTATTTGCTCCGCAGGAATTTGACCAGCATTTGCATGATCACACAGTCCCTGGAAGCTGTGGGGGCAGCCTACCACTGTGTGATCAGATGCAATGGTGAGTGAGTTGGGGGGGGGGGTTGGCCGCGTATTTCCGGTGTGCTTCAATGAGGGATCAATGATTCGCATCTCCGCACCGAGTGCTCCCTACGCAGTGTGCGATGATGCACATACCAAAATGGGGGGGGGGACAATGTCATGGAGTCAGAATGGCCTGATCTGACCATCCTGACACCATGGAAGTGCGCTGGTGCGATCACACTGGGAAAAGTCCATTCCTGGCCTGTAGCAAACCCGTTTGCTACTGGGTTTTCCCCAGTGTATTTTTACTCCACTTCTGCAGCAGAGCAAAACGGGTTGCTGGTGGGAGTGAGATGCTTGGGAGATGTTGGCATCTGATCATGCCCTTAATATCCGGCTGGCACTTGCGCCTATGGTGCAGCTAATCCTGCGTGTGATCGCACCCTCTGTCTCCTCCTCCTCCTCAGCCTCCATGCTCTTCTTCCCTTCTTCTGTTTTCTTCCAGTCCTGTTCCCTCTCAACCATAGTTCCTTTTTTCTGCACCACCAGTTTATAGGCACTACTTTGGGCAGTTTAAGCTCCCCCTCCCCCAGTGTCTGTACGTGCACAGGTGCTTCTTTCATTCATTTGGTAAGGAAGGTACCCCCCAACTTTTAAAAATGTTTGCATTTTTCTTGCAAACCTGGGTTTTCAGAAAGTTCTGCTGAGAGTGGATTTGCAGAATAGTTTTAAAATAAGCACAGTGGGGCTGCACATCATTATTAGGGATACACATTACAACATGTGTAAGTTCACCATCGGAATTCACAGCTATATTGCAGGGGTCCCATTCAGTGTTGCAGCGGGCTGGTTACGATTGGGACCATAAGAACATAAGGACATAAGAGAAGCCAATGTTGGATCAGGCCAATGGCCCATCTAGTCCAACACTCTATCACACAGTGGCCAAAAATACTAGGTGCCAACAGGAGGTCCAGCAGTAGGGCCAGAACACTAGAAGCCCTCCCACTGCTGCCCCCCCCAAGCACCAAGAATACAGTGCATCACTTGCCGCAGCCTGAGAGTTCCTATCTATACCTTGTGGCTAATAGCCACTGATGGACTTCTGCTCCATATGCTTATGATTATCTAAATCCCTCTTGAAGCTGTCCATGCTTGTAGCTGCCACCACCTCTTGTGGCAGTGAATTCCATGTGTTAATCACTATTTGGTTGAAGAAGTACTTCCTTTTATCCATTCTAACCCGACTGCTGAGCAATTTCATTGAGTGCCCAAAAGTTCTTGTATTGCGAGAAAAGTATTTCTTTCTCAACCTGCTCTATCCCATGCATAATCTTATAAACCTTGATTATGTCACCCCTCAGCCATCGTTTCTCCAAGCTAAAGAGCCCCAAGTGTTTTAACCTTTCTTCATGGGAAAAGTGTTCCAACCCTTTTATCATTCTAGTTGCCCTTTTCTGCACTTTTTCCAATGCTATAATATCATTTTTGAGGTGTGGTGACCAGAACTGTGCACAGTACTCCAAATGAGGTTGCACCATTGATTTATACAGGGGCATTATGATACTGGCTGATTTGTTTTAAATTCCCTTCCTAATAATCCCGAGCATAGCGTTGGCCCTTTTTATTGCAGTCACACACTGTCTAGACATTTTCATTCAGTTATCTACTATGACTCCAAGATCATAAGAAGAACATAAGAAAAGCCCGGCTGGATCAGACCAGTGGTCCATCTAGTCCAGCATCCTGTCTCACACAGTGGCATAGAGGCCAAGACTTTCCCCTGATGTTGCCTCCTGGCTCTGGGATTTGGAGGCTTAGTCCCTCTGAATGTAGAGGTTCCCCTCAGTCACCATGGCTAGTAGCAACTGATAGATTGATCCTCCATGAATCTATCTAATCCCCTTTGAAAACTTTCTGTTCCTGTGGCCATCACTACATCCTCTGGCAGCAAATTTCACATTTTAATCACCCTCTGCATAAAGTAGTATTTCTGTGTGTACTGAACCTACTGTACAATAGTTTCATTGGATGCCCTCAAGTTCAAGTATTTTTGGAGAGGGAGAAAAATTTCTCTTTGTCAACTCTCTCCACCTCATGCATAATTTTATAAGCCTCTATCATGTCATCGTCCCCAGTCATCTCTTTCCAAAACTGAAAAGTCCCAGACGCTTCAGCCTTTCTTCCGACCCCCTGATCATCTTGGTTGCCCTCCTCTGTACTTTTTCCAGCTCTGCAATGTCCTTTTTGAGATACGATGACAAGAACTGTACATAGTACTCCAAAAGAGGCCCCACCATAGATCTATACAGGGGCATTACAATATCAGCTGTTCTATTTTCAATCCCTTTCCTAATAATCCATAACAGAGAGTTTGCCTTATTCACTGCTGTAGCACACTGGGTCGACACTTTCACTTAGCTATCCACTACAACCCAAAGGTCGTTTCCCCTCTCCATCTCAGCAAGTTCAGACCCCATCAGCCTATACTTGAAGTGGGGATTTTTTGTCCCAATGTGCATCACCTTACACTTAGCAACACTGAACTTCATTAGCCACATTGTCTCCCACTCACCCGTTTGTGGAAGTCCTCTTGGAGCCCTTCATAGTCAGCCTTGGTTTTCACATCCTGAATAATTTGATGTCATCTGCAAACTTGGCCACTACACTACTCACCCCCAGGTCCAGATCACTGATGAATAAATTAAAGAGTGCTGGCCACAATACCAATCCTTGTGGAACCTCACAGCTGACTTCCCTCCATCGTGAGAGCTGTCAGTTGATTCCTACTCTTTGCTTCCTGTAATTTAACCAGTTTTTAATCCATAAGAGAACCTGTCCTCTTATCCTATGATTGCTAAGTTTACTCAAGAGTCTTTGCTGAGGTACCTTGTCAAAAGCCTTTTGAAAGGCCGAGTGTATAATGCCTACTGGGTTGCTGTTGTCAACATGCTTTTTCAGTTTCTCCATGAACTCCAAAAGGTTGGTGAAACAGGACTTACCTTTGCAAAAGCCATGCTGATTTTCCCTCAGCAGGCTTTGTCCCTCTATGTGCCTAACAATTCTTTGATTATAGTTTCTACTAATTTGCCTGGGACAGACAGCAGGCTGACTGGCATGTAATTTCCTGGTTCTCCTTTGGATCCCTTTTTAAAAATCGGTGTAATGTTTGCTACTCTCCAGTCTTCTGGCACAGCAGCTGAATTTAGTGATAGATTTCATACACTGGTTAGTAGATCAACTATCTATATATGAGTTCCTTAAGAACTCTCAGGTGCATGCCATCAGGACCTGGAGACTTATTGATTTTTCATTTCCCCAGTAGGTCTAGAACTTCATCTCTGGTCACCTCAATTTGGCTCATTTCTTCAGACTCCCTTTCTTGAAAATAGGGGCTGAGGCATGGGTCCATGCCCCACACTTTCCACAGTGAACACAGAAGCAAAAAAAAAAGTAATTGAGCTTCTCTGCCATCTCCCCATCTTTCTTTAGCAATCCCTTGATTCCTTTGTCATCCAAAGGCCCTACTGCTTCTCTGGCTGTTTTCCTGTTCTGGATATATTTTTTTAAATGTTTATTATTTGTCTTAATGCTTTCAGCAACCTGCTCCTCAAAATCTCTTTTGCATGCCTAATGATTGACTTACAATTTTTTTGCCAGAGCCTGTGGTCCCTCCTGTTCAATTCATTGGGGAAGACCTTCCACTTTTAAAAATAAGTCTCTTTACTTTTTATAGCTTCCTTGACTTGCATTGTTAACCATGCAGGCCTTCTGTTAGACTTGGCAGTGCCTTTCCTATCCTAACCTGTGGAATGCATTCTATCTGGGCTTCAATGTGTGGTTTTAAATAGCTTCCAAACATCCTCTAGGGATTTGACTCTCTTATGTTTCCCTTTCAGCTTCCTTTTTTCTATCCTCATCTTTTGAAATAAAATCTTACAGTTTTGGATTTTAGGGGTAACTTTCCATTGACCTGAATGCTGAACTTAATAGCACTGCGGTCACTGTTTCCAACTGGTGTAACAACCTCTACGTCTCTCTGCCCAGATGTGCAGTCTGGCACATAGTAATGGCTGCCTCCTACAGACCTCAGTTAATAGTTCTATCTGCTTTGGTGGAATCAGTACAACACAGGCCCTCCTCACTCCCAGTTTAATCATCTCCCTTTCACTTATATACATCGTTTGTCATTACAGAAAGTAAACAAAATATAAAGTCTTTACAACATGTTTTGGAGTTTTCATTATACGTTTTCCTCTATCCATCTATCTATTTTTGCCATCTTTTTTTGAATATATTGTCTTCTTTCCCTGCTAATATCGTATTTATCTTATCCATTTCTTTTATTTCCAAGATTTTCATAGTTAATTCTTCTCTATTTGGAATTCTGTGTGATTTCCAAAATTTTGCTATAAGTATTCTGGACACCGTAAGTATATATAATATCAGACATGAGTCATTGTACCCTCTGAAGCTGCACTCGAGTGCCACGCCAAAGGGCCATTGTAACGTATCCCATCTGGTAACATATTAAGTAAATATACTTCTGGTTCTAGCGTGAGGTCTATTTCAGTTATCTCTGGTATTACTTGTTTTATAGTTTTCCAAAATTTACAAATCCTCTCGCATCTCCACCATATATGGTAACATGACCCGATGTTTTTGTTACATTTCCAACAATTCCCTGAAATATTTTTATAGCATTTAGCAATCTTATCAGGAGACCAATGCCATCTATAACACATTTTAAAAATATTTTCCTTATATGTTGTGGCTCTTAATAATTTAGTTGAATTCCACATTTTAACCACTTATCTAGATTTATATTATCTTTGTTTCCCACTATCCAGTGTCTGGTTACCACTGGAATAGCTTACTACCTTGTGACTCACCTTTAACTTTGAGACCCCGTATATTTTCGTTATTTCTCACCATATCATTTAACGTCTCTAATCCAAAGATAAATAGTAATGGTGAGAGTGGGCAACCTTGTCTTGTTCCTTTCTGAATGGGTATATTTTGTGTTAGTTCTCCATTAATAACTATTTTTGCCCATTGTTCTTTATATATAGCCGCTATCATCTTCATAAAGGTTTCCCCACATTCCCATACTTCTAATTTGTATTTCAGAAAGTCCCAGTTGATGTTATCAAAAGCTTTCTCCACATCCAAAAATACTAGTGCTAATTGTCCCCCTGGATTATATTCATAATATTCTAACACGTTTATAATAGTTCTTATGTTGTTTCTTATTTGTCTTTTAGGGAGAAAGCCTGATTGGTCGCGATGTATTACTTGGATCATTACTTTCTTGAATCTCATCGCTAAAATTGATGCAAAGATCTTGTAATCTACATTGAGAAGTGAAATTGGTCTATAATTTTTTATCTCCGTTTCCTCTGTATTTGGTTTATGAATTAAAGTTATTATTGCCTCGTTCCATGTGTTGGGCATTTTCTCTGAATTCATATTATCTAGTAGTTCTTTAAATATAGGAAGCAGTTCATCTTCTAGTTTCTGGTAAACTTCCGCTGGTATCCCATCTGGTCCTGGCGATTTCTTTTTCTTTTTCTTTTTGAAAGCTTCTGTTACTTCACATGTTGTAATTTTCCCATTTAAAATTTTTCTCTGTTCTTCCGTGAATTTTTTCTTGTTTCATAAAGAATTTTTTTTTTAAGTCTTGTTGGTCTCGAGGGGTTTGTTTATAAAGTTCTCTATAGAAGTTTTCCACAATACTCTTTAGTTCTTGATTTTTATATTTTATCTCTTGTATTTCATTTTTTAAAGCTAAGATTGACCTTTTGTCTTTTTCTTTCCAAAGTTTATATGCTAACCAACATGTGTGTTTCTTTGCATTTTCAAAGTAGTAAGCTTTCGTATATTCTATTTTGTTGGCTATTTCCTGTGTCAGTAGCATATTTATTTGATGCTGAATTAATTTTATTTTAATTATTGCCTCTTTTGCATCTCCCTTGCTTTTTGCCATAGTTTCTTCTTTTTTTAAACTCTTCTGAGAATTTTAAAAAATTTTCTTTTCTTTGTTTTTTCTTCCAAATCTCTTGCGTAATGAATAATCCTCTCAGGTACGCTTTCATTGTATCCCATATTATACTTAATGACCCCACTGACCAGGTCAGGCTGGGTCAGAGAAGCTTTTCCTGAAGTCCTTCTAGCCCCTTAAGTCCACCAGCAAGAAATGTCACGTGTTTAAACTAAATTCATAAAAGGAAGAGGCATTAGAGATTATATTACAAATTTATGTTGGTTACTAGAGCATACATGAGAATTTCAGAAGAAAATCAACTTGTGTTTAATAGATTACAACTGATTGATCTAACACACAACCTGTACTCTGGACAGGAGGCTACTGTTAAAACAGAATATTGAGAAACAGAATGGTTTCCAATTGGCAAAGGTGTCAGACAAGGATGTATTTTTTTTCTTCCTGTCACTTCAATCTATATGTAGAATGTGCCATAAGGAAGGCTGGATTAGATTTAGACAAAGGTGGAGTGAAAATTGGTGTAAGGAATATTAACAATCTGAGATATGCAGATGAAACCACAATACTAGCAGAAAATAGTGAAGACCTGAAGTTATTACTGCTGAAGGTTAAAGCAGAAAGCACAAATGCAGGATTACAGCTGAAAATCAAGACAAAGGTAATGACTACTAGAGGTGGGGTCTACAACACAATGATGGCGGACGCCTTTCCCAGCTCTCTGGGGAGGAGTTCCACACAGCAGCGGGGGGGAGAGGTGCCGCTGGTTTGGCACCCCCACGGGAGTTCAGGGAGAACTCCCAAGCCATCATAGGGTTTTTGAGGGTGAGCCTCTTTTCCTGCTAATGGCAGGGAGATGGAGGCTCCCCTCCGCCCTGATGGTCCCTCTCGCTGACTGCATCCTCTTAGCGAGGCCACAAGCTGTGTTGACCCAATCAAACGCAGGAGATCTAGTGGAGGAGCGATTAAGAGTGTGGTCAAGATAAAGACCAACAATGAACTGTGAGTTGAGGAGTGAAGTGTGAGTGAAATTGAGCAATTTGGCTTCAGAAGAGAAAATCCCCTCCCCCTCAAAGGAAAAACTTTCTAAGCGATAACGTGCTGAGAGAGGGACGCCTCTCAATGCATTTACATAAACAAGGAGGGGGAGGGGGAGAGGAATGATTGTAAACGGATACTTGAACCAAAATCCCCCCCCTGAAACCCCTTAAGCGATTGGAGGGGGGTGCCTCTTTGACGCGTTTACATAAACGAAAGAGGGGAGGGGGAGAGAGAGAGACAATTGTAAATGGATACTTCTGAAAGACTTTATTTGCAAGCATGTAAGCCTGTTGTGGGAGATTTCCATGAGCTTTTAACAGCGTATGCAATTTGCAGAACCAGGAAGAAAGAGACTTTATTGAAAATAAAACGTTGAAATGGCAGATACTCTAAAAAAGATAGCGAAAACTCCGAGGAGAAAAAGGGAAGTTGACGTTACTGCACTAGTAGAAGAAGCCATAAAGCCGATCTTGGAGTGACTGGTATTAACCAGCAGCTTGCCAAGATAAATCAACAATTTGTGTCTCAGCAGATCAAAGAAAAAATGGAATTGAGGGCTCTCAAAGCGAATGAGATGGACATCAAATTAAGCAGCGATCTAAACGAGAAAAGAAGAAAAAGTACAAGAGAAACAGGAAAAATTTACAAGGATTTAACTTCTTCCCTGTGAGTGTTCTTAGAAAGTATCATCTTAAAGTCTGCTGAGAAAAAAGAGCTGGAGGTGCCCTTCATAATCAAGAAACCTTTGAGAAGCCACTGGACCCCGAGACCAGAGCGGAAGAGGGTTAAGACTAGTGGTTCTATTCCTTTGGATGGAAGAAGATTGGGCTGCAGTGAATGTCTAAGAATCTATTAAGAATTTAGAGAGTTTTAGTATAAATGTAAAGGTGGAAGGACTTTGCAAATTGCCTTTATGAAGTGAGCTGGAGGAGATGCTCGGGAAATCTTCTCATAACACATAACAATCTAACATTTAAGCTTAGAAAGACAGGACCTCACAAAGTATATTGTTTATTAAGCATTTTAACAGGGAATGATCTCTTAACCTTGGGTTTTTAGTTTAGTGTGGGTTATCTTTTCTTTCTCCCTAAGTGTAGTCCCCCTATCCCTATTTTTTCTTGGTAGTTTATGTAGTATTATAAAAAAAATAAAACATTCCCTCCGGGGGCTTAAAAAAAAGTAATGACTACTGGGGAATTACACAACTTTAAGGTTGGTGATGAAGAAACTGAAATTGTAAGATTTTCTATTCCTTGGCTCCATCATCAACCAAAAAGGAGACTACAATCAAGAAATCAGGAGACTGGGAAGAGCAGCCATGAAGGAGCTAGAAAAGATTCTTAAGTGTAAAGATGCATTGCTGGTGACCAAGACCAAGATAATTCATACCATGTTATTCCCTGTTACTATGTATGGATGTCAAAAGTTAGGGATGGGCACAAACCGCATTTTTGCAGTTGGGTTCGTGGTTGAACTTCAAATCAAACCACAAACTGATACATTGGTTCACAAACCAAACCAGTTCATATCGGTTTGTGACCCTGCTTTCTGCTCCCTGTGACTCTTCATGAGGAGCAGAAAGCAGGGGGTGAAATGGCTCCGAGCCACCCCCCCACACTTTCTGCTTATCACCAAAAGCAGCAGAGAGCAGAAAGTGGGGAGTTAAATGGCTCCAAGCCATTTAAACCAAACAGCTGAGTGGTGGGGAGCAGAAAGCAGGGGTTTAAATGCCTTTGAGCCATTTAAACCCCAGCTTTCTGCTCTTAATTAATTGCTATGAATTGCCTTAAAAATCATGGAAGTTCATGGCAGCTCTTTAGTTTGCAAGCATCACTTCACAAAGTACGAACCAGCCACAATTCGTGATGAACTTTAGTATGTTGTGCCAGTTCGTGCTCATCCCTAGTGAAAGTTGGACAGTGAAGAAAGCTGACAGGAAGAAAGTAGATTCATTTGAAATATGTTGGAGGAGAGTTTTACAGATACCTTTGAGAGCCAAAAAGTGCAAATAAGTGGGCTATGGATCAAATTGAGCCTGAATTCCCTCTAGAAGCTAAAATGACTAAACGGAGGCTATCATACTTTGGTCACATTATTAGAAGACAATCATTGGAAAAGACCATAATGCTTGGAAAAGCTGAAAGCATCAGGAAAAGACAAAGACCAAACATGAGATGGATTGACTCAATCAAAGAAGCCAAGGCCCTCAGTTTGCAAGAACAGAGCGAGGCTGTTAATAGGATGTTTTGGGGGTCATTATAGGGTCATCATAGGTCAAAAGTGACTTGAAGGCACTTCACACCCACCCAAGTCCTCCAAATTTCTGTTGCCTGTTAGATATCATCCGTCCAGCTGGGGGGAGTGAAGCATGGCCATCCCATTGTCTCTCATTAGACCAATTAGCATTTCTAAAAGGGTAGCTGAGGTGGGGC
This sequence comes from Gekko japonicus, assembly GCF_001447785.1. Classification (NCBI taxonomy): domain Eukaryota; kingdom Metazoa; phylum Chordata; class Lepidosauria; order Squamata; family Gekkonidae; genus Gekko; species Gekko japonicus. The sequence continues at coordinate 3,077,611 of NW_015175358.1, forward strand.
TGGAAAGCAATTGAACTGACTTTCCCCCTCCTACACATTCTCTGCCATGAGACCGAACTTAAAAAAAAAAATTCAATGTGAAGGTTTAGCTCAGTTCAAACTACCAAAGAATTATGCATTTCTTCCCTCCCTGCTTCAAACACCACCCTCCCCAGTCACCATCTCTAAATCTCCAGGAGTTTCCAAAGCTGGAGTTGACAACCCTACCAACCTCATGTAGGGGAAGATTGTACTATGTGTGAACTTCTCAATATGCACAGTCACCATTTTGTGTGACTATGGCAATATGCATATTTGCCAGCTTTGGAACTCAGGGCTATTTTTGGGCAGGAACGCACAGGAATGGAGTTCCGGCTGGCCCCCAAGTTGACCACAGGAACTCATTAGCATAATAGGCCACATCCAATAGCAGAAACTCATTAGGATTATTTACATTAGGGGTGTGGCCTAACATGCAAAGGAGTTCCTGCTACAAAAAAGCCCTAGGTTTTGACAACAAACAAGGTAAACAGAATAAGAAGCAAAAGGTGGGTGTGGCTGGATGATTATACTTCTGGTAACATGGGGGTGCAGCCTAATATGCTAATGAGCTATGCTCTCATGGGTGTGGCTGGATATGCTAATGAGTTCCTGCTGGGCTTTTTCTACAAAAAAAGCCCTGTTGGAACTGATTCCAGTGTACATATTTTTCTGCAACTGGAAATTGAGATTTTTTAGGATACACACCTGTGCATGCTGGAACTGGAAATATGTGCTTTATCCTACTCACACAAAAATGGCAATTGTGCATATTGGGAGGATCACGGATAGCATTCTCCCATTACGTGAGACTGGCGTGTCAAAAATCATAATGAATGAACCAGGCTAAGGAATCACTTGAGAAGCACTTGTGAGTGGAAGTCAAGCTTGGAGCGGGAGTTTATGCAAAAGACTAAAAACTTAGGGACAAAATGAGCCTCTTGTTTACTCAGTGGAATCCAGCCTTTACTCTTCTTCCGCACTGTGTGAGTTCTTCAGCCTGGCGTCCATAGATTATATAGCACTTCAGCTCTGAAGCCCAGAACATATTTCATGGCTAAAAACATCATAATTAGACAGAAGAGGGAGAAGCAGCCTGCACAAAAGGCTCCCATGAATCTCCAGTAATTTTGCCAGCTGAGCACAGGGAGTTCAGAGAGGCAATATATTACCATCACTCTGAGAAGGCTCTAAACTTGGACTCCTCTGTAACACCCGCTGGCCTCAGCAATCTGCTGCACAGGGGAACTGACAAGTCCAAGCTGAAGCTGAAACAGCTGGGCTTCTATTCATATGTTTGCTAGACAGTGGCCAATCAGGCCCCAAATATTTCTCTTCTGCTTGTGATCATGCTGTCTACCATGCATATGACTAAGTCCATCTGTCAGCTACTCCACAATGCACTGGTGCTGCCAGGGAGCCAATATGGATCTGAGGATTAGATGGACTTCAGGTTCAAATCCTCATCCAGCTATGAAGCTCACTGGGTGCCTCTCCTCATCTTAACCTACAACACATGGTTGTTGGCATGGAAATCACATATATGAGGATATAAATGTAATAATCCTCTACACATGACTCCTGCACTCATCCAGTCAACATTAGAAAAAGAAGCATCCCTGATCATGGGGAGGGAGTATACACATATACACTTGTGTGTACATGGCGTGTAAGCACCATGCTCACAAGCCAGTGATTGCACAGATTGCCTTCTACACACATTGGCTGAACACATGTGTAGAAGGCTAGTGTCACCAGTCACACCTGAAGCTGCCCTGTACTCAATCCGACTGTTGATCCATCAAGGTCAGTGTTGTCTACTCTCTGTGATTAAGTGCGTGGACTGTAATCTGGGAGAACCGGGTTTGATTCCCCATGCCTCTACTTGCAGCTGCTGGATGACCTTGGGCAAGCCATAGTTCTGTCAGAGCTGTTCTCTCAAGGACGGTTCTGAAAAGAGCTCTCTCAGCCCCACCTATCTCACAGGGTGTCTGTTGTGGGGAGGGGAAGGGAAAGAAGTTTGTAAACTGCTCTGAGACTCTGAGTGAAGGGCGGGGTATAAATCCAATCCTCTTCTTCTTCTTCCTGGCAGCAGCCCTCCAGAGTCTCAGACAGAGGTCTTTTGCATCACCTATTTCCTGATCATTTCCATTGGAGATGCTGGGGTTTGAACCTGGAACCTTATGCCAAGCAGATGTTCTACCAGTTTGCCAAAGGCCCTCCTCACACCCCTTCAAACTGACTAACTGTGGATTCCAGACAGAGCAGGCTTCTGCAGTGGGAAACCTGAGCACCCTTTACTTCCTTTGCTGTCTCCTCTCTGGAATGAGGCATAGAAGCTCAAGCAAGAGCCACCCACAAGCCTGACTGGGCAAGGCCTTGCCTACTTCCCTGAAATATGGGACGGGTGCTGCATTAAGGGACAGTACCCAGAAGAGCCACAGGTAGCATGTTAAAGAGTCTCAAGAAGCGCCCAAGGCACTGAATATCTCTGGTTTAGATGGCTTTAATACAGGATTAGGAATATTCATGAAGTTTAAGTATTAGCCATGATTGTTAAATGAATGACCGAGTTCAAAGGCAGGGCAACTGGTGGTGGCTGGAGAGGTTATTGTCTTCTTGCCCTGCTTGTCATCTTCACAAGAGCATCTGGTTGGCCACTATGAGACACTAGATGCAGAACTAGATGGACCTTTCATTTGACCAAGTAGGGGCTTTGTTTCTAAATAAAAATGCTTGGGATGGAAACAAGAAAGAAGAGGAAAACAGAAAAGTCAGGACTGAACAAGGAATTGAGGCTATTCTGTTCTCTTTCACTCCTTCATCTGAAGGTAGAATGCCTAGGGGCACCTTGTTCAGGGTACCATAGAATTGGAACCCTTGGTCCAATTCACTTGAAACTTGGATGGTTGTTATGGAACAGGCAGCATGCAGTCCTGTGCAATCTTGGTGACATTTGGTTGAAAAACAACCACTCCAGCCCCACTGAAAATGTCCTCATAGGGAATAATTCTCCTTCCCCATTTTGGTATACAGTACGCCCCTAATCCAAAGCAGAAATTGGAATGAGGAGATGAGATTGGGTCACCCAGAACCTGGAGTGTACACGTATGTGCAAAGCCAGACCTTATGATTTAGTAATAATTCTCTTGTCTCAGTAAACCCTGGAAATAGTAGTTTTGGGGTGGGGCTATGAGACTTGGTAGCATTTTACCAAATTTGGGACCAGCATATGTGAAAAACCACTTTTTCCCACATGAGTCTACCCAACTGCTGCAGTCAAATTCTAGGGCCCACCTTTGGGTGCCCCCACCTTCTGATATTATGTAGGTGGTAGGGTTGCCAGACATCCTGGTGGAGGTGGGGGTTCCCTGCCACCAGACCCTACTCCCAGCCTCTGATCATCTGGCCAGCAGAGGGGACTTACCAGGAGAAAGGATAAGGCCTAGGCCTCATAGTCTGCATCGCAGAAGTGATATCACACCAGCAGCACCTGGGTGATGCTCTGGTATTTGGGCAAAAACTCTATGGTAGAAGCCGGTTTTACCATGGAGTTATTGCTCAAATACCAGAGCATCACCTGGACATCACTGGCGTGATGATGTCACTTCCTTCTAGTTGGCTTAAGGACATACAAACCCATATTAATAGAATTGGTCTCTCTCCCCAGACACTGTTATCATGCAGTATTGAACAGGCAAAGAGGCTAGTTAAACAAAGAGTCAAGGATTTAACAACAATCTGATATTTCACATGTATCTAACTCTGGGTTGCTGCCAAACGTTAAAAATACTGTTGAGCCAGCAGCTTACCTGGCCTCTCTGGAAGTAAATAACTTTAGAAGGGCATTTACCCTGGTAAGGAGTTTTACACTCCCCTCTGCAGTCTGTGAAGAAAACTCCCTATATATAAGTAAACTCCCTATACCGTATAAGAAAACTCCCTATACAGAAAGACTATGTACATGCCCCTTAAGCGATGTCGAATCCCTAGAGCATATGTTTTTTAGTTGTATGTATTATAATGCGGCCCATTTGGAGATTATTACACCTCTTCTGGACAAGCTTTCTGGTCACACAAATAAAGCCAGGCTTGGATATCTTCTATCTGACTTGACTCCTAAAATTACTTACCAAGTTGCTAGATTTTGTGCATTAATCATGAGGATACGGAAACTGTATTCAAATTTGAATTCTGTTTATATTATGTATCTTGTTTTTATATATAGGAATGTTTTATTATAATTTTCATGTACACAGATGGTCTAATGACTGTAATAAATATATACATGCATACACTTTCTTTGCAACGAGATCTAGAACTTTCTCTTTTTCCTCATAAATCCCCCCCATCCCCTAGTAAATGGCAACTCAAGAGAGGGCCTTCTTGGTTGTGTCACCAAAGTTATGAAACCCTCTTCCCATTTGCACATAGTACTCCTGTGGGGCACTGAGCTGCACAGGCCAAGTACCAGCGAGATCACCCTGAGGTGCTCAGAACAACACAATCTTCATATGAGGAAAACAATCCAGGAACACAAGTAGAGAGGCCATCACTTTCATGAAAGGTGACAGGAATTGACTTAACAGACGACTGCTTCTTCTTCTTTTTTGCCCCCCCCCCCAGGGGATTTTTTAAATTTGTATTTCTAAAAAAACTACAAACTACAACGAAAAGGGGAGGGAAAACTACAAACCATGGGAGAAAGAGAAAGAAGGCACTAAAAGCCCAAGTGTTAAAGGTTACAAACTGCTTATTAAAAAATTTGTTACTCTTAACAATTACTTTCAGACATGAGGAGTATCATCAATCATCGCTTCAGTTGTCAAAATCAGCTTATCAGGCTAGACAAAGAGTAATTCCATAGCTAATTAACAAAAATATAGACCTTAAGAGACGTCGACATCTCCCTATACGCTTTCCGTCCCCCGTCCCCCCACAGACATAACATTGTGGAGCCAAGTTCCCTCAGTCCATGCAATCACGCAGATTTATCCTCTTCCTTCTCTGTTGAAACTTCTTTCACTATCAGCTTCTATATAACCAGCTCTGTCCAATTAATACTGCTTTCCACAGGACTTTCATTCGCTTTCTTGCTTGTCTTAGATCATAAGAGTCCTTCCTTTTGTTGCTTCCGATGCACTCTGGTTGGAGAATCTAACCATTCACTTTGAAGGCAGATTTTATGAAATAAGAGTGACCAAGCCCTTTGCTCCGAAATCGCTTTTTAATCTGCCTGCAACCATGCAATATAAGATAAACTTTAGAGTCTCCATACAGTCTTAATTTCCTCTATGATCAAAGATTCGCTGGTTCTTGGTATAGACACTGTCCCTTGAAAAGTACAGCAACATTTAGAGCAACATTTAGAGCCGATTCCATCCAGTACACCGCTTTAGCCAGTAGAGGGCAAACGATTTTACCGTAGGAAGAGTCTATGGTTAGGTCACCTGACCTAACCCTCCGATCTCCTTCTTCCTGAGGAAAGCTTGGGTCCCACCTTCCTCAATGCCTCTGATCGCCATCTTGGGGGGATGTTTACATTTACCGAACAAAGTTGCCAAAGTCTCAGAGGTCTGTATACGCTTATTTTTTTGGAAAAATGATCTGCTCTAGTTCTTCTATTATAATCCATACCACTGCATGCTCAGTCCCCCCTGTCATAATTTCTGCTTCATTAGGTCATTTAGGGGGTAGGGCGTCCCCTCCCCTCTCCCGCTTATATTGGTGGGGCTTCGCATCAGGACTTCGATGTCGCTTCAACTTTAACTCACTCATCAGTCTTCAAGACAATCCAGCAGGTCTCCCTGGGATCTCGCTGGGCAGAGTTAAATTGCCAAACCTTCATACGCTTGTCCCGGCATGCGCTTTGAGTCCAATGCTGGGAATCAGGGCAGAACCTTCGGGGCAGAGAGTAGCCCCCCTATGTTGGCTGTCGGCCAAAGGAATGGCTCTCCAAAAGCCCCCTTGCTAGGAGCCCATTTCCCAAGGGTTCCATGGGGAGTGCGGACGATCGCGCCCCCTCCTATCCTCTGATTCATGGCACGTGTCTCTCGGAGCTTCAAGAAGATGCAGCCATCTTTAAAGCGCCAAAGACCGGAAGTCTGACAAATGCTTCTTAAGTGGACAGTTCTATGTTGCCTGCTCCAGAGTGAGCTTACCAAGCAGCCTGGTGATCCTAGCACCTGAGGGCAGAACCACCAGTGTGGTCTAGAGAGAGAGAAAAATACGCATGTCTCACTTCATTTTTTACACTACAATCTTCTCCATTAGAATCCCTACAACAGATGTTACATTTCAGGCTTCACATCATCAGTATTATAACTGGATTTACGGAACTTAAAGACTGTAGCGAAGCACGGGTATCAGGCTAATCTACACTATATTTTTCCAGTGGGTAAACCCTTCTTTGTTTCACCTGGCATTCCCTTAATGATCCCTCCTTCCAGCCCTATATTTTAATTCCTATTTTTCTATGCTTTTACTTATGTATTTTTAGTTGTTGTTTTCATTATTTTAATGATGTGTTTTTATAATGGTTGTTTTAATTGTTAGCTGTGTGGGACAGAATGGTGGGGTACATATTTTGTAAATAAATAAAGCCTCCTTGTTTTCTGACTGCTGTAGCAGTGTGAGGCTGGGTCTCTGTTCTTCTGACTCAGCCTTGAAATAGTCATCCCGTGAATTTTGATGATTATCTGCTTCAGAACTGACAGGATCAGAGAAACAAACTTTCTCAACTAGCATTATCCTGATGCCATTAAGCAAAATTGCTTAGAGAAGGATGACATTTTAGGAAAATGTGCCATCAACTGAGGCACTTTCCCTTCTAATCCCTTGTGTACCTTCAACAGGAATGTGGTTACATAGGTTGTTTCCCCACAGAATTGTTGCTGTACATAATGGCCCTAAGTGTTTATCGGCGGGAGGGCATCTCTTGTGGCAGAGATGTTTATGATTCGCTGTGCCATTTCGCTCTTACTATTTTAAACCATTAATGTGAAAATAATGTACTTTAACTCAAAATAAAGCCATTCAGTATTACTTGAGTACCATAATGTCTGTCATGAGGAAGATAAGTCCTGATGCACTGATAAACAAATACACTGGTTCACCTCCCCCCCCCCTATTGTTTTTCTTATTGAGACCTACTCTATAAATGCAGAAGAAGGAGGTGGTAAAATTCTGAAATGTCAAAATACGCTATACCACTTCAGACTGAAACGGTGTGTTTGTCACAGATCGATCGAGGAGTTTGGGGGTGCTTTTAAACCCAGCTCTGTTGTTTGAAAAACAAGGTGCTGCTTTTTGGTAGAACTGCCTTCTTCCATCTACAGCTGGCTTGTCAGTTCTGTCTCCTGTTAGACTTAGCCAATCTAACCAGGCTGATCCAGGCCTTTTCTTTAAGCTTGAGGTTGGACTACAGTAATATGCATTATGTGGGGTTGCCCTTAAAGGTAACTCAAAACTTCAGACCAGTACAAAACACAGTACACTTTTTTTTTTCGACTGTCAAGTTGCAGCCAACTTATGGTAACCTCATAGGGCTTTCAAGGCAAGAGACATCAGAGGTAGTTTGCCATTGCCTGCCCCTGGACCTCCTTGGTGGGTTTCCATCCAAGTACTGACTAGGGCTGACCCTGCTTAGCTTCTACTCTAAATCAATTACATTGGTTGTCTGCTTCCAAACTCACTTTAAAATGCTGGTTCTCACCATGGCCCCAAACCATCATGCTCTCTCTTTATGCTCCCATGTGTGAGCTGCCCTTTTCAGTTCTTTCTTCTCTCTATCCCTTTGCCTAGGGCTGCTTGCTCTTTCTCTGCCCAGTCTACACTTTCTCCATTGCTGCATCCACCTTGGGGTATTAACTTCTGGGGGTGAAGAAGAGTACTCCCATGGGTTGATTGGCCATTATATGGTCACCAGGAATTGTCCCAGTGGGCCAGCATTCCCCCCCGCCCGGGCTGGGTTAGCCCAGTGGCAGAAGGCTGCAGCTGGCCTGCCCAAGCCCCTTGTAATGGAGAGGTGGTGGAGCCCTGAATGGCTCAGGAAGAAGGCAATAGGTCAGCTGGGTAAGCATGCAGCCTCTTCCTCCCCCCTTGCTTTGCATGCAAGGGCGGGTCCAAAAACACACAGGCTTCTTCTCCTTTCCCTCTGGGGGGGGGGATAAGGCCCCTTTTCCAGTGCCATTTTCCTCTCCCAGTCCACCCTAGGTACCCCATTGCAGCTGTTAAGTAAAAAAGTATGGGGCTGTTTTGTTTACAAGGATTTCCAATGGTATTATTTGTTTCTATTGTTACTGGGCAGATTATTTCATTTGGTATAGGTACTGACTGTAAATCATACCGAGTTCATGGGATGGGGGAGAAAACAGGATCTAAAAATTTCAAATAAATAAATGTTGCAGTCTGTGATGTAAAAAAACCCCTCCCTGCAACTGAAACATTAGCACATCAGGAAGATATGTTCCAGCAAAGCTTTTCACACACATCTACACTATATTTTTCCAGTGGGTAAACCCTTCTTTGTTTCACCTGGCATTCCCTTAATGATCCCTCCTTCCAGCCCTATATTTTAATTCCTATTTTTCTATGCTTTTACTTATGTATTTTTAGTTGTTGTTTTCATTATTTTAATGATGTGTTTTTATAATGGTTGTTTTAATTGTTAGCTGTGTGGGACAGAATGGTGGGGTACATATTTTGTAAATAAATAAAGCCTCTTTGTTTTCTGACTGCTGTAGCAGTGTGAGGCTGGGTCTCTGTTCTTCTGACTCAGCCTTGAAATAGTCATCCCGTGAATTTTGATGATTATCTGCTTCAGAACTGACAGGATCAGAGAAACAAACTTTCTCAACTAGCATTATCCTGATGCCATTAAGCAAAATTGCTTAGAGAAGGATGACATTTTAGGAAAATGTGCCATCAACTGAGGCACTTTCCCTTCTAATCCCTTGTGTACCTTCAACAGGAATGTGGTTACATAGGTTGTTTCCCCACAGAATTGTTGCTGTACATAATGGCCCTAAGTGTTTATCGGCGGGAGGGCATCTCTTGTGGCAGAGATGTTTATGATTCGCTGTGCCATTTCGCTCTTACTATTTTAAACCATTAATGTGAAAATAATGTACTTTAACTCAAAATAAAGCCATTCAGTATTACTTGAGTACCATAATGTCTGTCATGAGGAAGATAAGTCCTGATGCACTGATAAACAAATACACTGGTTCACCTCCCCCCCCCCTATTGTTTTTCTTATTGAGACCTACTCTATAAATGCAGAAGAAGGAGGTGGTAAAATTCTGAAATGTCAAAATACGCTATACCACTTCAGACTGAAAGGGTGTGTTTGTCACAGATGGATCGAGGAGTTTGGGGGTGCTTTTAAACCCAGCTCTGTTGTTTGAAAAACAAGGTGCTGCTTTTTGGTAGAACTGCCTTCTTCCATCTACAGCTGGCTTGTCAGTTCTGTCTCCTGTTAGACTTAGCCAATCTAACCAGGCTGATCCAGGCCTTTTCTTTAAGCTTGAGGTTGGACTACAGTAATATGCATTATGTGGGGTTGCCCTTAAAGGTAACTCAAAACTTCAGACCAGTACAAAACACAGTACACTTTTTTTTTAGTTCTGTCTCCTGTTAGACTTAGCCAATCTAACCAGGCTGATCCAGGCCTTTTCTTTAAGCTTGAGGTTGGACTACAGTAATATGCATTATGTGGGGTTGCCCTTAAAGGTAACTCAAAACTTCAGACCAGTACAAAACACAGTACACTTTTTTTTTCGACTGTCAAGTTGCAGCCAACTTATGGTAACCTCATAGGGCTTTCAAGGCAAGAGACATCAGAGGTAGTTTGCCATTGCCTGCCCCTGGACCTCCTTGGTGGGTTTCCATCCAAGTACTGACTAGGGCTGACCCTGCTTAGCTTCTACTCTAAATCAATTACATTGGTTGTCTGCTTCCAAACTCACTTTAAAATGCTGGTTCTCACCATGGCCCCAAACCATCATGCTCTCTCTGTATGCTCCCATGTGTGAGCTGCCCTTTTCAGTTCTTTCTTCTCTCTATCCCTTTGCCTAGGGCTGCTTGCTCTTTCTCTGCCCAGTCTACACTTTCTCCATTGCTGCATCCACCTTGGGGTATTAACTTCTGGGGGTGAAGAAGAGTACTCCCATGGGTTGATTGGCCATTATATGGTCACCAGGAATTGTCCCAGTGGGCCAGCATCCCCCCCCACCCGGGCTGGGCTAGCTTAGTGGCAGAAGGCTGCAGCTGGCCTGCCCAAGCCCCTTGTAATGGAGAGGTGGTGGAGCCCTGAATGGCTCAGGAAGAAGGCAATAGGTCAGCTGGGTAAGCATGCAGCCTCTTCCTCCCCCCTTGCTTTGCATGCAAGGGCGTGTCCAAAAACACACAGGCTTCTTCTCCTTTCCCTCCGTGGGGAGGGAGGGAATAAGGCCCCTTTTCCAGTGCCATTTTCCCCTCCCAGTCCACCCTAGGTACCTGTCAGCAAGCTGCCATAAAATGCTGTATTCATTTTCTGTGTTACTTTGCACCCTGCCCATCCCTCGTGTACTTTCCTGTGTAGGTGTTTACTGTCTTTTGCTGCTACATCTGCGGAACTGCTCAAGGTCAACCAGCTGGAGGTGGAATGGAGTGATGGCATTGCTTGGCTTATTATGTATATCATGCCTGTGAACTGTAATAGAATGTAAAAGCTGGGCAGACTTTGTGGGCAACACTGGTCCCTTTCATTAGAACCTCATTACACAAAAGGGGCAGCCATCGGAATACGTGCTGCAACTGTTCAAGCACTTGTCAGAAGAGAGACTTTGGCCCCGTTCACACGAGGCGATTTGGCCCGGGAACGGGACAGTTTGGAGGCGGATCAAAGCAGCGCGATCACACCACAACATCTGGGAAGCGTTCTGCTTCCGCCTCCAAACTGGCCCAAACCCGGGAAGAACCGCCTCAAACTGAACCACCTACCTCGGTGGTTCAAACGGATGAGGCGCCTCTTCCCGGGCGTCTGATCGCCGGCGCTCCCTTGCGCCGGCTCAAGCCCGGGCCGGAGCCGAACTGCGCATGCTCCGACATGCGCAGATCGGCCGGCTCCCGGTTAGAGCCGTCTTTTCTCTCCGGCGTTTGATCGCGCCAGGGAGAAAAGGCGGCTTGGCCGGGGGATCCGTGGGATCCCGCCGAGCCGTATCAACGTTGGCGCGGCTTTTAAAAGCCGCGCTTTAAAGGGCTTTTCCCCTGCCGTGTGGCAGGGGCCTCTGTTCTTCCAACGTGGATTTATTTGAATGCATGGGGAATCGGACAGTACCCCATTGCAGCTGTTAAGTAAAAAAGTATGGGGCTGTTTTGTTTACAAGGATTTCCAATGGTATTATTTGTTTCTATTGTTACTGGGCAGATTATTTCATTTGGTATACGTACTGACTATAAATCATACTGAGTTCATGGGGTGGGGGAGTCTGGGATGTAAAAAAAAACCTCCCTGCAAATGAAACATTAGCACATCAGGGAGATATGTTCCAGCAAAGCTTTTCACACACTAATTTCTCTACTTACAGGGAATTAATAAGGTAAGAGGAATTTTTAAAAATCTCCTCCCTCTCTTTGAATCAAAAGTAAAACGGCCTATGGTTCCACCTCCTTCTGCTGCATGCATAGACCATCTGGGGCCTCCACCAGAAGTTTTTAACTAATGCCATTTTAAGTAATCCCATTGGTTTCAGTTGAAGAGCTTCCCTGGTGCAAGACCTTTCTGCAGCGTGCCTTTTAATGAAACACTGCTCTGGATGGCAGAGTTGGATCTGTGTGGCCACATCTACCTGCTGAGGATTTTGGTTCACATTCACTTCCTCTGTGAATGGGGCATTTGCAGTGGAGGTTTAAAAAAACCCCAAAACCTAGCATTGTTATGGGGAGGGGAATTTCTTATCCTGAAATTTACTTTTGTTGTTGTTGGACCTCCTTGGTGGGTTTCCATCCAAGTACTGACTAGGGCTGACCCTGCTTAGCTTCTGAGACCCAACAAGCTCAAGCTATATCTACTCTAAATCAATTACATTGGTTGTCTGCTTCCAAACTCACTTTAAAATGCTGGTTCTCACCATGGCCCCAAACCATCATGCTCTCTCTGTATGCTCCCATGTGTGAGCTGCCCTTTTCAGTTCTTTCTTCTCTCTATCCCTTTGCCTAGGGCTGCTTGCTCTTTCTCTGCCCAGTCTACACTTTCTCCATTGCTGCATCCACCTTGGGGTATTAACTTCTGGGGGTGAAGAAGAGTACTCCCATGGGTTGATTGGCCATTATATGGTCACCAGGAATTGTCCCAGTGGGCCAGCATTCCCCCCCGCCCGGGCTGGGTTAGCCCAGTGGCAGAAGGCTGCAGCTGGCCTGCCCAAGCCCCTTGTAATGGAGAGGTGGTGGAGCCCTGAATGGCTCAGGAAGAAGGCAATAGGTCAGCTGGGTAAGCATGCAGCCTCTTCCTCCCCCCTTGCTTTGCATGCAAGGGCGTGTCCAAAAACACACAGGCTTCTTCTCCTTTCCCTCCGTGGGGAGGGAGGGAATAAGGCCCCTTTTCCAGTGCCATTTTCCCCTCCCAGTCCACCCTAGGTACCTGTCAGCAAGCTGCCATAAAATGCTGTATTCATTTTCTGTGTTACTTTGCACCCTGCCCATCCCTCGTGTACTTTCCTGTGTAGGTGTTTACTGTCTTTTGCTGCTACATCTGCGGAACTGCTCAAGGTCAACCAGCTGGAGGTGGAATGGAGTGATGGCATTGCTTGGCTTATTATGTATATCATGCCTGTGAAGGAAGGCATTTCTAGAGTGGAATTCTGAAATTTCACAGCACCTCCATTCACGTCCTTCTCCTCTGTTTTTCTCTGTAATCAAAGTGGAATTGATTAGAAACAGGCTCCAAATTCCTAAAAAGAGGGAAAGAAATGGGTTGATGGATTACAGGGAGAAACTGGATAAAGGGTAATTAAGAGAATTCCTCGTATCACACTATTTTCCACGCTTTTTTCAATCAGCTGCCAATTCTCCTTGCATTTATCCCTCCTGCCACTGCACTGGTGGGCTTTTTGAGGGTTGTTTTAAAAAACTGGTCACTAGAGAACAGCTCTAGAGGCAGATAGTGGCAAACCACCTCTGTCCATCTCTTGCCTTAAAAACTCTGTGGGGTTGCCATAATCATCTGTGACTTGATGACACTTTCCACCACAGAGCACAGAACCCAAAGACCAAACAATGTCAATGATCCTCCTAAACTAACTCCTGTCTGAAGCATACAGTATCTAGAACCAACGATCGTGGGGCACAACGATGCAAGACATGTTTGTTTAGTGTTATGTATGTCATCATGATTTAATGCATTAAAAGCATTAGAACAATGCAACACCTTAAAAATGAGATGAGCCTGTCCAATTGTTTGGGGCTAATAGTGACAAACGCTTTGGACTTTGGGATGATTATTAGTAGGAATGTACAATTACTCAGCAAATGGAAGGGTGTATTCAAGCGAAAGCTGCAGTCTTTCTGCAGTCCTTTCTGATGAATCGATTGTATGAATGATAGGATCTACATTTTCAGCATGGGAAGGTTTTTTTTTTTTTACCTCTATGCACAGTGACCTATAGGCCTTTCCCCAATTAAACATCACTGCCTTTTTACAGCCCAACTATCTCCCATGGATTTTAAAAATTCATCTGTAAAGCAATGAAACATCCATTAATTACATCCTGAAAAGCAGTAAAAGCATTGCCTCATGCGCAGACACACAGGGCAGGAGACTCTGCAGGTAATAAAATCGTAATGCAATTATAGTCAAAGGAATTGTATTATGCCCATGCAGCTAATTGGAACTAGCAGCAAGAAACAGGTGGGAGAACGAAAGCTAGCCAGGGACAGTCAGGTTCCTGGCCTTCCTGCTTTACCTTTCTTCTACTCACACCATCTAGAAATGTTGCCTAGATGTGGGAATACCTGTAAAGATCCTAGGTATGTTTTCCTAACTATTTGCTGAGTAGTTATATCAATGATATAGAAACTCCATGTGCAGAGGCAGTATAACTGAACACTGGGGACAAATAATAGAGAAATGCTCTCATTCATACATTACTTGTGAGCTTCGCAGAAGGCACTATTTGGTCTCTGTTGGGAACAAAGTACTGGTTTGGTCTGCTCCAGCAGAAGTTCATCTCGTGTGCTTATGCATGCTTGGATAGCTGAAACAAAGAAGAACAAAGAATCACATTATTCTCTAGCATGGGGGTAAGGCGAATGTAAGAAACATGCTGAGTTGGGAACTGGCGTAGCATGGTGGATAAGAGAAGGAGTTGAGACCTAAGAGGAAGTTGAAGATCAGATCTTATCTCAGCTTGTATATACTCACTAGGTGGAACTAGTTCCAGGTGGTCAGCTGTGTTGGTCTGAAGCAGTAGAACAAATTTAGGGTCCAGTGGCACCTTTAAGACCAATGAACTAGGCAAGCTACTCAGCCTCAGCCTGCCATATGGGGATTAAAATTCTGGCCTGCATTGCAGGACAGTTGTAAAAAGTGATGCACAGTGTATACAATGTACTTTGAACACAGCAGGTATGTCATAAATAGTAAATATTACTGTTGATCAAACAGTCGCAACACTTTAAAAATACATCATTTTGCTTTGATATAAGCAGCAGAGTAAGAGGAACCTTCTCTCTAATGTGCCTGGAATGTAATAAATGCTCCACAGTCGTTATCTAAAGTAATTACTCTGCAAGGGATTATGCTGATTTATCAAATTGTGGTGGGAAGTCAAGAAGAGTTGAGGGGGTAGAAATAGAGGGTCTGATCTGAAAGCTGATCCTCAATGACCCGCCTTGGCCTGAGCAGTATTTCATTTGGAAGAACTTGCAACTCTGATCTCTCCTTTTTGGCAATTACAGCTAAACAGATAATTTTGCACTTCTCATAGATTTGAATAATTATTTTGCATGTACTTGCCACTCTATAATAGAGAATTTAAAAGGGGCATGGGGCATTTGGGAGAACTCTGCCTTTGTAACCGAGGACTAGCAAGTAAGCAAGCAAAAGCAGCACTTGTTGGGTTCTTTGTTCCTGTTGTAAATGCTCTTGAATTTTAAAATTGGGGAGAGAAATGTTCACTCTGCAGCATCATTCAACGAACCCAACAGCAACTCTCAGTAATGGATTCATCTGTGGGATTTCAGCCCATGGCAAGAACCTGGTTTTTAGGGCACAGCTGGTCAAGATATTGGAAATCCATGACCCATATGCATAACCCATATCGTCAAGTTTTTTTAAAACAGCTATTGTGACACACACACACACCCTGAAAATTGGATTGGAGTCACAGCTCAGAGGATGGGCAGTCCAGCCTTTTCCTTGTGTGCCTTTCCCCCATCCTGAAGATGCTATTTGCCCCACTGAGAGAAAATGATGAAGAAATTTAGCATGGGGAAACAAGTTGTGGGGGAAGGAGGAGATTAAGCTAACTTTCACCCAGTGCCATATCTCAAATAGAGCTTGGGAGCCACTGTAGTTCTGCAATAAAATAGAAGAATGTCATGAGATCTGATTGAGGATCTCCCACGTCTACTCTAGTTGCTTCCCAAGAATATTAAACTTGTTCCTGGTCATACCACTCCTACTGCAAATAGGGACTCAAAACTGGATTCTCCTTCATACCCAAACCCAAAATCCTTCCAAGTGAAAAATTAGGTGTCAGAGAGAAGCTTCTAGTCTAAGTTTTCCCTTGACATGCTGTTTTTTTCTACTTGCAGAAAATGGTGGTCCTATGGAGGAGCATTCCGTTACCTGAGCTCCCATCTGAAGTGGCCAACCAGCTCAAACGTTTGGATAAGGATGTCAGGATGGGAAATTAAAATTTACCGATCTTGGTTCCTCTGACTGCTGAGTTAGGCAGTGGTCTATTCTGTTCCTAGCCCATCGGTCTCCATATACTTCTTACTGCCCCCTCCTAGATGTATTTTAGGATTTAATTCTCCATGTCATAAACAACCCTGTGCTATTCTAAAGCACATTCCATCCTCCCATAACAGTGCCATCCATCCATATACCATATACATATATGCTAGGATTCCGTCCTGGAGCAGATTCTTATCAACAGCCCCATGTTGTTCAACATAAGGAGAGCATAGTCAGGTTGGCCACAAACTTCACTGAGCAGACCCTAAGTGATCTATGGTGTAATGAATCACAAAACTTTTATCAGCACTGTACAGGCTTTTTGAATTAACCCATGGATGTTACTGGCCACGAACTTCACTGAGCAGACCCTGAGTGATCTATGGTGTAATGAATCACGAAACTTTTATCAGCACTGTGCAGGCTTTTTGAATTAACCCATGGATGTTAGGAAATGGAGGAAAGTAATAGACTTCTTTTCTGGAGAAAAGACTATGTAGATTTTTTAAAGGAAATTGGGAAATATCCAATATATGGAAAATGCCAGACTATTAGTTGAACTGCATTTGTGGTGAATATAGTGGCAGAACATTTTTTTTAATGAGCAGGCAACAGTTATGCCATTGGTTTTAAGAAATAGACAGTAAGCTAATACTGGGCATGTTGCCATTTCACGGCTTTCATATTGTAAACGTTAATAAATATATTTCCCAATTCTTACTTGAGCTCTGGAGATTTAGAGGGGGGGGGAGCAATGAAAGCCTCTGCAAATACTTCCCAGACAGAGTCGGAAGGTCAAGAATATGACAAATCTTGAGGTGAGGAAAACGCCAGGATGTGACTTTCAGAACATGGGACTTTTCATTCTTACAACATGGAGATATTTTCATGAGACCATTTCACTAGGTGAGATTTGAGAGCGACTTTTCTGTTAATTCCGTGTGAACCAGAATACACTTTTCCTTCTACCCTGAGCTCTATGTGATAGCCATTTTAGAATTTATCCTGCAAAACTTCTGGTTGTTGGTCTTCTCTGCATAATAATTCCAATATAGCTTGTCAAGAGAGTTTTTGTTTCCATTCCATCACTGTCAGGATAATAGCACAAGCACACGAGAGACAAAACAGCCCTCTGTCAAGAAGAGATTATCCACCTGCAAGTTTCTCAGATGCTCCGTGGTGAAAAGGAGGCACAGCAGGGAAGTGATTCCCATGCAGGGTAAGAACCAAGGAAAGAAAACACTCTTCTGTATTATCTGTGGAAAGGGTGCCAGAAGAGAAGGAAGGGGAACTGAATAGATTAGGGATGTCCCATTTCTGGCTACTCAGTGGTTTTTCTGTACAAATGGATATAATTTTAAATACTTCTTCCTTCCCGGAGTGATAAGAAATTCCACGGGCAAGACAAATTGGGTTTCCCAATGAGAGAGCACTGGAGACTTAATGGCACTTTATGTAATCATTCCTCTATTTGGAGATGTACAAGGAGAGCACAGGTGAAGACCAAGTGGCATCCTTATGGCTTAGTAGTGAATCTGCCACCCTATTTTTTAAATTGAAAGTTTATTGTTGTCATTTGAAAATAGATGGGACAAATGGGGGGGGACCTGAAAATCACGTTAGGAACCTAAAACGCTGAGCAGATAAAACATGAAACAAAATTCAACTATTTATTTCACAGTGCACAAAAGATTAAAAACAACATACATAGAATGCAAATACAAGCTCAGAACATAGTATACAGCAACAAGTTTAAGTTGCATGTACAGTAACTTCTGGATCTCAGTAATGGTTACACAGAATAACCACCGGACCAAACACGTTTTGGCCCAGAGGTTCTTCTTCAGTGGTCTAAATTGTACTAACACACATGAAAATGTAAATACAAAATATCTTTTTTCAGGCCAAGCAGGATATATATGAGTCCTAAAAGTAATTTTAAAAATACTCATGTAAGGATATTATTAAATTGTAACATACTGACTTTTCACATTTTCATAACATATAACGAATGGTTGCTACTTACACTGAAAAAGCGTAGCTCCAAATAATAGTTATAAATCAGGCCTGCATATACTGAGGAGCCCACATTCATCAGAGATGGTAACTGTGAACCACCATTCTGTGAAGGTGATAAATGGCACAGAAGAAGGAGAAGGAGAAGAAGAAGAGGAGGAGGTTGGATTTATACCCCGGCCTTTACTCGGGGTCTCAGAGCGGCTTAGAATCTCCTTTCTCTTCCCCTCCCCTCCCCTCCCCACAACAGACACCCTGTGAGGTAGGTGTGGCTGAAAGAGCTCTTTTGAGAACTATCTTGAGACAGCAGCTCTGACAGAACTATGGCTTGCCAAAGGTCATCCAGCAGCTGCAAGTGGAGGAGTGGGGAATCAAACCCGGTTCTCCCAGATTAGAGTCTGTGCACTTAACCACTACACCAAACTGGCTCTCATCAATGTGTAGTTAAGTTATGATATTATTTGAGTAACGTTGAGTATGCCCACACTAAAAGTCAGAAATTTTTAAAAAGAAATTTTTACATACAGACCCTGTCCTTGGCTTTGCTCTATTCCCAGTGTATGTTCACGTGTAAACCAGAAATGAAGGGAATCTAAGAGTGATTTTAGGAGGTCTAATATAGAAGTTGGAGGGGAGGAAGGATGATGCAATCCCACTGATGAATGTGCAACCTAGCTTCGAATTCTAGAAGAGAGGGGTAGGAAAAGAGGAGGGGAAGGGGGGAAGGGAAGAGAGTGGTATGGAACTGTCTGAATGATCGGAGATGGAGGGAAAAGTTGAACCTAAATGCAGAACACTGTGAACAATGAAACATACAGACCACATCATGGATCATTGCATACATAAACCAGAAAATCTCTTCATTTAATCCATGTGGTGATAAAGTTCCAAAGGTGAAAATCTAGAAAGTCTCTCTTTTCCTCAGCTATTTGTGAAGTTGGTGTGGAGGAGCCAAGACACGGAAGCACAGTTCCTTATCAATGTGAGAGAAGGTCATGAAGTGCCAAACAAGGGGAGCTGATTTTTTTGGTTCTGATATAATTTCTGTATTCACAGATACAGGTCTTGACAGATCTTGTAGAAAAGCCCACATATTAGGAGGTTATATGGACATTGTACAATATAGATGATGGCTTTGGAATTACAATTAACAAAGGAATCAAAATATATAATATATGTTTTAAAATATATAACGAACAACATTGTCAGACAGCCTTTCCCTTCCACCAGCTCACCTTCTTCCCTAGCACTAACCTAAAGGGAGGGAAAAGGGGATGGGGAGGAGAAAATGAAAGAAAAAGAAAGCAATAAATAAAACAAGAAAAAGAAAAGTGTGTGTGTGTGGGGGGTGGTGGTTATGAACCTTATCCAAGCAGATGAAATAAGTTTTATATAACATTTCACAGAGCTCCAAAAAGCCAGCCCCACTACTAGTCTATTTCATGCCTGCATCCTGTCTATTAAATGCTATTTTTTTCTTTCACTGCTGAATCCAATATTTCTTCTCTCCAAGTTTCTATATGTGTTAGAGTTATAGCTATCCCGTGTTGCAAGATAATGTTGGAAATAACAGCAGCTTTGAAAAGCCCAAAGTTTCTGGACCAATGAGAACTCCCATGTGAAAGGTATGTGGTTGAAAAATAGGTTGATAACTGAGAAAAGATGAGTCCATTTCCATTTCTCCACCATTTGTCAGAATGCTGCAATGCCAGGGCAAGTCCATAACATATGGTAACTCTAAGACTGGAACTCTGCTGTGGTGTTTGAATTTGCATCACTGCAAGAGAAGGGAGAAATACGCAATAAACAAGATAGGGTAAACCAAAATGAGAAAACAGAATGGTATGATGCAGTGCACAAAAATGACCAATTCAGTTGTGTTCACACACAGCACTACTCAGATAATTTAATATAGCAAGCACTAAAAAAAAAACCAGAATAAAAATGCCCATATACAATGATACAAAACAAAATGCCATATGTTTTCCAGAAAACAGCCTTCTTCAGTGGCTTACACTATAAACATAATTAAACATGATTAATAGTCACACCCCACCCACACACTGAAAAACTATGATCAGCCACAAAGACCAATTTGTTAATCAAATTAAAAACCTGCAAAAAATGAAAAAGATGTTAAAACCATAATATACATATATTATATCCCATTGGAATATATTATGAATGCCTTTTAACAAAACAGCAGACTTCAATAATTTTATTCACACCTGGATATAACTGAAAATAAAATTATAATTTCA
Source organism: Gekko japonicus (assembly GCF_001447785.1). NCBI lineage: Eukaryota > Metazoa > Chordata > Lepidosauria > Squamata > Gekkonidae > Gekko > Gekko japonicus. Next base: position 3,097,846 of record NW_015175358.1, read on the forward strand.
AAAATACACATATTTGCATACACAAATACACATATATCTAGTCTTACCTGTTCAAAAACAGCAACACCAAATATGCCTGTGTGAGTATACCACCCAACCATTACAAGACAGCTAAAATGCAGCCAATGTTCCACACTCACTGTATCCCAAATTACATAGCTCACACCTGGAAGTAGCAGTTAAACAAATCCTCCCACCATGGCTCATTAACAAGCTCTTAAAGTAAACCTCACAGCAAAAAGCCAATTAAATATGGAAAAACCAACTTTCAGACCATGGACAGCCAATCAATTTCTTCTTTCAGGCCTTGAGACACCACAATCTGCAAGGTAAAAATCCAATATGTTTCCATAGAATCTGAAACAGCTGGACTATAGGAACAGTCACTTGTTCTGCTACCCAGAATCGTAATTGTTTATTTAAATGTTTTAGGGCAAGGAAATGTTTTGCAAGAGGAGCCTAGAGTCCACCCAGCCATAGACAGCTCTTATGTTCAGAAATTCTTGTTTTTACTGCCCTGGTCATCATACCTGTACACATAAGGTCCCAAGCACATTTGGTAGGACAGACTACTGCCTTAGAGTTACAATTCACAAAGGAATTAATTTAAAAATCTCTTTACATTACAAGAATACCGAAACATATTGAGAGCGTTCAGACGGGGCATTTGAGCCGGTATAAAGTGCGTTCAGATGGGGCATTTGAGCCTGTATACGAGCCGGTTAGAATTGGAGTACTTACGCACTATCACACAGCCAACATCTGCCTTCTGTCCCTAACCATTGCAAACACCCTTTAAACTGGTGTATTCTGCTACTAGGTCCCCAAGTGGTGGTATCCTGAGTGCTCCGGTTCTAGCCGCATTATCCCCGTCTGATCGCTCTCCGCCGGTGTAGAGCCACTTCCGTTCGGAAGCCCAAGGCTTCCGCTTTTTGGCCACCATTTTTTTTTAGCCTCCTCGATATGCGCTTGGGCAATACTTTGCCCCAGCGTTCGTAAAACAAACAAAATAAAGATGCTTAGTTTTAGGCTGCGGATGTGCCCAGGACCTCATGGAGGCCCTTTTCGCTGTAAAAGTTTAAAGGGAAGTCTCTGCTTCAGGGCATGCTTTTCGGGAAGGGGTGTTCTGCGCCTGCACGAAGATCTCAACTCTGTGGATGGCTGCCTATGCGCATGTGCAAAATGTAAAAAAAATTTTTTTAAACTGCCGACGCGCAGTGCTGCTTGTCAGTAGTGTGAACGGGCATATCGCAATGTGCTGCGCAGTCAGGAGGTGAGTGTGATCACGTTTCTTCCGGATCAAACTGCTCCGGCTCCAACTGGAGCAGTTTATGTTGGCTTAAATGGCCCGTCTGAATGCACCCATTAACTTTCAAATTCAACCCTGCTGTTTCTCCCCTCAGCTGAGAAGGGTTACCTGCCCCAAACTCTCATGAGCAGAGTTATTAGGTGATTGTATCCTAATAATTGGCATCCATAGAGGAAATAACAGCAAATGATTTTGGGCTATTATTAACCTGTCAAAAGAGTAGTTTGCTAGAAGCCATTAAGAAACTGCCTTATAGTGTGTCAAACCATTGGTCCGGCCTACCCTTTCATCACAGCAGCTGTTTCAGAGAGGGTTCCATTTCCCAGCCCTGTTGCCTGAAATCCTTTCAACTGGAGATGCTGAGGGCTGTACATGGTACCTTCTGTTTGCTAAGAAGATGCTTTGCCATGCAGCAACAGCCTCCTGGTTGCAGGAGAAGAGGCTGGAGCCCTTCCCCAAAAATGGCATGGGGAAGAGAGGCTTTTGCTGTCACTAGCCACAAATGCTTTGGGAATTGGGATAGATGCTGCTGCTGCTGCTCCCCTGATTATATTCAGTCACAGCTTTAGAAACTAGTCACAGGCTGTGGTTACACTGGAGGTTAAGCATGGCCTGGGCATGTCTCTAAGTGTGTTGGTTCAAATTGTTGCAGGAAGGACCGACCAGACAGCACACCCTGTGGCAGTTTTCCTGAATGCTCGTCCAGTGCCCCAATCACGGAGCACACTGCCCAGTTGGATTCTTTAAAAAACAGGTGGGCATATGCACTCATGCACTTATGTGAATATCAGCAGCTACTAAAAAAAATCCCACCAGGTGGAAACAGATCTGCCAGTTCAGACTTACTCTCCAGCTTCAGTTCACAATAGGGGAGTTCATATGGCCAGAAAAGTGGAGTGGAAATGCTGACATCTGTAAAGACCGGGTTTTCCCCGGGGCCTGGTTACTCCACGTTCAAAGCAGGGCAAAACAGAGTGGCCATGACTGGGGAACAGAAGGCAGATGTCATGGTCTGATCGTGCTCTTTACATTTGCAAAGATACCACAACGATATTGCTGAAAACTGCTCATGTGACAACAGCCTCATACTGTGGTCTGAGGAGTTCCAGAAACAGCAAGAAATCTGAATGAAAATTCATCCTCTCCTTCCTTCTCGGCAGTGAAGTTACTGAAAAGTTTGAGCAGCATGGGATGAATGAAGAACTGCCAAAACATGGAGGAGCCCCCTCCCAATCATGCTCCTGATGAATTGGCCTCAGGCCAAATCAATTCTGCCTATGATAAGCCTATAAGATCTGATGGTTGGTATCCTGAAGGCTGAAAGAATCTTAGATATCTGATCTTCAGTGAGCCTCGATTCATGAGCCACCCCCCTTTTTTCTTCTTCTTACCACTGAAGAATCACTTGGAACAGTGTAAAATCAGATTCTAATAAGGGTGTTCCTGTTTGTTTAGGAGCAGCAGTAAGATGAGTAATGAAGAACCCAATAATTCAGTGTACTGTGATTTAAATGGTTTCCTTATTGCCAGTGGAGCCAGCAATGCGAGTTGTTAAATCCTGCATGACATTTACCTTAATTTCACAATATAATTAATTAACTCTCCGTAATCCAAACCCAATTAGTGAGATCTCCGACTGTGCTTTTTAATTGTTCTCTGTGCTATTAGTCAAATGAGTGCGAATGATGGTTTTTAGCACAGTAGCATGTCATGCTGCTTCCCATACGGTAGCCTTGTCTGACTACAGGCTTTACACCTGGAACCTTGAAAATCTTAAAGATTTCAGTGGCATTTTCTTCCATGCAAAACATTTAGGAGGGGGATATAAGTATAAACCAGGGCTAACTGGGAGGGCTGTACAACATCAAGTTTCATTTTATAAAGCAATGCAGTCTTTCCGTATGAGGTGCCTTTAGAAGCACCATTTCCATGCCTATTGATTTTATATGTAAAATGAACACACAGCAAAAAGTGCCAGTCTCACAGGCAACCTCAGGGAGCAAGCCAATTCATCTGGAGCATATGGATTTCAGCAGATGAAGCTTCACCAAAGGGGTGGGGCTCAGTGGCAGAACATCTGCTTGGCATGCAGAAAGTCCCGGGTTCAATCCCTGGCACCTCCAGTTAAACAGATCATGTTACAGGTGATGTGAAAGGCCTCTATCGGAAACCGTGGAGAGCCGCTGCCAGAGTAGAGACAGCTGAGCTTGGTAAACCAGTGAGCTGTCTCAGTAGCCCTCTTCATGCATGACTGACCGTAGGTGCGAAGAAGGAGAGTGGGCACAAGCATGCTGGCCCTGCCCTCTGCATTTGTGTAGCTGCCATCTTGTGAGGATGGTGCCTACAGCAGAGTCTACACATATGTTCCTTGCCCATGATTAGCAATGTTCAGAAAGCAGCACCCCCTGATTAGGGGGAAGGAACATATATATGCAGATACTGCCTACAATTTAATGAAAATACCATATAGTCTGAACTTGAAGCTTGATGGGGTGCTCTGCTGCTAGCCATGACAATTAATTTCTTAGATATGTGTCAAAGATTATTTTTAAACGTTGCGGGTCAAGTATTTCCTACATGTTTCAGTGATACAATTTATTATACCTACCCACCCTTCTGCTAAGGTACTAAGAACATAAGAAGAGTCTGTTGGATCAGATCAGTGGCTCATCTGGACCAGCATCCTGTTTCATATAGTGACCAACTAGTTTAAAAGTTGGTTTACAAGATGGCTGGAGACATAAACATATATGTAGTCCACCAGTAAATGTACGTTTCCACAGTAGGACGTGTGGTGGTTCCTTGGGGCACTTCAGGCCAGGCCTAAGCCCCTCTCCCTGAGCACCAGACTACAGAGATCAGTTCCTCTGGAGAAAACAAATGCTTTGAAAGGTGGACTGTATGGCATTGCACCCCACTGAGGTCTCCCCAGGCTCCATCCCCAAATCTCCAGGAGTTATCCTGCCTGGAGTTGGCAACCCTACTCCCCATCCCACTTTCCACCA